>NC_053493.1:74888054-75214126 GCF_905171775.1 Rana temporaria | reverse complement strand
GCATGGGCGACAAGTTCTATTGATTAAAGCGACGAAACGCCCGTAGCAAACGCCCGTTGTCGCGCAAGTCGCTTGAATCGAGCGTTTCCATTACTTTCTATGGGAAATGGAAACGCTCAAATACGCCCAAACCGCCCGATACGCGCAACAAAAAAGGGTCCGGAACTTGTTTGAGCTTCAGGCGATCGTCGTTTCAGCGTTCGGCGTTGAGATGTGAACAGTCTCCATAGAGAATAATGTCATTTCGACCCTCCGGCGTATTGTAGCGTCGCGCTTAAGGCGTTAAAACGCCTAGGTGTGAATGGAGCCTTATGATTGCTTTTTATCTATTTCTAATCGTTTTTAAAAGGAATCAGTTAACTATTATGTCTCTATACCCTGTAAACAGTCATTTCAGCAAAAAAAAAATTTCCTTTAGTGATCCTTTAAGCTATATTCCAACTAATGTTGTCTTTTATATCCACCTTAAGTTCAGCATTAGGAAACAAGGCAAATGCCTAAATAGCACGCACCATTTAACTTGTTTTTCAGACATGGTTAACAAGCATTCATTCATTGTGTGTACATACCTTCAACCTTCAACGTTTTTTGAAAGAGGCAGAATAGAAAAATAACCTCAACCAAAAATGTTTGAAGTTAAAAAAAAGCAATTCTTGACCTACCAGCACTAATTCATATTTCAGACACATTTCCCTTTATTATGGTAGGATATGTTAGAACATTGCAACAGCACAAATCTTCTAGGGAAGATTAGTGAAGTAAGATGTATGAGGCAAGTGACATGCAGACACAATACCAAGAGATGACTTAAGAAAACATACCTAGTTAACGCAGTTATATTATAATATGTTTTTGCTGTAACTGCAACTTTGCTGAATTCAAAACTGTCTGGGACATCTTATGTAAGAAACATTAGACAATGTGACATTAAATGTAATTATAGCTGTGTATTCATTAACATGATATACTTTATCAGTTTTATGGAATACCCTACACATTGGGAGGCAAACAGGCAGAAGGAAGTTGACAGTATGAGCCAACTGGGCTCTGCCACAGTAAGTATTGCTGTCAGTCCAACACTGGCATCTGACTCATAAAATAAGTCATAAGTAAATTGACGCTCCTTCTTGTCTATTTGGCAGGCTGGGGTGTGTGTCCTGGACAAATGGAGGTGCAGGAATTGAATATTAAAGTGGAAGTCCACCCTAACACTTGAATTCTCCCCTGCAATTATTTATGTGAGCCTTATGTCTCAAAATGAAAAAATCACAGTTTGCAGTATCCAGTGCCGTCATATGACTTCAATTCTACTTTCTTCTGAGCCTAAAAGCAGCCAAGGGTGTGGTTACTGAAAGCTAGTGACATCACTTCCTGGCAGGGACACTGTTGCTGTGTAGCCAGTGGGCGTATACAGGATGGGAGGAGCTGATCATAGGTTCCTGCCCAGTGTTCTTTCATCAGTATGGATGCATTGTACATCCTAATTCATGAGAAAATTAAGAAATAAAAAGCCCCATCCACACAGGGGGGATGGGAGGTGCAGTGCACATATACAGTATAGCTATGCTCAAAGTTGCATCAAAGCCACACTCCAAAGTTGAACTCTAGCCTAAGGCCCCATACACACGATAGAATCCATCCGCTGAAAAATCCCAGTAAATGGGTTTCAGCGGATAGATCCTATGGTGTGTACACTCCAGCGGATCTGTTTCCGTGCATATTTATCCCCTGGGATGGATTTCCAGCGGATAAATATTCGATGACATGCTATCAAATATATCCACTGGAATCCATCCCAACGAATGGATCCGCTGGTCTGTACAGACTCACCGGATCCATCCGTCCGAAGGGATCCCCCGCATGCGTCGTAATGATTCGACGCATGCGTGGAATTCCTTATATGACAGCGTCGCGCACGTCGCCGCGTCATAATCGCGGCGACGGCACGACACGTCATCGCCAGAGGATTTCGGCGCGGATTTCGATTCGATGGTGAGTACACTCCATCACATCAAAATCCGCGCAAATCCTCGAGAGGATTTATCCGCAAATACGGTCCGCTGAGGATAAATCCTCTCGTGTGTATGGGGCCTTAGACTACGGTTACACTAGTACAACTCCAAAGCTGTGCAATTTAGAGTGCGATTTTGAGTGCAGCTTTGATCCAACTCTACACTATGGATCAAAGTCACATCAAAGTAGTGCTGTCACCTTTTCAAAGTCGCTGATTTTCAAAGGCGCATAGATGGAAACGTTTGCCATTGAAATCAATGGGCTGTGATTTGTTATGCGACTTTATGTGTCCAAATTTGTGTGTTTGTTTTTATCCAAAGTCACATGACAAGTCGCACTAGTGGAAACAAAGCCCTAAACTCATTACTCACATGTAGCTCCCTCGGCTGGGCGTGTGCCACACCATGCACACACATTGCCATCACATTGCCATGCAGAAACAACACCTTGGTTGTAACCTGTAGACAATCTGCAGCATGTTGCATTGTATTCTATTATTAATATATATAACAGTTTCTAACAAACATAACATTCTTCCAAAGCCTGTCCTCCCCCAATCTCTCTCTCTCAGGAGAAATTGCTATCCAAAACAAGGCTATGAAGACAGGAGGAGATCTGTGAAGGATAGGAGGGTTGGGGGTGAGGCTGGGCAGGTCTAGGCATGCATGTCTAAGAACGACTGACAACCTTTTCAGGAAGTGAAAGACAGCTTAGCAAATTCAGATAAAGAGAGATAGCATTGTCAGTATAGAACAGGAAGAAGCTGATTGTTTACCTTAGATTTGACTTTTTAAGCGACACAATCAGCTATTTGGAAAATGAATACTGTATTTGATGGCGTATAAGACTACCTTTTACACTTAAAAAAAACTGGCCAAAAAGCAGGGGTCGTCTTATACGCCGGGTCAGCTGCTCGGATGTCTGCTGGATGTGTGGTAATACTGTATGTAGCTTCGGCTACATACAGTATATACCGCTTAGCCAATCCTTTTGAGCGATGTATTCAAATGAATACAGAGCCTGCTCGGACTGGGGTAACAACCTCTGCCAATCCGAGTGCCTACATACAGTAGCCTGCTCGGATTGGCTTTGAGAGTCAGAGAGGCGTGGGCTGATGATGTTACAGCCTCTGTCAATCCAAGCAGACTTTGTATTAATAGAGAACATCGCTTGCCGTGATTGGCTCCATCTCCAGCAAGAATGAAGAAGAATATTGCTCAAGAAGAAAGAAATATAAAGCATCGGAATGGGGGTCGTCTTATACGGTGAGTACAGGCAAAAAAATCTTTAAAAACTGTAAAATTAGGGGGTCGTCTTATACGCCTGGTCGCCTTATACGCCGGCAGATACGGTAATATGAAAGATAATGATATTTAACACTAAATACTGTTAATAGGAAAAAAAACATTTTTGACTGGACTTTCACTTTAAGTTCAGCAGGGGAGTATCAACCACAACATTAACAACTGAAGTAGCCACCAGTATTACCTTTTTATTACCAGGCCATTTTTCTGTTTTCAGTGCTGTGATAGTTTGACTGAAATTTACTTTCTCATGCACTACTGTATCCAAATTAATTTGACATCTTTTTTTTTTTCTTTTGAGATGGGGCTTTCTTTTGGTGTTTTTTTTAATAGCTCGGAGTTTATTATTTTTTTACTATAAAAAGAAAAAAAGACTAAACTGTTTGAAAAAAAAAACAGTTCCCTTTGTTTCATTATCAAGTATATCAAATACAAAATGCCAGGACAGAAAGAAAATCCCTAAAATGGCCTCTTTTGAAAACTAGATCCCAAATTTTGATAAAGATTTTGCCATCATTTTTGGGAAATTAGGAGATTGTAGCCGTATTAGTGCACTTGTGACAGAAACAATTAAGTACTATTCATGATACTTTTTGTTTTTTAGTGCAAATAAAAAAAAGTATCATGGACAGTAATCAATTGATTCTGTTGGAAATTAGGAAAAAAAATTCAGTACTGCGGAGATTAAAAAATGGGGCTTTGTAATGGCGTATTAGATACAGTGCATCATAGGTTTTATTTAGAGGGTGGAGAAGGAGGGGTTAATGCACAGGTCACTTACTGTGGGAGGATGGATATAAAAGGGTTAATGGGCAGATGAAGAAGGTGAAGGATTACATACAGAGACAAGCTGTTTAGCTGAGGAGAGGGGGATACAGGCATCTAATGTTGGCTCAGTTCAATGCCATTAATGGGCGCAACAGCTGCCCATGGGTGATCTCCAATTTTTATTAATGGCGCTGGGGAAATATTAGTCCGTGACTCCGCCGTTCATAAATATACAGCAGTGGTGTAGTGGTTAAACAAAAATTAAAAATCATTTTGTGGGTAAAACATGTCTCATTTGAGTAATTCAAACAGTATATTTTGCTTTTAAGCTGTTTTACAATCTAGTTTGCCGTGAGCTTGTTAGAATAAGAAGATCAATAATGAATTGCTGAAGTAGCAACAAGAAGAAAACCTATTACAGCACAATGATATTTGTGAGAATTCCAAAGGCTCATAATATTACACATAGCACCACCGAAGAATGGAACTTGTGGCTGCATTTAAGAAACAATAAATAATCAAAGAAAGATTGCAAAAAGAAATATCGATGCCTTTTACAAAATATGCTGTCAATATTTTTTTTTTGTTCTGTGATGTCATAAATTAAAATTTTAAATGCACTAGATGCTTTGTGATACACGGATCTGAGATTTCAGGTTTACCACCAGAATAATAATACTCCGGGTCCCCTTCAAACTTTTCCATTTAATTTTCATTTAGCGCATAATAATTTGGGCTTCCGCTCTTGGTTCTAGAATAACTTTTATTTTACTTTTTTGAACCAATTGTGTATATATGTTATTTTCTTTGATATATATATATATATATATATATATATATATATATATATACACATGCTATATTACCAAAAGTATTGCACTGCCTGCCTTTACACGCACATGAACTTTAATTTCATCCCAGTCTTATGCCTCTTACACACGGTCAGATTTTTCAAGGGGAATTGTGTGATGGCAGGATGTTGTCGGATAATATGACCGTTTGTACGCTCCATCAGACAATTGTTTTCGGAATTTTCAATTGTTGTCGGAATTTCTGACAACAAATGTGGGATAGCATGCTTTAATATGTAAGAATGAAAAAGACTCCCATGGACTGGCATCTAAATTGCCACCATTCCTCGTGAATAGACAAAAAGATTGACCTAAAAAAATGGGATTTTGCAGGCAATGCAATAGATACAAAAAAGATATAAAGGAATGTATTTATTACAAAAAACACAATAGAAATCATGAAAAAAAACACAAAAAACACAAAAGTGGCAAGCAATTTAGAAAAAACAATGTTACATTAAAGTGCATGAGCATATGAACCACCATAATGACAACTGCATATAGACCCCAAGAACAAAGATGCAAGTTCCTGGAGGTACCAAGATGCTAAATCCAACGCATTTCGATAATGTGGATTCAAATATAATCTTCTTCAGGGACAGCAGCAACTCTAAAATTGCAGAACAGATTATCAGTGGAGTAAATTCACATTGCATAACATCATTAAATCTAGGTCTGCAATACAAATTTCATGTTTCAGCGCCTACATTGGCGCCTATTAATATAATATAATATATAGAGCAACTTACATGTCCATGCATTAACTAAAAGAGAAACCAGCCCCATCGGTCCAGGACATCCGCCAGGGTCCCCATATCCCCTCACAGTATGAAGGAGTCCTAAAACATTCATTCAATCTGGATTGCCCAATAAGTATAATCCCAAAGAATCTCCTCAAGCACAACAGAGTGAAGGAGAAGAGGACAAAAACTTCCATAAAGATGGTAAGATTGCTAGAAAAAACTTACTCATAGGAGTCCTAAAGAACATCCAACCGGCAAACAAACTGGTGGAGTGCAAAATCGACCGGTAAGGATGTCAGCAATAGACAACAGGGACGAGGTACATGTCAAGTACCTTTTTGTCCAAAAGGGGAAAAAACATTGTTTTTTCTAAATTGCTTGCCACTTTTGTGGTTTTTGTGTTTTTTTTTTCATTATTTCTATTGTGTTTTTTGTAATAAATATATTCTTTCATATCTTTTTTTGTATCTATTGCATTCCCATTTTTTTTAGGTCAATCTTTTTGTCTAGCATGCTTTAAAATTGCCATTGGCATTTATACAGCGATCAGTGCTATAAAAATGCACGGTTTACTGTAAAAATGTCACTGACAGGGAAGGGGTTAACACTAGGGGGTGATCAATGGGTTAACTGTGTTCCCTCAGTCTGTGTTCTAACTGTGGGGGGAGGGGACTGACTAGAGGAAATTACAGATTGTGCTTCCTAGCTATTAGGAACTCATGATCTGTCTTTCCTCACAGAACAAAGCAGGGATTTGTGTGTTTACACACACATGTCCCTCTTCTGCCCGCAATCGCACGTGGCTGGCATTCATCACGACCGCCGGTCACAAATTGGCACCCCCGCGACGCCTGCTATCCCGCTTAAAGGGACCGACGTACAGCTACGACGGATTGCGGGATCTTGCCGACCTGCCACAGTATAATGACGACGGCTGGTCGGCAAGTGGTTAAAGAATGTTCATATAGTCCTTCAAATGAAACATCTGATATAAAAAAAAAATACTGTTGTGCCAAATTATGCTGAATATAATAGATAAATCAACAAAATGTTTCACACATGCCTCCACCACTGTGATTACCAGCCACTCACCTCCAGATATTGTTCCCTCAATAAGCAGATAGGTCAAAAAATGCTTATTCCCTCCAGGGGCTAATTCATGAATGCCATCTATGTTTCCTTGACAAGTCTCTTCCAAATATGGCCTTACAGCTGTGAAAAATAATGTATTCCGTTTAAAATTATATATTGCTATTAAAATGACACTTATAGAATGCAAGCTGATGAAGTCCTGCCTTAGGACGTAACAAGTACAGGGGGGTGGAGCCACTATATGACATCATCCTGCAGCTATCTTGCCATTGAGTATTGGCATTTTCATGTTTTCTGAGTGGTGTGCGCAGTATTGTGATTTGCTTGTGTTCTGTAAATGTGATTTTAATAATAGTAAAATATACTTTTAAACGGAGGACTCTAGATGCTTTTTTCTTCTAATATCTCATGATTGTATCGCCATATTTGGATGAGGCTATTAAAAGAAACCTTATTGCCATTTATGAATTAGCCCCTTAAGGTCACAAGCGTTTTTGACCCATCTGTTCATTCAGGGGTTAATATCTGGAGGTGAGCAGCTGGTAATCACAGTGGTGAAGGCACATATGGTACTTGTTATTTAGATATTTATGAACATTTTTTAATCATTTCTATTGATTGAATTTTTTTTATTGCGCAGCAATATTATTGATCTATTTGTTATATGTGGGAGTGTTGTGGAATCACCTTTTTAGTGTTCAGCTTGCAATACCGTATATTTAATTAGGTTGCTATTCACTTTGTATTATAATCACTCATATTTGCTGTTACTGATTTTTGTCTGCTCTGATTGATTTACACAGTATTTTCATACCTGCCTGGAGTTCAGCTTTAACCACATGGTGACCATAAACCCAGTGACCACTATGCTAGTTAGAGAGGAACTGAAATCTGGAATACTATGGACAATCATTTAACCGCTTCAATACCGGGCATTTTCACCCCCTTCCTGCCCAGACCAATTTTTAGTTTTCACCGATGTCGCATTTTTGAATGACAATTGCACGGTCATGTAACACTGTACCCAAATGAAATCTTTATGTTTTTCTTTCCCCACAAATAGAGCTTTCGTTTGGTGGTATTTGATCTTCTCTGCAGTTTTTATTTTTTGCGCTATAAACAAAAGAAGAGCGACAATTTTGAAAAAAAAACACAATATTTCTTACTTTTTTATTTAATAAATATCAATTAAAAAAAAAAAAAAAAAAAATTTCCCTCAGTTTAGGCTGATACGTATTCTTCTACAAATTTTTGGTAAAAAAAAATGCAAAAGCGTATATTGATTGGTTTGCGCAAATGTTATAGCGTCTACAAAATAGGGTATAGTTTTATTGCATTTTTATATTTTTTATTTTTTTTTACTAGTAATAGCGGGGATCTGCAATTTTTATTGTGACCGTGATATTGCGACGGACATATCGGATACTTTTGACCCATTTTTGGGACCATTCACATTTATACAGCGATTAGTGCTATAAAACTGCACTGATTACTGTGTAAATGTGACTGGCAGGGAAGGGGTTAACACTAGGTGGTGCTGAAGGGGTTAAATATGTTCCCTGGGAGTGATTCTTACTGTAGGAGGAGGGGACTCACAAGGGGAAAAGAGCGATCTGTGTTCCTCTTTACTGGGAACATACATCGGTCTCCTTACCTCTTATGCCCTGTACACACGATAGGTTAGTCTGATGAAAACGATCTGATGGATTTTTCCATCAGTTATCCGATGAAGCTGACTGATGATCAGTCGTGCCTACACACCATCAGTTAAAAAACAGATCGTGTCAGAACGCAGTGACGTAAAACACAACGACATGCTGAAAAAAATTAAGTTCAATGCTTCCAAGCATGCGTCGACTTGATTCTGAGCATGCGTGAATTTATAAGCGATGGACGTACCTACAGACGATCGTTTTTTTCTATAGGTTTTTTATCCATCAGATCATTTTAAAACAAGTTCCTATTTTTTTAACCTATGGATAAATAACCGATGGGGCCCACACACGATCGGTTTGGTCTGATGAAAACGGTCCATCAGACCATTTTCATCAGATTAACCTATCGTGTGTACGCAGCATTACAGGAGGTGGATCTGTGTGTTTACACACACAGATCCACACTCCTGCCGTGATCACGGGCAATCCCAGGTGCCCGGCGGACATTGCGGCTGCCAGGCACGCGCACCGGGTCCCGAGCAATGCTGCGCGTGATCTGCCGGCGGCGCGCGCGCCCCCTAGCGGCGGGGAGACCCAGGACGTCATATGACATCCACCCGGAGGGAGACAAGGTTCCTGCCAACGTCATATTACTATGGCTCGGTAGGGAACTGGTTAAGCAATATGTTGGTGTAGATCATTATTTCTGGTTATCCTATATTTTTGTTTTCCCCTCTTCTAATATTCCTTCCCTATTTAAAGTATGAATGGGCTGAACTATAGATTTACTTGGTGACCACCCAGGCCTACGGTATGAACCCATTAGGGGTAGGCAGGTCCAGGTCATCAAGATCTGAACAACTCTATACTAAATGCCATTATAGTTTAAATATTAATATGTTGATTAATATATATACAGCAATTTTATTTGTAATGTTCTTACTTAATAAAATAACAAATAAAAATGTATTGGTAAAAAAAAAGAAAGGAACTGAAATCTGGAGGCTATGCACAAAGACAGGCAGAGGGGAAAGGACTAGTCATCTGTACTGTTTGTGGTCTCCCTGTAGTTTTTCTTTCCCAATTACTGACTTACCATGCCTCGTTCTGTACTATGTTTCTGTGCAAAGGCAGACATCTTGGTAGAGGCAGGGCTTTGATTCTAATGTCAGAGCATTCATCAAGGAGAACACTGAGCACCACAGTAGTAGGATTGCCAAATCTAATGTCAAATCTCCCGATGTTAGCAGTCTCAGGCAGCAGTGCTTAGATCTCAAACTACTTATTATACAGATATGAAGCTGTAGGCACATAAGTGCCTAGGCATACAAACATACTAGAAATGGCATTAATATTTTTCAGGAGAAATTCAGAACAAAAGATGTACTTTTTTACAAAGACACAATAATCATATCCAATTGTTCCATATAACATAGAAAATCTTTACTTTTTGAGTTAATTTCCTCTTTAACTTTCTGTCAGTGTACTCATACGTTACATTTACACTCATATGCTCATTGCTTGTTTAAATTTAAACAATGTAATGTATTTTGCCATAGAGATAAAATGGTCACTGCCTGTGTATCAGCAAACACACCAATTCATGTGTACTTACATTTACTGTGTGAATTGTTATATTGTAAGAGACAATCAAGACTAACTAGTCACTTTTAGGTAGAATCTAATTAAGAAATAAAGTATGTATCAACATATCTCCTTAGAAAACTTTCTTCCCATAAGTTAAAAATATCAGCCTTTCCAATGGCACAACAAATGCATCTGTGCACAGTACAACCGATGTTCAGAAGATGAACTGTAATGCCCCGTACACACGGTCGGAAATTTCAACAGCAAAAGTCCGATGTGAGCTTTTGAATGGAAATTCTGACTGTGTGTTTGCTCCATTGGACTTTTGCTGCCAGAATTTCCACTAACAAAAGATTGAGAGCTGGTTCTCAAATTTTCCAACGGAAAAAATTCCTATAGAAAAATCCGATCCTCTGTAGCAATTCAGACGCGCAAAATGCTCGGAAACAATTCTACGCATGCTCAGAAGCATTGAGCTTAATTTTCTCGGCTCGTTGTAGTGTTGTACGTCACCACCTTCTTGACAGATGAAAGTTCAGAGAACTTTTATGTGACCGTGTGTATGCAAGCCAAGCTTGAGCGGAATTCTGTTGGAAAAACCATCCAAGGTTTTTCCGACGGAAAATCAGTCTACTTTATGCGGCATTAGCTTTGTTTCCAGCAGAAAACTCTTCTCTGTGTGCAGAGCTAAACCTTTCCATGAGCTACTTAAAGGTGGAACCTAGATTACCCCCTAGAATTCAAAATGATTTAGTCTAAAATTATGTTCTGCACTAAACCCAACATCAAAAGTCCTTAATAAAACTACAAGTGTTTCTAACTTAACAATAAAGCACTACTATAGTAAGAATACTGCAGTATACAGTATAACAGTAAAATAGGTCCATAGGGAACCTTAATAGAAAAATGGGATCTGCCATCACTAGCTTGTGTTTGAAGATGCAAGCTCTGATGCTGTCACCCTTAAAGTCACCCAAGCCATTCTTCTTGCTATTTCATATAACTGTACCTGTTCACAGAGGCTGCTATAAGCTCTTTATTACTCCCTCGTTCATGTAACAGCTCTGTAGCAACCCATACAGTAGATAGCAACTGCAAATCCCAGACTGGAAATAAGTTTTTTTTTAAATGGCTCAGGTCAGGTCAGAAATATAGGAATAAAAGATACTAAAATTAATGTTAATGTAGGTTTATTTTTCAGGGAACTTCTGGTGATCTTTGCAGAGTCAAATCTCAAGGGGTAAGTGCACATCCAGCGTACCGGTGTACATCCTGTAGCTCTGGACCTTGTGAAAAGGAGAATAGTAGGATGGGGAATTCAGGACATGTCAAACAACTTTCATGCGATAGGAGACCACTATCTCACAGTGGCCAGCCAACCGTCAGCCTCCGAAGTGGTGTAAAAAAACTTTGCTGTCATGTTGGACGTGGAGTCGGCTGGGGTAAAGCATGCCGCATTTAATATTTTTTTCCCGGAGCCATTTGCAGACATTGTTGAAGGTCTTTCTCTTTCTTTGTAACTCGGCCGAGAAGTCAGGGAAGAGGAGGACCGAGGTGTTGCCGTATTTAAGTGGGGGATGTTTACGAGCTTCCGCCCAAATTTTGTCCCTGTCTCTGTAATTCAGGAAGCTGACCAGGAAGTATCTGGGGAGGTTCCCAGGAATGGCCGGCCAGTGAGCACTCGATGGGCCCTTTCGACCACACAGGTAAGAGTGACATCGGTGAGACCCAGCAGGCCCTTAAAGAACTCCTCAGCAAATTCCGCCGAGTGGTCCCTTTTCATCCCCCTCAGGTAGGCCAAGGACTCATAGTCAGATCTTGCAACGAGGGCCTGCACTGTGCGCTGTATCTCAGCAATGAATGTGATGTGGGTAGCGGTAAGATCCTCAGTAGCAGAGATTCTGGATTCAGACTCAGTCATCCTTCCTCTGATTTTGTCTAGGTCATTCCTTATCAGGTTGCATTCTTCAACAAGGTGGTCTATGCACATCAGCAGTGAGGTCCTACTCTGTTCAATGGCTGCAAGGATCGTGGTGGTACTATCCTGCGGTAAGGGGGCTGATGTCGCTGCCACCGGAGCGTCCCCGGGCTCCTGCAGCCTCCCGACCAAAATGGCGTCTGGTCGCAGTGAGGGGGCTTCCGCGGCATCTGCAGTGGGGTTGACCTAGCTGACTTAGACTGTGTCTTTTTTAAAGAGCATCTGCACTGGGGAAGACACAGGAGAGAGTCCACGGAGCTAATGCCAGAGATGGAGGCCGCAAGAAGGCAGGTGATACCAGATGCCCCAGCGACCAGGCACGGAGTGCCAAAGTCGGAGCAATCAGTCAGGTGTGGCTCAGCAGCCCTCCCTCACCCAGAAGGGAGAGGGACAGGAGGACAATGGTGTGGGGAACGTGCACCCGGGCCTAGGATGCATTGAGGCCTAAGCAGTCCAGCAGGATGGGGCTCAGGAAGAAGGAGGCCATCACCAGGCCCTGGACAGCCCAGTCAGGAGATGGCAACTCAGTGTCCTTATTAACATCAGCAGGAGGGGAGGCGGTGATGGGATGGACAGGGATCACAGACCTGACCTTGCTCCGGAGACCAGGATGGGGAGCTCACTGCTGCGGCAAGTCCCAGGCCGGCAATATAGCCGCCGTCAACTAGGCCTCAGCAGGCCTCCACAGGGAGCGATGGTCAGGCGGCTCCCCTAAACACAGCCGGGATGCGAGGAGGCAAGAAGGATTTACAGGGATGGCCGATCAGTGCCCCGGGGCGGCAGATGGTCAGGGCCCGGTGTGTAGATGCGAGGCTCCGAGTGGGAAGATGGCGGCGGCCGCAAGTACAGGCCGGCCATGGCTGAATGGATGTTTTCATCAGCGTGCGGCTCCTCCACACAATATACAGCCGGGGAAAAGCAGGGGGTGGAGGGCAATGGTCTGGAGGCTTTGGCGGCTCTCATTCGGTTAGCAGGTGCATGGATGGCAAAGGATGGATGTGAGGATACCCGGAGCTCTCTTAGAACACGTCCACCACTGATCACATTGGGACACGCCCTCCTGTTGCCTGTGAAAACAAACCAGTGGCTAATTAGCTGCTAGGAGGTCATTTACATTTCAGGGAATCGCTGCCTGAACAAAAAAAGATACCGGGATCATGCCTGTAGCTGAAGGCATTATTCTGGTACAACCATCATATGATGTCCTAAAGGTGGGCAAGTGGGTAAAGCAGGACTAAACCCATCAATTAAACAGTTTCCTAAAACAGTTACTTTCAAGACATGCCGTGAATGATAACTATCGCAGTTGCTTGTGCTTTCAACCAAAGTGTCAACCCATTAAATGGCTGGTGTCATAACTGATCACATCTGCAGAACCTAGACAACTGCACATCAAACAGATGCTAAGATGGCAACTTCTTTAAAGAGGAAGTAAACTCTCCTACTCTGATGTTTCTTTTCATTTAGTCCATTATATTAAGTAATTATAGGGCTTTTTTTTGTGGGAATGTGGGGGAATGCAGTTCCGGCACCTCTGACACCTCTGGCACTGAATATAAGTAATGACAAGGGGGTGCTGGGAGGTGCTGGAGGGTCTTTGACTGAGTGCTGGGGGGAGATTTGTTATCTCTGGACAAGATCTATTGTTGCAGGGGGACTATTGTTGCTGGTGACAGGTCTATTTTTGCTGGTGGGGGCCTATTATTGCTGGGAGGGATCTACTTTTGAGGGAGGAGTCTATTGATGCTGGCTGCTGGGAGATGTTGGGGGAGGTATTGTTGCTGGGGGGATCTATTGCTGTTGGTTGCTTTTCTTGTTATCATTAACAAATTCCATACAAATTATGTAGTACCACAAATGTATACTTGGTTCTGTATTTTCCAAAAAGGGGTGATACTGGGAGGTGGGTAGGGGGTGGAACAAAGGGACTGCGCTCAGAGGTGGGTAGGGGGTGGACCCAAGGGACAGTGCTCAGAGGTGGTTAGGGGTGGAGAAAAGCAATGACTTAGAATGGAGGAGTTCCTGCACCTATTCTCCAAGAAAAAAGGCCCTGAGTAATTATCAATCGATAGCCACTGTAATCCAGTCCAAATTGCATATTACTTACTGTGAAACTTTAAACAAACTTGTTTCCAGAGGTAAGGCAGTGCCATCTTAAGTATTGTTTTCTGAGTCCACAGTAGAGTGTATTTCCACCCATACATTGAGCACTTCCTGTACTGTTAACCAAGCCTCCTTCTCAATCCAACATTTCTATAGTAACCCTGCTTCCCTGCTCATAGCCACTTGTTGAATTTCATAGTATTTACTTGTGCCGATTATCTAGTGTTTGCCTATGTCAGTCTTATCAGCTTCAGGAGTAGATAACTGGTCAGTTAGGATGGTGACACCCAATATATTTCGCCTATTCCAGGCTTCCTCAGAGGTTGGACTAACATCAGTAATAGATAGCCAGCTCTAGCAATAGTAAGAAACATGTTTCTTACTATTGCTAGAGCTGGCTATCTATTACTGGTGTTAGTCCAACCCCTGAGGAAGCCTGGAATAGGCGAAACATGTTTCTTACTATTGCTAGAGCTGGTTATCTATTACTGGTGTTAGTCCAACCCCTGAGGAAGCCTGGAATAGGCAAAATATATTGGGTGTCACCATCCTAACTGACCAGTTATCTACTGCTTTTGGGATCTCCAGCGACCCGGAAACCTCATGTTTGATACAATATACATGTATTTAAGCCTTGTGTCATGTGATGTACCAAATTCCCATGATATTTTAATATATTATTAAAATCTAATTGTTATATTTAGAACTTATTTCATGTAGCACCGTTATAATCCCACTGCCTTCTCCGTTTTCACTTACTACTTTATGGGATGAGGTGCGTTGTTGTATAGTTGAAACGAATTGGATCTTTTCTACCTTTCCATCAGATTTATGTGTGAGAGATAATCAATGCTTTGCGAATGCAGAACTGACTTAAAAAGGGTGTGTGCTGTGAATGAATGTTCATCGTTTAGAAATGACTTGGCAAAATATAAGATGTCAATTTAACAGTATTTCAACCTGAAATGTCTCATTATCTGTTTGTTTCCAGAACTGCGTGTCCTAGGATTTATCAAACTAACCTGTTCTGCTCCCTTGAGGGTTTTTTATATTTGCACTGCTAGCCAGCTGCTGGCATCCCCACAGTAGTCAACTACTGAAGAATATATGCCATAAATGTTTCCAGTTCTTGCCTTAAAGTAGGAGGTAATAAGTATTTTGTTACTTTATGTCTCAGTGATTCCTGCATCCCTAATATCATAAAACTGTATAATCACATTCAGCAATTTTATTTCCACATCTTAATGTGCCTTCCAGCAGTCTTACACCTGGGTTTGTCACTCTCGAGTTATTTTTTACCTGCATTATAGAAATATATTTTGGTCTAACAGCACAAACATGTCATACTAAATACAGTAGTCTCTAAGTCTAACGCTTTATCTACCAGCTGGTGAATCTCCAGCAGCTTTTCAGTGATCCGCATACTGAATTTTGCAAACAGCAACTCTCTCACCTCTGTAACCTAAAATCTAATACTGTCAAATATGTTGTGTGCACCTGGCAATGCCCTTTCACCCCAGCTTTTCACTGTAAACCACATTCTGACATACACCGAGATAAATGAAAAAGGGAACTAGTCACACATTAACATTTGGCTGTATGAGAATCATTTATGTATGGGTTTATTCTCTCTCAGCAGCAGCTTCTTTTATCATGAGATGGCAGTCAAAATCATATAAACTCCTGAAGGACCTTGGATAAAGCAAACCAATCATGAAAATTCTAATTTACCCATCACTCTTTAGGGTGTCTAAATTTAATTTCTGTGGTGTTACTGTCACGTACCTGGTAGGAGTCTGATATGATAAGGTCGGCCTCTCTTGTATCTCCAACCCAAGCCCCACTGAAAGTGGGACAGATGGTGGCTAGGGTCAGGAGGAACACGAGTGCCTGTAAGTGTTATTTGCAGAACTTGCAGGTGAATATGTAGGCTTGGAGACACAGGTAGGTTAACAGGCACAGAGCATGGGTAGTGCTTGAGGGGCCAGCCGAAGTTAGGGGGAACTCCAACCAACTTGCAGGTTCTGGGTTAACAGATTGCTGGAACTTCTGGAAGGCAGAGGTCAGAGGAATAGCTGAGTTGGTAAACAGGTGGGCAGCAGGGTAGCAAGTCATCAGCAGGAGCAGGGTCAAGTGGGTAGCCGGGTTCGGTAATGGGTAGGCAGCAAGGTACAATGGAATCAGCAGGAGCAGATTCAAAGGATAGCCGGGATCAGGAACCTAGTAATCAGAGAGGTATCAGAGTCCATAGGCGGTGTCAGGGAAAGCCAAAGTCATCAACGGGAACCAAGCAGAACACAACGGGAGTCAGGAAATCAGGGCGCAGCTGAAGACCAGTCAGCACTGTTTGTAAGTCAGAGCCCCCTTTAAATAGGCAGACTGGCGCCAAGAGAGATTAGGGACGTGCTCCTGCGTGTGCACGCCGTCTGTTGCACACGCGCATGCGCAATATCGCTCTGGAAAGGCTACTGTGTCCCGTGCGCACGCGTGCCAGTGTTCCGGGGAGTCCACCGTTGTTCTTGAATGCACGCATGCGCACGCGTGTGCACCAGTAGTTCTCTTACAGTTACCCTAGCCGATCCTATTACCCTGACACGCCAATATATGATAAACTTATATATAAAAAAACATGAAAAATAAATTAGTACCCCCTATTTATGATATCTTTCCAACCTTAAAGTGTGTTTATATCAAAATATAGTACAGATACCATACCCAAATTCAATAGATAGATAAAACAATAACTCAATGGGGGTTATTTATGAAAGGCAAATCGACTTTGCACTACAGGTGCACTTGAAAGTGCAGTCGCTGTAAATCTGAGGGGAAGATCTGAAATGAGGGGAAGCTAAATTTCCTTAACTTCAAGTTCATAATTCACTGTATGTTCATCCAGTGACATACAATGCTCCTGTGTTGCCTCAAAGTGCTCTCTTCCAGTGTTTATGTTCACCAAAACCAAAAGTGCTCGTGTTCAGCTCCACCTCATCCCGAGTGAGCACAACTCACCAGATATGATGCGACCCCTTATGGTAAATTATAAGGTCAATGTGCATTGTAAACCTTAAAATAATTTAAAAAGCCAACACGTTGGTAAATACATTTGTGTCCTGACTGTCCTTCATGGTTGGGTTGCAATAGGACTTTTAACCACTTAAGCCCCGGACCTTTATGCAGCTAAAGGCCCAGGCCAGGTTTTGCGATTCGGCACTGCGTCGCTTTAACAGATCAACTCTGCGGTTTTTATTTGTTGTGCTATAAACAAAAATAGAGCAACAATTTTGAAAAAAATTTAATATTTTTTACTTTTTGCTATAATAAATATCCCCCAAAAATATATAAAAAAAAATGTTTTCCTCAGTTTAGGCCGATACGTATTCTTCTACATATTTTTGGTAAAAAAAATCGCAATAAGCGTTTATCGGTTGGTTTGCGCAAAATTTATAGCGTTTACAAAATAGGGGATAGTTTTATTGCATTTTTATTAATTATTTAATAACGACCTCGACCCACGGCTGGGTCGCGGCTGGGTAGATGTACAGCCGTGCCATTCTGTGGACGTATATATACAGTGGGCAGTCCTTAAGTGGTTAAGACACATACTGTATGTATATACCAGCGTGTTGATTTGTTAAATTCTTTTAAGTGGTTTTACAATAAATATCAGTATAATACTATTGAGAGTCCCCTTTTTATGGTGGAGCAGCCTGGCAGAAGTGGACATGCGGCGGAGAGAAGGAGATGAAAGGAGGATATAATACACAAGCGCATCTTGACCTTCTTTTTTACTATAAGGGGTCGTACCATATCTGGTGAGTGACATTCACAAGTGGTGAGGTGGAGGTGAACACTGGAAGAGAACACTTTGGGGTTTATTTACTAAAACTGGAGAGTGTAAAATCAAGCTCACTTCTGCTTTTAGGTTTTATTGCCAAAGCTTACTGTATTTTCCGTATAAGATGGCTGGGCGTATAAGACGACCCCCTAATTTTCCAGAAAAAAAATTGGTTTTTGGGATATACTCGCCATATAAGACTACCCCCTTCCTACTAGTCTTTCTGGAAGCTGAGGGGTAGCCAGAACCGCTGACAGAAACAGGCTTTTTCAAATCTCACTGTGCCATTACATTACATGCCTCACTGTGCCATTACATTACATGCCCCCACTGTGCCATCACTTGCCCCCACTGTGCCATCACTTGCCCCCACTGTGCCATCACTTACCCCTCACTGTGCCATCACTTGCCCCTCACTGTGCCATCACTTGCCCCTCACTGTGCCATCACTTGCCCCTCACTGTGCCTGAACTTGCCCCCCACTGTGCCTGAACTTGCCCCCCACTGTGCCTGAACTTGCCCCCCACTGTGCGAACAGTGCAATCACTCATGTTTTTTTTCTGAATCGACTACCAGGCCGTGACAGTCTGCGTGCTGTGAGCGTCAATGATTTGAAAGCCGCGCCTTCTCCTCAGACTGTCCTGTCATAGGCGGAACACAAATTTTCCCAGCAGCGCCTCTGTTCTGTGTTCCGCCTATCACGGACATTTTCTCATCTTGTCCGAGGATGAGAAGGCATCTGTGATAGGAGGAACACAGAACAGAGGCACTGCTGGGAAGATTTGTGTTCCTCCTATCACAGGACACTCTGAGGAGAAGGAGTGGCTTTAAATCATTGACGCTCGCAGCACGGAGACCGTCCCCGGCGTATAAGACGACCCCCAACTTTGGATGCATTTTTTTGCATCCAGAAAGTCGTCTTATACGCCGGAAAATACGGTAAGGCTTCATTTCCACTGACGTTTTTACAGCCACTTTTCTGAGCGTTTTTTACAGCTTAAAAACACCTGTCCATGTTATTCTATGGCATCATGCCCACATAGGCGTTTTTGAGCTGCAAATGGCATAGGCGTTTTTGATCTGTAAAAAAAACGCGGGACCAGGGCGTTCTGTGGCTCCAGCAATAGAGCTGTAAAAACGCCAGACATTAAAAAATGCTCCAAAACGCGCAAAAACGCGCACAAACGCTCAAAAACGCTCAAAAACGCTACCGCAGCGTTTTTGAGCTCCAGCTCACAAAAAAAAAAAAAAAATTTTTTTTTACAAAATAAACATGGACAGGCGTTTTTAAGCTGTAAAAAACGCTCAGAAAAGTGACTGTAAAAACACCAGTGGAAATGAAGCCTAATTGAACGAGCTGAGGTTATAAGCTGATTGGTTTCTATGCAGAAGTGAGCCTGATTTTGCACCCTCCAGCTTTAGTAAATAAACCCCTTTGGGTCCACATAAGAGCACTTTATGTTACTGAAATTACAGTGGATTATGAACTTGGAATTAATGAATGATTTAATTTTTTTTTATAATCACTATTTTTTTCCTTTATTATAGCAAATTTCAGTTTACAAAAAAAAACAATACACAAAAACAAACAAAAACATTCCATACATTTTCTCCATATAAAATAATTTTAACATATAACCCTCATTCCCCTTTCCCCTTGGAGTGCTCTAAATCTATACTCTTGTTTTCCCCTTTATCTTTCCTTCCTTCCTCCCCTCCCCCCTCTTCTCTTCCCCTCTTTACTGTGAAACCTCAATCCTCCCCCCCCTCCAAAAAAAAATATTAAAAGTTAAGAAAGGGGCTCAATGGTGCCTTATTATTTGTTTTCTCCATCCCCCCGAAGAGGGAGAGAGAGAAAAAGGCGAAAGGAGGAAAAAAAAAACGAAGTTCCATATTACTCTGGTAAACCTCTTTTAAACCTCTCCCCTTCCCCCTAACCCTCCCCTCCCACCCCCTCCTTCCTGTACGTGAAATTTAAAAATTTTCAATTACTCTCATCCTGAGCAAGTAAAATCGAACTCCATGTGGATATCCCCCCCCCCCCCCCCCAAGAAGAAAAAAAAAAGAAAAAAGGGGTGGGTGACCTTCTTACCCTTCCCATAGCCTTAGTCCTCCCTCCAGAGCACCTCCCTGGGTTGGGGGAAACACCACTCACAGACACACAATATCCCCAAATCTCAGAAAGAAAAAAAACAACGCAAGGCTTGGCTCTCCCCCCCCCACCCCCAACCCCTAGGATCAATCCGCCCCTAGCTCAGAGGAATAATATATCCATCCTGCCCATATGTCCTTAAATTTGTCCTGTTGGTTGTTCACTGTGTGTACCCATCTCTCTGCTTCCATAATCCTCTCTACCTACCCCTTCCAATCCTTTATCGTGGGGCATCTAGATTGTTTCCAAAATCTAGGAATTAGTGCCTTGGCTGCATTTAGCAACTGTGGAGTAACACTTCTTTTGTAAAATGTAATAGATGATGGCATCCCATGAAAAAGGAAATGTAATGGGGAGGGCTCTATAGCTCTAAGTGTTAATTTTTTCATCCACGGTGTTATCTCCTCCCAAAATGTCTTAATCCAGTAGCACCATAGATGTAAAAATTAACCCCTCTGATTACACTCCCTCCAGCAGTTAACATCAGCGGACGAGTACATCAACACCAAGCGTATCGGAGTACGGTACCATCTAGTGAGAAACGTATATCTCTTGTATATCGGAACTGATTGAGGAGTGGTGTGTTGTCTCCATCAGTCTATCCACTTGTTCTATTGTAAAGTTATGGCCCAACTCCTTTTCCCACTCACGTATAAAGTAGGGAATTGTGTGGCCTTGAGCACTCAAAACCAACTTATACATTCGAGATAGCATATGGCCCGGCTCTGATAAATTGACACACCACTCCTCAAAGGTGTTCAAGGGGTTTGCAGGTCTAATCTGATGTTTCCATTTTTTAAACAGATCCCTCAACTGACCATATTTCCATTCCGCCATTGATACCTCCCCCATTTTCTTTACTAGGTCTCCCAATGGAAGAAGTTTCCCTTGTGGTGCTGGTCCACTGTCCTGCTTAGGGTCTAGTTTAGGGGGATTGCGCCCGCTCATAGTCCGGTTTGCACTGGGGTTCATCCCTCCTTTCTCCCGTCCACCTCCACAAGCTCAGCCACACGAGGGGAAAGGTAGGAGCGTATCCCTCCCGCCAGCTTCTGAGCAGCCTGACGGCGTGTCGACATTCCTCTACTGGAAAGCCGGGGGGGGGGGGGGGGGTTAAAAGCAAAGGCTGATTATAGTCAGGCTTAGTCAGGCTTATATCAGTCTTAGGTGCACTAATATTGCAGAGCGATCCAGGCGCTCGTCATCAGGTGTTGAATAGCGATTGATATCACCAGGCAGCTCGCAACCTCAGCGGCACACCAAAAGCTTGAGTAGCTGACCATAACAGTACTAAGCAGGCAATAGCTGCCAGTATCTGGCCGTAGTTGCAGATAGCTAGTAGGTAGCTAATCTCATTCCATTAGAAGAGAGGAACATCGTCAAAGATAAGGGTAAAGAGACAGCCTGGGGTAGAGCTCCATCTCCTGTGTCTTCTCACATCTCACCTTTCCAGCTGGAATCTCCATGCCGCTCGTTGCTCACTGATCACCACTCCTCCACTGCACGCCGCATGGCGCACGCCACACGTCCGCGCTCCCGGTCCCGGCAATCCTGACTCATGAGGGGAGTAAGGTGGAGAGCACACTCAGGTCGCACTGTATGGGTGACCGGTTGGGGCTATGAGGTTACACGGGGGAGGGGGGGTTCCGGCCACCGCTGCCGCATCACCACATGCAGAGGGAGTTCATGGAGCTCACGGAGCTCCTCCTCCTGGAATGATTTTTAATTAATCATTTTGGAGATGAATATAGTGGATGGACATTTTAGCACTTTAGTTTATTGTGCTTTATTAAGCTAATAGCGTATGGTTGAACTTTATTTTATCACATTTGATTCATTACTTCATTGATTTACAGTATCTATCTACTGAATTTGTGGCATGGTATCAACTGGACTAAGGAGGGAAAGATAACATAAATAGAAGGAATTTTGTTTATTTAGCACAGCACAACTATGTTTTGTTATATACGTTTACGTGCACTATTTCCCTTGAGGACAGGTGTTTGCAGCTTAACCATAGTAAGGTGTCCTTAATACTTTACTGAATTTACCCCAATGCCCTTACCCATCCTTCTCTCTCTTTCTATTTCTCATTCACTCTCTCTCCCTTCTTTTTATCCCTCGTCCCCCTCTCTGTCTCCCTCTTTCTCTCTGTCTCTTTTGCTCTCTCCTTCATCTTTCTTCGTTCTCTCTCTCTCTCTTTCTCCTCTCTCTCCTTTTCCCCCTTTCTCTCTATCTGTCTCCTCCCTTCTCTCTATCTCTCCCTTTCTCCCCTCTCCCTCCTCTCTCCCCTTTCTCTATCTCCCCTTTCTTTCTCTCTCTCCCTCCAAGTCTCTCTCTCTCTCTTGCTCCCTCTCTAGCTAGTTTATTGGAGTTTGTTATTTTATTTCTCCATTCTCCAGCATATATGTCTTTCTTTCTTTCTTTCTTTCTTTCTTTCTTTCTTTCTTTCTTTCTTTCTTTCTTTCTTTCTTTCTTTCTTTCTTTCTTTCTTTCTTTCTTTTTCTCTCCCTCCTTCTCTCTCTCTCTCTATCTTTTCTCTCTTTCTTTCTCCCTTTCGCTCTCACTCTTCCTTTTTCTTTCTCTCTCTCTCTTTTCCTTACTCTCTCTCTCTCTCTCTCTTTCCCTCTTTCTCTCTCTTTCACTCTCCTCTATCTTTCTTATTCTCTCTCTCTCTCTCTCTCTCTCTCTCTCTCTCTCTCTCTCTCTCTCTCTCTCTTTCTCCCCCTCACACCTTTTCTTTCTCTCTCTTCCCTTTTTCTGTTTCTCTCTCACTCCCTTCTCTCTTTTCTCTCTCTAATTTCTCTCTACTCCTTTCTCTTGCTCTCTCTCTCTTCTGATTTTTCTTTTCCTCTCTCCCGTCTTTCTCCCCCTTTCTCACACTCACTCTCTATTTCTTCTCACTCTTCCTTCAATATCCCTCCTTCTCTCTGTCTCCCCCTTTCTTTCACTCTATTTCCCCTTTTGTCTCTCTCTCTCTCTCTCTCTCTCTCTCTTGCCCCTTTTCCCTCTCTCTTTCTTCCTATTGTCTTTCCTCCCCCCTCCCCCTACTCTGGATAAGAGTTTGAAATTTAATAGGAAATAACTCAAACCATGGGAAAGTCTAATTTTCTAAGAATGCTGAACTTGGCTTTACTGTACAGAAATCTCTGTTGCAGCAACTGCTCATATAGGAAGCAGAACATTCCTAGCATCTGACAGCGGAGAGGTGAATCTGTCATTCTGGAGTTGCTCCTAACTCATAGTGTCAAGTCTCTTATTGCTGGGAGGTTGGGATTTCTTTGACGTAGCAGCCAGCATCCCTCTTTATAAAGCTGAGCTCTGCTCTTCCATCCCACACTCTGAGCTTTGTGTGATTGTGGAGGCTGGGCTGAATAGTAAAGCAGCTACAAGGCTTGCAGGGAGTCGGCTTGCTGCTTCATAACGAGCTGCTAACCCCACTTCTGCATGTCTCCTGCACACTGTCTCCTTTGAATCAATAGAGCTGAGCAGAGATCAGGGCTGCGTAATGGGTTCAGCACCATGGACAACGCTGGACTGATGCTAGGGTTTTCTGTTCAGGTTTGAATCGATCACAAGTCTGGGAGGCTGAGATCATGTCTGTGCAGAGGATGAGCATGAATCGTGTCCAAAGTTTGTGCCAGGATGCAGACTGTGCCAAGACTGAATGGGTCATAGGAACCTGGAGAACCTTACACCGGTGCTGGTGACTGATGTGTTGATGCTCAAGAGCTGAATGGAGATTTTCATGGGCATGGACCTATTTGCAGTTTCATCTGGGTAAGTTCTCATGTTACCAGACCTGAGGATGGAATGGAACATCACTGTCACAGCTAATGGGAGCTCAGGGTCAGATCATCTGAGCAAGCATCGCATATCTGTCTTCAGCGTCCTCATTTTAACTCTACTGGCTATGTTGGTAATTGCCACCTTCCTATGGAATGTATTAGTGCTGGTGACTATACTGAGGGTGAGGACTTTTCACCGGGTTCCTCATAATCTAGTGGCTTCCATGGCAATATCGGATGTGATGGTGGCCGCTTTGGTAATGCCCCTTAGTTTGGTCCATGAGCTGAATGACCGGCGGTGGAGACTGGGAAGGGTGCTCTGTCACATCTGGATCTCATTTGATGTCCTGTGTTGCACAGCGAGCATCTGGAATGTGACAGCTATTGCCCTGGACAGGTACTGGTCCATCACCAGACACTTGGAATACACTCTAAAGACCAGGAAAAGGATATCTAACATTATGATCCTGCTGACTTGGCTGTTATCTGCTGTCATCTCCCTGTCTCCTCTGTTTGGATGGGGAGAGACATTTTCAGAGGTGAATAAGGAGTGTAAGGTTAGCCAGGAACCGTCTTACACAATCTTCTCCACCTTTGGAGCTTTTTACCTTCCCCTGTGTGTGGTTCTTTTTGTGTACTGGAAAATCTACAAAGCTGCCAAATTCAGAATCGGGTCAAAGAAAACAAACACAATTACACCCATGCCAGAAGTGATTGAGGTTGGTTAATTATTTCTTTTATTGATTATGTTAACCATTTGCTCAACCACAAGTTTTGTGAATTACGGTTACAGTCATGATAACCTACGTGTGTATTCTTTTAAAAATGTAATGTAGGACAAACACCTAAAACAGATATTTTGGCATTGAGTAGAATCTGAGCTTGGTATATCCTTGCAAGATCTCTGTAGCTATTTTCACCTGCAAAGGCCATTGACAATAGGTCCTACTTTATTTTTATATTTTAGTTTATATAACGCAAAATGCAGCAGTAGTAGTGAGACCTAAAATAAGGGGTTGATTCTCCAACTTGTTTTTACTGGGGTTCATAATATAAGAAGCCAGTGGGAGACTCAGCCTACCACTATCTGGCTTTGGGGGGGGGGGGGGGACCAAACAATATAGGAAGCAAACAAATCTACACCCAAAATGGAAATACTATACCAGCTTGGGATGTACTTAGCCCTATATATAATACTTCCCTATGGCTCAAACAGATATGTAATCTAAAGTAACTATATATAGTTGTATGTTAACTAGATGACTCACATAAGTATTCACACATTTCCAACATTTTACAGAATGAAATGCATAGGTATGCGGGGGAATGCGTGTCTGCCGTACTGCTTTTTTTTTTACATTATTGCAGTAGCAGATTGTCTAGAATCTCTTAGTCCTTAGTGCTTACTGTAGCTTTTTGTGTACATGATAATGATATGGTTACAGCAAATTAAATCATAGCCTTTTTATACCATAAGCCTCCAAGCGTGTATCCCTTGAGTATATAGGAACTATATGTATTGGTAATTTTTTTCCTTATTTAATATGGAGGGAGCAATCTGAAAAGTGCAGTAGCCTCAGTATGCAATCAGCAATCATCTTTGATAGGTCTAGCTGCACTATAGGAATGAACGATGAAAAACAAATAGCTATTATTAAATTGCGGCACTTAAAGCATCCCCATTGCACTTTACACTACTTTTTATTTTAAATACCAATTTCTTAACAGTGTTTTGAGGTTGGACAATCTAGAAGATGTTATCCTTCAGGTTAAACATATGTTTTTTTGACAGATGATTGTAATGGATACCATTGCCTTCAACAGGTCAAAGAAGCATCCAACCAGCCTCAGATGGTCTTCACAGTCCGCCATGCCACTGTCACTTTCCAGACAGATGGGGACACATGGAGGGAGCAGAAGGAGAAGAGAGCAGCCCTCATGGTGGGCATCCTTATTGGGGTCTTTGTTCTCTGCTGGATTCCTTTCTTTATCACAGAACTTATTAACCCTCTATGTTCCTGTGACATTCCTCCTATCTGGAAAAGTATTTTCTTATGGCTGGGCTATTCTAATTCTTTTTTCAATCCGTTGATCTACACTGCCTTTAATAAAAATTATAACAATGCATTTAGAAACTTGTTCTCAAGACAACGGTGATAAACCTTTCCGAAGTCTAAATTGCCAAGCATGCATTAATGACTTTATTTTCATCCAAGAACCCTTGTCTGACAGCAGTTCCCACTAGGGACTAAAACGCTTTATTTCTGGAATCCAAGAGAATTACTATACAATCTGCTGGAATGAAAAAAGTCTGACAAGGAAAGAAATAAAATAATAATTTCATTATTTAAGATCAGTTTAGATTTCTAATACATGTGTGAAAAGAGCAGCATACGGGTCACCTGCTCATTACAGCTGATTAAATTGAATTTTACATACAAAAATCCTTGATAAGCGATACCAAAGGTGATGATTATTAGATTCTATTTGTAAAAGCTAGTATGGTCATTTTTAGTATGTTGAAGAAGAGCTCCAAATAATTGTAAAAGCACCCCCAAAGAAATCAGATATTACTTATCTTTATTAGCTGTCACTACCCCCTGCTAAAATTGCAATGTGATGTGAATGGTTCTACCCGTTGTATAGGCAGTTGCAACATTTTTCAGACTGGGAATTATAAACACGTGCAATGGCAGAGAAATGACAGAGCAGAAGTGAATGTTATAATATCTTATTTGCAATATGTCCAGTCAGCAGCTGAAGCTGCTCTATTTATACTCTGTTCTAGCATTCTCTAGCACAGGAGGAAAAGCTATACGAGTATAAGAGATTGTCCAGAATAGCATACAAGACCCAGAAAAAAGTGTGATACTGGTATGAAACTAGGGGACTGGCTAGTAGAGTGTAAGACAGATAAAATAAGACAGGAGAGTGTGTGGAAATACACAAGTGGTAATAGGGGACTGTCCTTTAAGATATTTAAAATGCCTAGAGATGGAATGCAACAATTTAGAAGAAATACATGCCTAATAGAGGGAATATGAGACTTGCCTAATAGAGAGAATGTGAGATGTCATAGAGAGATTACAAGAGTGCCTGGGAAAGAACGTGAGATATTAAAGATTGTGAAATTACCATAAAGAAAAAGTGACATTACCCAGAAGAGGGTAAGAGAGGTCCCCATGGAGAGTGGAGACTGCCAAGGAGGTAGTGTGGATTGCCCTCTTCAGAACAATCAAAAATTATTTGCGATACAATACAGGCCAGCTGTATCTTACCTCTTATTGTCTTTTTAAATAAATCAGATCATCTGTTTAAAGTAGAACTCTAAGCAGCCAAAATGACAACTTTAGATAAATTATTGGTGGTTTCACATAAACAATACTTTCAGTAACAACTACTGTTTACACTGTCCCAGTATACAGTATATACAAATAAGAACCTGCATGTGGCCACTCCTTCTCCTTGGCATGTCCAAGCTGACCAGGTCTTAATCATGAACAAACAATTTTTTTCTATTCCCTGAACCAGAAGAGCAGTATATTTTACATTTCTGTATTTCCAGGGTTAGTCATAAATGGAATAGTGAGGTTGGACAAAACACATCACTTTAAATGCTAATTGTGTCTTTTGGAGTGATCTACTATTATTAATTGGTATGGTGACCATTGTCAATAGGACAACAGGTATGCAGAAATCCAAAATGTTGTCTGTGGCTCTAGGAGTGATCTACCATTACTAATGGACGTAGTGACCATTGTCAATAGGACAGCAGGTGAGGAGAAATCCAAAATTTCCAGGACTTCACTGGAATAGGAGTAGACTATTTATCTACCAGTGGAGGAACCTGATGGTGTCAACTATGAAAGTTGTTAACTTTACTTCACCTCATCTTACCTCCTGTCATGATTTTGGTACAAGAAAGGAAGGTACATCTCCAATGAGGACACAGCAAACAAAGTCAAACTAAAAAGTTCTGAGTCCCCCACACTGTATCAAAAATGAAAAAACAAAATGACTTTAAAGCACAGTGAACAAAGACAACAAATTATTTATAGATGTCTGATTTAGGAGATCAAAGTTACTAACCGGTCATATTTGGAGAACTAACTGCCTTTAAAAACGATTGAAACATGTTTCGCTTGGACCAAAGATTTTCTCTTATGGGTATTGTCTTTGGCATAGGGTTAGTGTCAGTTTCCCCAGCAGAAAACCGCAGCATTTATATGGCCTTCTGAGCTGTATTGAGCCTCATACACACGATAGGACTTCCAACGTACTTTTCCGTGGATTTTGGTCTGAATGGGCATTGGCCGTGAACTTGTTCTGCAGGACATTTTCAGCCAACTTTCACCAAATCACATGGTTTTTCATCTCTTTACCGCCACCCTTTGGGTAACTTCTGCTATTGTTGTGTGATCTTTAGCATTGGTTCTGAGCATGCGTGTTTGTACTTTGGACTTTAGTCCGATGGACTTGTGTACACACGATTGGATTAGGACATTTGTTGCCGAAATGTTTGAGAGCATTCACAACGAACATTTGTCCATTGAAAAACTGAAAACAATTGTCCGATGGAGCATGCACATGGTCGGATTGCCTGATCAAACATGTCCATTGGACCGTTGTTGTCAAAAAGTCAGATCGTGTGTATGGGCCTTCAGTTGTATTTAAATAGGCATTGCCCAACTTGTCAATCAAGTGCAGGAGAGAGCAGTCCACATAAAAAATGCTGCTTGCAGCACTTGTGGCGTGAAGCCTTCTCCTCCAACATTGGTGTGATAGAGAAATCAATCTCTATACACATCCCTTATCAAGTGATGCAGCTCAACGTGTGATAGACCCTGTTAAGCCAAGCGTGGCAAATCAAAACGCCTGTCTGATATCAGCTTACAGTCCAAAATTTCCTTAGTCTTGGTCTATAAATAACAAAGTTTCATCTACTTTCTTGTGGAACAAACATTTTCTATTGCATAACAAGCAATTCTTTACATACAGCTCATTGAATAGACTGCTTCAGCAAGATCTCCTCGGGGAGTCGATGTGAGGGTCAGCAAAGACCAATTAACATATAATAGGTTTATTCCATGGAGGAGGCTGTATTCTAAATGCATGCATGTTAGCATTTCAAATGTCAGGTGTTTTTAAAGACGAAGGGCTGCATAATTAATGCAGATTTACAAAATCTAATTCAAAATAGATTACTTACTTAGATCTGCTTCAGTAGGCAACAATGTATGCTTACTTTACACTCGTACTTTTTACATGTAGCCAGTAAATTACCCTTTTCTGTCACTAGGAAAAGATTTATATATGTGAAGTTCTTTCCATCAAAATATATGCACTACGCAGGTCAATTTTTCATTGCTGCCATACATGCATACTTGCAAGTGCACAGGCAAGGATTACATAGCATTATGAGAAATGGAATTGATCAATTCTAAAATATCTTTTCTTTGCTTTGAAAATATTTATTGAATTTTTACTCAACAATTGTTATTTAATTTTCTTCTATATTCTAATGTCTTTATTTCATGATTTTGTAATTAAATATCAAATTGTTTTTAAATATATTTTTTGTGTTCATTAATCATGTTTAAACAAATGTCTTACTTGATGAACAAGCTTATGTTAGTTACAGTGTAACTATGGTTACGTTATAATGCAGTTTGTCAATAGTATCAATGATCCTGTCTCAATTACTTCCAATAATAGAGTGACAAAGTAAGCTTAAATAGACATTTCGTTTTAGATTTAAGGACATTTTAACATTTAAACCTTTAATATAACCTCCAACTAGCTGAATGAAGCTTAACTGTGATATTTTTTTCTTCCCCAATCCAGAGATCTTTCCTCCTGGCTGGATCTTCTTCATATATGCACAGTCTTGCCTCATTTATTCCAACATAAGTTGTACTCCAAGGGACCACTGGAGTCCCCCATAAGTATGATTTATTTATAGGAATCACATGGGACATACACATGCACAGTATAAAGAGCAGCCAGCCACGTTGTTGGAGGAAACATTTCTGGATCTGGGAGAATAAGAAGTATTATTCCAGTTGGAAAGGTTTTTTAAAGCAGAAACAAACTCTCCTATTCTTTACAGCCAAGGAAGCTGCCATCTTAGCAACAGTTTGATCCACAGTTGCCATCGGGCAGCACGTGATTTATTTGATGGCTGGACACTTCAGCTGAGTGCATAATGAATTGTGACAGTTGAGTGTAAGGGCCCGTTTACACCACATGCAGTCCAGTGCATTTTTTCCTGCATCAAAAACCACGGAACCCAGCGCATCATGGAATGGGGTAAAGGGCCAATCACAGCGGCCCTTTATCACGTGATCACGCTGTCCAATGACAGAGCGATCACCAAACCGGTGTCGTATCTGGTTCAGCTCTCTCCTCTTCTCACACTGATACAGTGTGTAAGGAGAGGAGGGAGACACTATGAAGCAGCATGAGACGGCTGAACCAGTGTAACATCAGTGCCATCAGAGCCCTCACAGTGCCATCACAGTGCCACCATAGCCACAATCAGAGCCACCACAGTGCCATCAGTGCCATCACAGAGCTATCACAGTGCCATCACAGTGCTCATCAGTGCCATCACGGTGCCATCAGTGCCATCACAGTGCTCATCAGTGCCATCACGGTGCCCTGCAGTGTCCTACAGTACCATCAGTGCCACTATAGTGCCCTTAGTGCCACTACACTAAACTAAGACATTTTTTTTTTTTACACAATTTTAGGCTTTTTTTTTCATTTATAGCACAAAAAAATAAAAAAACCTAGTAGTGATTGAATACACATAAATCTCTGTGTGAAAAAAAGGACAAACATTTCATATGGGTACAGTGTTGCATGACTGAGTAATTGTCATTCAAAATGTGAGTTTTTTGTGATGTGGTTAAAATCCAGTAATACACTGTCTCACCCCACTCTGTCTCGCAATGCTCAGTTGCTCCCAATTTTAGGCATTATTAGGCCCTACTGAATTTGCAGAGGCTAATCTGCTGACAGCCTTAGGCTGGATTCACACCTATGCAGTTTTAGTGCTTTTTGCATTTTGAAGATTTGCACTACAGTCCATTTAAAATGGGTTCCTATGGAATACGTTCTGTAGTGCAAATCTGCAAAATGCAAAAAGCACTAAAACTGCATAGGTGTGAATCAGGCCTTAAAGTGGAAACCCTCCTATCCTCTGCAGCCTAGGAAGTTACTTCTGCCATGGTGCTGCACATGTGATCAGTTATGACACCAGCCTGATGGTTTTACAATTTGGTTGAGGACACAAGCAAATGTGACAGTTAGCAATGCTGACATTCCAGGAATGTAACTGTTTTTTGAAAAATTTACGGGTTTAGTTCCGCTTTATGATTTACAGCTGTTCAGGGGCTCTGGGCTTCAGAAAAATGGCTGCCTCAGGCAAAAAGTAACAGGAGCAATTTTGGAGGTTATTTACATATTTACAGCACACATAATTATTAATGTGTTCCTTGCTAAAGAACATCATTTTTTTATCAAGTTGCTATGGGTAAAGTTCTGCTTTAAAGCAGAATAAAACCCTCCTATCCTTTACAGCAAAGGAAGTTGCTTCTGTTTGATGTTCAACTGCCATGGTGCTGCACATGTGATTAGTTATGACACCAGTCATTTGAGTGTTTGGAAGTTTGGTTGAGGACACAATGAAATGTGCAGTTTGTATTTCCAACATTTCAGGAATGTAACTGCTTTTTGAAACAGATAAATTAATGGGTTTAGTTCCACCTTATGATTTACTGCTGGGGTTTGGGCTTCAGCAAAATGGCAGCCTCCGGCAAGAAGAAACAGGAGCAATGCTGCAGGCAATTTAGAGAACATACATATTTTAGTAGCATAATTATACAAGTAGAATGTATGTTCCTTGCTAAAGAACATTATTGTTTATCAAGTTGTCATGGGTAAAGTTCTGCTTTAAGTTGTCCTTTACCAAAGGTGATGTTGTCCTTTAGGTAAACAACAAATTAACAAATCCCAGCTTCAACTAACACTTTTAGGCAGTTACAGAAACTAATTACAAAAAAAAAAAAAAGTTTTACCATACAAATAAAATCGGACTATTTCACTATTGTAATCACCATGTCATTTTTATTAGACAGCTTGGCTTGTTACAGGAAGTGAGCAATAACAGATTTACCAGCAGGATCAGCAAGTAATAAAACTTTTACTGGGGCATACCACATAGTTTTCTGACATGGGAACGAGGGACACTTATTAGAAAAACTTATGTAGCAAAGGACATATCCCTGACACACCTCATTACATTGAGAATTTAAACACAAAAATAATTGGTTCAACCCACAAGTGCTTTTTTACCACTACTATTCCCTTATGCTGTCTTGTTATGTTTACAAATGCAAAAATATAAAAACTGGATAAAAGGTTTTATCATTGTAAAACGTTTTTTAAAGCGGAGGTTCCGTTTTATTTTTTTTTAAAGTCAGCAACTACAAATACGGCAGCTACTGACTTTTAAAAAATGGACACTTACCTGTCCAGCGCGCCCGCAATGTCAGCAGCCGAGGCTGAGCAATCGCTCGGTCCTCGGCTGCTTCCGCCGCCATCCTCGGTGAGGGAATCAGGAAGTGAAGCCTTACGGCTTCACTGCCCTATTCCCTACTGTGCATGCGCGAGGATCGCGGCTAGCTGTCACTGGTCCCCGCTCTCTCCTGGGAACAGTGTTTCCCAGAAGACAGCGTGGGGGAGTGGTGTCACGGGGATCAGACCCGGAAGTGGTGCAAATACCGGTTTCAGACAGGTATCTGCACCCCCCTCCCCCCTGAAAGGAGCCAAATGTGCCAAAAGCAGAGGTTCACTTTTTGTGTGAACCTCCGCTTTAAATGCATTTTTTATACTGGTATATACAACAGACAAAAATGAGGAGCAAACAAGGGGAAAAGAGAGATGAAGGTACCTTGTTCAAAAAGAGGAATGCCGCGTACACACGATCGGTTTCCCCCTTCGGAAAAACCTTGGATGTTTTTTCAGACAGAATTCCGCTCAAGCTTGTCTTGCATACACATGGTCACACCAAATTCCGCCTGTCAAGAACGCGGTGACGTACAACACGTACGACGAGCCGAGATCAATGAAGTTCAATAGGCAGTTTGGCTCTCCTGCTTGATTCTGAGCATGCATGTTTTTTTGCTCGTTGGAATTCCATACAGACAAACGTTTTTTTTTGCTAGGAATTTTTTCCTTCGGGAAAATAGAGAACCTGCTCTTAAACTTTTACTGGCAGAAATTCAGACAGAAAAAGTCAGATGGAGCATACACATGGTCGGAATTCCCGTCCAAAAGCTCACATCTGACTTTTTCCGATGGGAAAACCGATCGCGTGTACACGGCAGAACAGTCCATCCAAATCAGAGACAGTTGGGGGTATGCAGGGAGACTCAGATAGTCAAACTAAAGTCATTACATTTACCTCTATTCTTATGGTCCGAGTCCCTCACCAGCGCTGGTCTTTGGATATCTCCATTAGCCGGCTCGGGATGACATGACTCCTGTGCATTTGCAGGAATCCTCCGGCTAGGCTTGCCACTTTTTCTTCAAGCCAAACCCGAACACTTAAGTGGCGTACAGCAAAACATTTTTTTTTAGCATACATGCTAGGATTGTAACAGGACACCTTTGGGCGCTCCAAAGAAAATAGTAATGTGATGTGCATAGTGCCCCCTTACCCTCCTATCAGGCCCTGTTCTGAGCCACATTCCTGTCTGAATATTGTCCGGGTTTAAGGCTGACTGAAACCCGGGCACATGATTCCAAAATCTGAACTGTCCGGGTGAATCCCTGACAGGTGGCAACCCTAATCCCGGTACACCGGGAAGGAGCTGATGCTGTAAGCTGAGCTCAGTTCAGTTTACATGCCGCAGAAGAATGTGACCAGGCAGCCAGATAGGTGTTTTTTTATCGCAGGAGAGACATTGCGTACTGCAATAATAGCCTGACTGCTTGCAGTCTAATGTAAGAAGATTTCAGTTCCTCTTTAACTATTTACTCAAAAAAGATAATTTTCTTAAAACTATTGATGTTATAAGAAGGAAATTAGTTTCTGCACTTTGTTTTGAGTAGACCTGCCAGCAGTCTACTCATCTTAATGCTTGTCCAGCTGCTGCCTGTCGGAATAACATATCTGTCAATGAGTTCTGCTTCAACAACCAGACAAGACTGTGTGCTATAAGGAAATGTTCTGTAGGAGCTTCTCAGTGCCTTATCAACTGCCTGGGGTTGTTTAATTAAAGTTCACCTGTTATGAAGGAAACATGTCTACTGCTATTTCTGGCCTGCTTTTAAACATTTTAGTTGCCTGGCTGTGTCTGGCTTTAGTGCCTTTGAGTCACAGTTGTGGGAAAAGCATGCGGCAATAGAAAGACAGGGAAAAGTCAGAGTTTCCTATCACTATATTTGTTCCCAGTATAATTGCTAAACTGACGCAAGCAACACGCATTTTCATAGGTGGAGGCCAGCAAAGGCAGACTAACTATTTTTCTCAAGATAGATGTTCTTTACAGCAGATTTACGTTTAAAAATAATAATATAAAGTTATTTGACTTTTAAAGCGGTTGTAAACATCGGAAGAATAAAAAAGAAAACATGTAAGACAAAGGCATAATGTGCCAGTATGCATTGCATACTAGCACATTATGAAATACTTAACTTAGAACAAAGCCCTTCCTCTTGAGATGGCTGACGTCTTCCCCCGGTGTTCCTTCTGGGTTTACAGGCTTCCGGCGCAGTGAGTGGCAGGAGCCTTGATGATGTCCCACCAGCGCATGCGCGTGGGAGCCACCGTTTCTAGCACGGGCTCCAAAGGGACGGACCTTCAAAGTGGATGTGCAGAGGATGTCATCGGCTGCATGCATGTTGAATATATCCTAAACTGTTTATTAGATATTCACAGTACCTACAGTTAAGCTTTATTATAGGCCTAACTGTAGGTACAAGTGGTATAACAAAGTTTACAACCACTTTAAAAGGGAAACTATCAAAAAAAACTTGTGTCACAATATTTGCCAATCAGCAGTACTTTTTTCTGCCATTAGATGTCCTCAATCTGATGACCAGCATCATTAAACATACTTCCTCTAGGCTCAGGTCATTGGACCTCCCTCAGCCTGTGACTGAACATAACGGGCCGGATTCAGAAAGACTTATCTAATGATATGCAGCGTAAGTCCGTGGATGCGCCGTCGTATCTATGCGCCGTAATTCTTGTACTAAGATACGCCTGAATTTTGGCTTCCTACGACCGACGTAAGTCTCCTACGCCGTCGTATCTTGGGTGCATATTTACGCTGGCCGCTAGGGGCGCTTCTATTGATTTACGCGTCGAATATGCAAATGACCAAGATATGCCGATTCACGAGCGTACTTGCGCCTGTCGCATGAGTATATGCCGTTTACGTAAGGCGTACGTCCGGCGTAAAGATAAACCACCAAATAGCTGGTCTAAGTCTGTTAGGGTATGGACGTCAGAACTGCCGTCGGATTTACGTTGTTTACGTAAGTCGTACGTGAATGGGGCTGGGCGTAGGTTACGTTCACATCGTTGCCATTGAGCCGTCGTATCTTAGGGCGTAAATTCGGCGTGATTCTGAGCATGCGCCGTTCGTTCGGCGCTTCATTTACATGGGGTCACGATTCATTTAAATACAACACGCCCACTACCTGCCTACTTTGAATTAGGCGGGCTTACCCAGGCCCATTTACACTACGCCGCCGTAACTTAGGGAGCAAGTGCTTTGTGAATACTGGCCTTGCCTCTCTATTTTACGTCGGCATAGCGCATATGAGCTGCGCTACGCCCGCTCATATATACACCGCTCTACCTGAATCTGGCCCATCATCTTCATACCAGCATGCTCTTTGCACTTCAGCACACTCGATTGGCTCCTTGTCCTTCTCTCCCTCCCCCTATTTGAGCTGTATCGGAGACTTCAATGGGCTAATACCAAGTCAAATTCAAGTACTTGCAATGCACTACTTGCATTTAAAAAAATACTTTTTTCTTCCTCTCAAACTTCAGCCCTGCTGTTTAACTGCAAGGACCTCACATCGGGTAAGATTTTGATATTTACACTGTGTATGTTTAAAAAATAGATGTAATGAAGTATTATTGATTACAGAGTTGCATAAAAGCAAAACTTCACCCAAAAAGAGATGTTCCACTAATCCACCTCCCCTCCCCCCTGCCTTATTTGGAATTGGAATATTTATTTTGAGGAGTGGGGTGTTGAAAACCTAGTTTTGGCAGGTACCCACTCCCACGTCCACTCAGATCACCTAGGCGATCCTTGTGGAGGTTTGCCCCCCCACTCCCTGTCCACAACATTCTGGGACACATAACAGGTTCAAGGAGGCTGTGGGACCATCCACAGGGTGCAGCCCAATGCTGCGTACACACGATCAGGCTTTTTCCCGGCCAAAAGCAATTCGAAATTCCGACGAAATTCTATCGGAGTCAAATAGAACATGTTTTATATTTAAACTCCGATGAAATTCATCGGAATTTCCGATGGGGCATACCTATGGAAAAAGTCAGTCTGACTTTTTCCATCGGAAATTCCGATCATGTGTACGTGGCATTACTCTCATACGTGAAGTCAGGAGTGGACTGTTACAGCTGTATTTCCACAGTTAACGTGCCTGTGCCGGGGACCCAAAGATCGGTGAAGAACCAGCTTGGGTGAGGACAACGCTGGATCCCTGGACAGTTGAGTATCTGCCTAGCTGCCTGCCCAGTTCTTGTAGATGCTGACTTAATTTTTTTAAACCTGGCTAAGACATCTCTTGTGAACTTCATAGTTTGTTGCCATTTCATGACCACACACAATTTTTTGTCTAGACATATTTGGTATCTATTTTTTCAACTCAGAAAATGTGAAGATTTTGTGTTTGTGTTCACCAAAATTACCTTGAATGTATTTTTGTACTGAAAATATACATCTCATAAACAGTTGGAGTATTATCATGCAACTATTTTTTTTATTCTTTTGATTGTTTACATTCAGAAAATATACAATATTTTGGTATTTTATATGTGGTTTAATGTAAAAAAATTTGCATTTTAACATTTTTGTTTCTTTTGTTTTAGATAGACCTGGAAATAGTAAGACTTTTACTGTGCGTTTTTCAACTTATAAATTATTTGTTTTATAGGGATCAAAAACAATTGAGTACTGTTTGTGATACTTTTTTTATTTGCACTAACATCCACATTTTCAGGACACAATTTCAGAGTGCACATCCTTCTACAAGGTCCAAGCAGTACTAATACACAAAGTTTTAGCAAAATGTTAATAAGAAAATCTCTGAGGGAAATAAAACACACACATACACACAAACAAACATGCACAGCAATGGTAAAAAAAAATGGATAGTTAATAGGATAGGGCAGGGAGAGAGCAATGGAATGGGAGGGGGAAAGAGTTGCAATGGTAAGGAGGGTTATACAACTGTTGGATAGTCCATTATCTTTTGTGTCAAACAGAATTATCATTGTTAGTTCCAAAGTTTTATTTTCCTGAGTAGTTTTGAAGTTCCCTTTAAGAACCAAAACATTCACATCTTCCATAGGTTGGGTTAATTGTGAAAAAACATCCCAAGAGTTTGCGTATACCATCTTCCTTATTTTCTTTAGTGATTTGTCTGCGTAAATTCATTCTTGTTTGTAACTTCTGTTCTGTTTGGACAACGCAAGATTCTTTGTTGCATTTTTTGCATTGGATGAGGTACAGCAGTGTAATCCTGCAATATTGAAGGTCCCTTTTGTGTGTGTGTGTGTGACACTTTTTAATGGATTCATTTGGCTGCAAAGTTTGCAGCATTTTTTTGTTGCAAGTCTTGGCTCCTATATTTGTAACTTCATAATCAGTTGATGTCTGAGGTTTGGTGGTAGCCTGAAAACCAGCATTGGGGGAATATTTATTTCAGAAATAAATCCTCTGTTATGATGTGTTGCAAATCTTTGATTATCTTTCTTATCCATTCTAGTGCTGGATTATATGTGGTTACTAGAGGTATATGTTTTTTTTTGTTTTTTTTTTATATTGTACGATATTTTCTGCTAGTATTCTGAGATGTTCATTGCAGTCTTCTGGTTCTAATCATATTCACTGGTACTTAATGGCTTGGCTGTGTATGGTGGATTGCTTGGTGTGTTGGGGATAGAAATCAGGAACTGTGGAGATATTTGCATCTATCAGTAGGTTTCCTGTATATTGAGGTGTGTAACTTGTCATCCCTGATGTATACTGTAGTGTCTAGGAAATTTACATGTGTCCATATTTTGTTTGATTGATGGATAGAATGTGTTGATATATAGCAATAGTATCTACTGTATATGGCTTTTGTTGTATTCTGTTAAGAAATTTGTCCTCAAGGTCAACCATAAATACGTTTGCAAATTGGGGTGCCATGATGGATCAAAAGTTAAAGAGCCTTAGAACTACATCTTTAGTGACCAATTAAACTTTGAGATTAGTGATCCCAATTATATTACATGTTTTTTTTTTTTTTTATATATTTCTTAGATTAAATTATCGTATGTTATATTAGCCATAGATATTATAAAGTAGACAAAGGTTCATGTTCGATTTACATGCTGAACTGCTTACAGCAGCCTTTCTCGGTCTGTTTATTCCAGAGAAACACTTGGAATAATTTTCAGGTCTCATGGAACCCCTGCTAAAATGTATTATTCTGGGTCAGTATAAAGAACGTTCCCTACATTGGAAGTCAGTGGGGAAAATTCTCTCTTTACAATGGTGATCAGAATTCCAACTTTCCATGCAGCTAAAAAAGATCATTGGTGTCATGTTGCTGGCTCTGTCAGGTGGCCTGGGACCCAGATTCATATAGACACTGGCCCGGATTCACAAAGCACTTACACCGACGTATCTCGAGATACGCCGCGTAAGTGCAAATATGCGCCGTCGTATCTATGCGCCGTGCTCACAAACCGAGATACGCCTAAAAATAGGCTTCATCCGACCGACGTAACTTGCCTACGCCGGCGTATCGTGGGAGCATATTTACGCTGGACGCAAGTGGCGCTCCCATTGATTTCCTATTCAAATATGGAAATGAGGGAGATACGTTGATTCACGAACGTACTTGCGCCCGGCACATAATATACATGGTTTGCGTAAGTCGTACGTCTGTCGTAAAGTTATTCCCCATATAGGAGCAACCCATGCAAAGGTATGGACCAGGGAACACAAGCCGTCGTATTTTATGTCGTTTACGTTGTACGTGAATATGACTAGGTGTAGGTTACGTTCACGTCGTAGGCAGTGATCCGTCGTATCTTAGGGAGTAGTTCCGACGTGATTCTGAGCATGCGCTCGGCCCATCATTTGCATGGGGTCATGCCTCATTTGCATGGCTCACGCCCACTTCCACTTACGACGACTAAGCATAGGAAACCCAGCGCAGATTTGCCAGCACTGGCTTTGTGAATCCAGTGCTTGCCTCTCTGCGCTACGTCGGCGTAGCGTATATGAGATACGCTACGGCGGCATAAATATGCGCCAATGTATGTGAATCTGGGCCACTGTCTTTTGAGAGGTCAATCAGCTATAGCTCAAGGAACTCCTAGCATCCTCTGGAGGAACTTTAGGTTTCAATAGAATCCTGGCTGAGAATAGCCTGGTTACAGCATAGACAAGAACACTTGTATTGCATGGGTTTTTATGTCAGTGCAATTAGCAAATATCCCCAGTGCCATGGTTATTTTAGTGAACTAAGTACTAGCGAAGAAAAATGTAACCTAGTTAACCAATTATCTCCCCAAGTCATGCCATGATCTGTCATTTGGGGTTAAACCCTCCAACTTGGCCCAACAAAACCTTCTGCTCTTGATCATTTCTATGTCTTTCTTAGTACATTAACCTGTCATTTAAGCAAACCCTCCTGAAGAGTTCATTAACTACTTAAGCTCCGGACGATTTGGCTGGCCAAAGACCAGGCCACTTTTTGCGATTCGGCACTGCGCCGCTTTAACTGACAATTGCGCGATCGTGAGACATAGCTCCCAAACAAAATTGACGTCCTTTTTTCCCCACAAATAGAGCTTTCTTTTGGTGGTATTTGATCACCTCCGCGGTTTTTATTTTTTGCGCTATAAACAAAAATAGGCCGACAATTTTGAAAAAAACAAATATTTTTTTACTTTTTACTATAATAAATATCCCCCAAAAATATATATAAACAAATATTTTTTTCCTCAGTTTAAGCCGATACATATTCTTCTACATATTTTTGGTAAAAAAAATGGCAATATGCGTTTATTGATTGGTTTGCACAAAAGTTATAGGCCCAGATTCTCAAAGGAGATACGACTGCGTATCTCCAAATACGCCGTCGTATCTCTGAGTCTGAGCCATCGTATTTATGCGCCTGATTCTTAGAATCAGTTACGCATAGATTTCTATTAGATCTGACCGGCGTAATTCTCTAACGCCGTCAGATCTTAACTGCATATTTATGCTGGCCGCTAGGGGCGTGTACGCTGATTTACGTCTAGAAATATGTAAATCAGCTAGATACGCGAATTCACGAACGTACGCCTGGCCGACGCAGTACAGATACGCCGTTTACGTTAGGCTTTTCCCGGCGTAAAGTTACCCCTGCTATATGAGGCGTACATGCGGCGTAACAATGTTAAGTATGGACGTCGTTCCCGCGTCGAATTTTGAAACCTTTGCGTCGTTTGCGTAAGTCGTTCGCGAATGGGGCTGGACGTCATTTACGTTCACGTCGAAACCAATACGTCCTTGCGGCATACTTTGGAGCAATGCACACTCTGATATGTCCACGGACGGCGCATGCGCCGTTCGTAAAAAGTGTCATTTACGCGGGGTCACATAACATTTACATAACACACGCCCACATATTCCAAATTTTAATTAGGCGGGCTTACGCTGGCCTATTTACGCTACGCCGCCGCAACTTACAGAGCAAGTGCTTTGAGAATACTGCACTTGCCCGTCTAAGTTGCGGAGGCGTAACGTAAATAGGATACGTTACGCCCGCACAAAGATATGCCAATCTACGTGAATCTGGGCCATAGCGTCTACAAAATAGGGGATAGTTTTATGGCATTTTTATTAATACTTTTTTTTTACTAGTAATGGCGTCGATTAGCAATTTTTATCGTGACTGCGACATTATGGCGGACACATCGGACACTTTTGACACATTTTTAGGAGCATTGTAATTTTTACAGCGATCAGTGCTATAAAAATGCACTGATTACTGAAAAAAATACACTGGCAGTGAAGGGGTTAACCTGTAGGGGCGCTAAGGGGTTAAGTGTGTTCTATGAAGTGATTATAACGGTTAGGGGGCATGCCTATGAGTGACACATCACTGATCGCTTTTCAGATGACAGGGAACAGACGATTCGTGACACGTCACTAGGAAGAACGGGGAGATTTTTGTGTTTACACTGACATCTCCCCGTTCTTCAGCTCTGTGACCCGATTCCGCAACGAGTCCAACGAGTCCGCCGGTACCAGGTCACAGGGTTGCGAGCGTGCTGCCTGCGGCGCTTGCGTGAGCAGACAGCAGCAAATTAAAAGGGACGTATATATATATACCTATTTGCCCAGCCGTGCCATTCTGTCGATGTATACGTTTGTGCGACAGTCGGTTAACTAATATCTGGTCTGGTAACTGTACTCAGAATCCAGTGTTTTGTATCCACAGGAGTAACTCATGCTGGAAAAAATTGTCATCCCAGTTGTTTTCTGACTCTTCTGAAATCTTTGCCCAAGATCAGGCGGTGATCAATGGGTGGGTACTGCTATCTAATGGACTTTTTAGTTTTATTAAATTATTATGCTATCATTATCTCCAGAGAACAATGGCAGTTCATGTACTGCTAACTTCTTATTGTTTAATGTAGCCTTAAACCATACAGCCTGCTTATGATTGTATGTTTTTCTTCAATTATCTCTATTTAACAAAGCTTAGAACATCATTAACTCCTCCATATTTCTAAGCCAGGATAAGAGGTTTTAATTTTCACATTAGAATGTTCAATTTGAAGGAGTGCTTTAATAAGCACATCCATGCCTTTGAAGTGTGGAGTTTGGTTTGAATTCCTCAGTTATATCCTCAAGCACTTTTCTTCATCTTCTATGCGCTTCCTGACTTTTCACTATTAACTTTCCAACGAATCTGGAAAGACATATTTCCTCCCTGGTTAACATAGATGACTCATACTCAGTGGTCACTACGGTATGTGAAAGGAGATACATAAAACCTACATTTTTTTTTTTTTTTTTTTTTTTTTTTTTTTTTTTTTTTAAAGTGTATTTTGTGCGTGTACTCGAGAGAGGAGCCGGACTGCAGGAGTTGGGAGTAGGCAGGCCTCCCCCAGAGGCAATCTGCCACCTTTCTCCATGCCCCGGGTGGCAATGGCGGGTGTGTGAGGGGGTCCTCCCACACAGCCCGCCCTACCTGCTCCGCTTTGAAGCCCAACGGGGCAGAGGGACTCCCTATAAGGGAGTGAGAGGATTAGCCCGCTCAACCAGCCCCATTAGTCCTTCGCCTCTCTTTTAGAGACCGCGTGGTCAATGTGAGTGTGTTAACCCAATTTAGAGTGCGTGTAAGTGTGGTGGTTTTTGTGGGAGGGGGGTGGGCGTACTAAGCACAGGCTTACCCTGCATAGCACACCCACCGGGAGCCGGGCTGAGACCACCAAACTCAATTCACATGAAGCCGAGACCGGGATCCGAACCTCTAGCTGCAGAGGTGAATGGCTTGTCAGCGCAGTGCCAATAGCGTTGAGCCACCACAGCTCCCTAAAACCTACATTTAAACATCCAATTAATGTGGCTGTCATTTACATTTCTATGTAAATTATATTTCTATCTCTATGGCTACAGTGTAACCATATATTACACTCTACACATCACGTTCCTCGAAAAAAACAACAAAAATGTATTTGCTCTTGTATCCATACAGCATGCAATAAAGCCTGCGTATAGGACACCTGTCTTCAGAGAAATACAATTGCTGCCATTGCTAACCTCCTTTTGAAAATGTGCCTGCCATTTATTTTAGAACCTCACTGATCTGAAACAACTATGGGGCAAGTGAAAGGAAACTTAAAGCGGTGGTTCACCCTCATTACCAACATTCTAGCATTAAATTAAGCATAGTAGCGCGAGCTACAGTATGCCTTTATTTATTTTTTTAGCCCCGTACTCACTGTTTAATCCTATAGTGAAGATTCAGACTCCCCGCGGAGAATGGGCATTCCTATGCAGAGGGAAGATGATTGACGGCCGGCTATGGCACGTCACGCTCCCCGAAGATAGCCGGAGTAGGTCTCGGCTCTTCACGGCGCTATATGGCGCCTGCGCACAGACTATGCGCAGGCGCCGTGAAGAGCCAAGTCCTATTTCGGCTATTTCCGGAGAAGCGTGACGTGCCAGAGCCGGCCGTCAATCATCTTCCCTCTGGATAGGAACGCCCATTCCCCGCGGGGAGTCGGAATCTTCACTATAGGATTAAACAGTGAGTATGGGGCAAAAAAAATAAATAAAGGAATACTGTAGCTCACGCTACTATGCTTAATTTAATGCTAGAAATTTTTTTTTATAGGGTGAACCCCCTCTTTAAGACTACTAATCTGCATACCTGTTCCAGGTCAGCAGTGATTGTTCCCATATTTTCTCAGTTCAAATTTCACTTTTACCCAATAGCCCACCTGTAAAAAAGCAAAAATACTTACCTTCCCAGCACCCCCGTATTAAAAAGCTATTGCATTTTCGGTGCTGCAAGTGTTTAACCACCTGTGCATCAAATACCGTATTTATCGGCGTATAGCACACACTTTTTCCCCCTAAAAATCGGGGACAAAGCAGGGGTGCGTGTTATACGCCGATAGCGTACCTCAGAGCTGTCATCTCCTCTCCGTTCGGCTCCTCTGCTTTCACTTCACACACACACAGTCCCACCTCCGCCACCGGCATTGGACCAGTGTTCTGCCTATCACAGTAGCTGGTCCAATGCCGATGGCGGAGGCGGGACTGTGTGTGTAACGTGAGAGCCGAGTGCAGAGGAGATGACGGCTCAGTGATTTCCTGATTCAGGCTGCTGGTGTGGGAGATAATGAGACTGCAAATGATGATAGTTTAAAAAAGTCATTAATGACAATAATCAGGCTGCATTGAGGACTTTATTTGTGCTGCATTGAGGACTTTATTTGTGCTGCATTGGGGACTTTGATAAGGCTGCATTGAGGACTTTATTTGGGCTGCATTGATCAGGCTGCATTGAGGACTTTATTTGGGCTGCATTGATCAGGCTGCATTGAGGACTTTATTTGGGCTGCAGATGGACATTGATGGTCACTGACCCTTAATCTGCTTAAAAAGTTGTTTATTTTAAAAATATGTTTTTTTTCCTGAAACTTCCCACACTTCTTGGGGTGTGTGTTACACGCTGATAAATACGGTACTTGCTCTTTCTATTGGCTACTTTGGTTTTTCACACTGTTTTGTAGTATTGTACAAGCTAATAGAAGGAACCACAGAAGCCAATGAGGGAGCATGTATTCTACAGACCCTGAAGTGTAGAATGCTTTTCGCAGCTGAGAGTGGAGATGTGGCAGCTATTCAATACAAAGGAAGCCAGAAAGGTAAACCTATTCATGCTTTCTTTTACAGGTGAGTAAAAGTGTACCATATGGGAATACCAACGAAAGACATATGCAAAGATCAGCTTAGTTCTTCTGTGTAGCTTATTTAGAGATACTCAATATATAGTGTAGTAGAAGCAGTGGAGCAGTGACCTGGGACCGAATGGCTTAAGAGATGAAGTTATACACAGCTAAAAAAATTAGGAACACTTTGAAAACACATCAGATCTCAATGGGGAAAATATCTATACTGATATGGATTGGGTAATGTGTTAGGAATGAAAGGATGTCACATCGTTTGATGAAATCTAAAATGATCAACCTACAGTGGGCTGAATTCAGAGACACCCCCAAAAAAGTGAAAAAATGATGCAGCAGGCTAGTCCATTTTGCTGAAATTTCATTGCAGCAGCTCAAAATGGTACTCGGTAGTTTGCATGACCCACACCTGATTGTATGCATGCCTAACAATGTGGGGGCATGCTCCTAATGAGACGACAAATGGTGTCCTGGGATATTTCCTCCTAGATCTGGACTATGGCATCACTGAGCTCCTGATCAGACTGAGGTGCAACCTGGCGGCGTCGGATGGACCAACACATAATGTCCCAGAGGTGTTCCATTGGATTTAGGTCAGGTGAGTGTGGGGTCACATGAGGCCGGGCATTGACATGCACCAGGAGGAACCCAGGACCCACTGCACCAGCGTAGGGTCTGACAATGGGTCCAAGGATTTCATCCCAATACCTAATGGCAGTCAGGGTGCCATTGTTTAGCCTGTAGAGGTCTGTGCGTCCCTCCACGGATATGCCTTCCAAGACCATCACTTACCCACCACCAAACCGGTCATGCTGAACGATGTTACAGGCAGCATAACATTCTCCACTACTTCTCCAGACCCTTTCACGTCTGTCACATGTGCTTAGGGTGAACCTGCTGTCATCTGGGAAAAGCATAGGGTGCCAATGGCAGACCTGACAATTCTGGTGTTTAATGGCAAATGCCAATCGAGCTTTACAGTGTGGGGCAGTGAGCACAGGGCCCACTAGAGGCCACCCTCATAAAGTCTGTTTCTGATTGTTTGGTCAGAGACATTCACACCAGTGGCCTGCTGGAGGTCATTTTGTATGGATCTGGTAGAGCTCATCCTATTCCTCCTTGCACAAAGGAAAAGCTACCGGTCCTGCTGATGGGTTAAGGACCTTCTATAGCCCTGTCTAGCTCTCATAGAGTAACTGCCTGTCTCCTGGAACCTCCTCTATGCTTTGGAGACTGTGCTCACAGAAACAGCTAACCTGGCAATGGCATGTATTAATGTGCCATCCTGGAGAAGTTGGACTGCCTGTGCAACCTCTATAGGGTCCAGGTATCACCTCATGCTACCAGTAGTGACACTGACCCTAGCCAAATGCAAAACTAGTAAAAAAAGTCAGAAAAGATGAGTAGGGAAAAAAATGTCAGTTGCCCCCACCTGTAAAACCATTCCTGTTTTGGAGGCCGCCTCATTGTTGCCCATCTAGTGCACCTGTTGTTAATTTTATTAACACCAAAGCAGCTGAAACTGATTAACAACCCCCTATGCTACTTAACATAACAGATCAATATCCCAGCGGTTTAATTGACTTGATGATATACTCTGATTAAAAAGTGTTCCTTAAAAACATTTGAGCAGTGTATAAGGGACAAGGAACAGTGTTATCTATGTCTCACTATATTATGCTACAAGTTTTACATTACAATCTATCTGTTCAAAGTGAGTTTTTATGACCTTAGAAACACCTCTGATTATACAGTATATCTTAGTACAGGCATACCCCACTTTTAAGTACACAATGGGACCAGAGCATGTATGTAAAACGAAAATGTACTTAAAGTGAAACAATACCTTTTTTCACTTCTAGGGGGTCAGGGGCTGTAGTGGGGGTGTCAAGAGCTGTAGTTGAGGTCCCAGGGGCTGTAGTGGGGGTGTCAGGGGCACACTGGAACAGGGTGGGATATGATCTCGGAGTTTCAGCTCCATCTACTGTGGCTTCAAAATGTCTGTACAGTACTTGTAAGGCACTTAACATACACTTGCGGGTATGTCCTTACTCGCGAGTGTATGTAAAGTGAGTGTACTTAAAGCGGGGTATGCCTGTAATTAACATATTCTTTTTGCCTCTATATTGCACTGTATTGTCTGATTGCCTCTTGGCTGTCATATAGGGTCATATATACCGTCTTATATTTGGTGCTTTCCTTTGGCATTGATTTCCAAATGATATTAAGGCTCTCTGTGTAATAATACAATAACAATGTACAGCACTGCTCACTGCCACTAGCCAAGCCTCAAGGGTTACTCGCCACCAGTTGCCCCACCCAACCCCTACCCTGCTCCGCCCCTAATTCTGCTCTCATAAATTATCTCATGAAATGACACTTAAATGTTTTATACAGAATTAAGTTACAAAAATAAATATTAACAACTTTATCAGTTCCCCTCAGCACTGCCTCACCTGTGCTTATCAATTCTGCCTCACCGTCCCCACCATTGCAGTCTCACCATGCCCCATTGAAGCCTCACTGTGCCCCCATTGCGGACTCGCTGTGCCCCTTATTGCGGACTCACTGTGCCCCCCATTGCGGACTTACTGTGCCCCCCATTGCGGACTCACTGTGCCCCCCATTGCAGACTCACTGTGCCCCCATTGCAGACTCACTGTTCCCCCCATTGCGGACTCACTGTGTTCCCCATTGCAGACTCACTGTGCCCCCATTGTGGACTCACTGTGCCCCCATTGCAGACTCACTGTTCCCCCCATTGCGGACTCACTGTGTTCCCCATTGCGGACTCACTGTGCCCCCATTGTGGACTCACTGTGCCCCCATTGCAGACTCACTTTGCCAAATTCTTGATTTGTCCCATCGTTTTGTTTCACAGCTTACCCCTGGTGTCTTTTCTGCTTTTACCAAGCTATTGAACCCTTGATCTGTCTTCCAGCAAAATCAGTAGCATTAGCAAAGGAGCATTTGCAGGTCTAACATAACTGGTGAGCCTAAATATTTCTGGAAATCTCCTTGGAGATGTTACAATTAAACGTTTTGAAAGCCTGTGGGATTCTCCTCTTAAAACCTTGGATCTTAGTGTAAATAAACTCATTACCTACTCACTGTGCCCCCATTGCGGCCAGATCATGAGAGGAGGAAGAGGAAAGCCACGGGATCGCAGATCGGTAAATCACTCTGTTACAACTTGCATTGATATTTCCTCCACTCTGCTCGCTCACACAGCCCCGCCTCCTCCTGACCCCGCGCCTGTAATAGACAACACATCCCAGCATTGGACCTGCATTCTGTCTATTACAGGCGTGGGGTCAGGAGGAGGCGGGGCTGTGTGAGCAAGCAGAGCGGAGGAAATTTCAATGTAAGTTGTAACAGTGGGCTAGCTATACGGCTCTGCAATCCCGTGGCTCTCCTTCTCATCCATGCTCTCTGCCATCGGGGCGATCGCTGGAAGAACAGCTACGATCAACTCCGCCCGCACCCCCTACTCCCAGGCAGCCCAGCTCCTCGCCAGACCTAATTTTCCACTCGCAGAATGCGAGTAGGCGAGTGGAAAATTTAAGGTCTGATGTACAGTATATTACTAGTTTATTGTATATGAATAAAAGGCAATACAAATAGTTTAGCTAGATGTAAATGATCATATTTAATTAGACTTGTTTTGTAAGTGTTATAGACAACATTCGTTGAAATTGAGGAAGCCACTTGGATGTGTGGAGATGGTGAAATGTCTTCAAAATGCCAAAACAATTTTAATTGAATGTTACTTATTAATATTACCTATAGTATTACCAAGTAAATGAAAATCTACACAGACAATACAAATAGCTTGTTTACATATATTTAATTTTATATTATAGAACTACATGACCCAACAAGCTAAGACTTGTGTCACTCTAGGCACAGTTAGGTAGGTTCTGCTTTTATATATCCAAGAATAGAAAAACAATGACCACTGTAGCTAACAGCAGCCAAACACCTGGGAGCAGTATCTAAGAAAAAAATATTACAAAGCCTCTGCATGAGAATTCCTCTCAGTACTGAATATTTCACAGAAGAACTTCATACACCTTTAGAACTTGGAGCTTAGTTCAAAAATAGAACTGCCCAGCCGCAGCATGAGCACATTTTATTACTTTAGATCAGGAGTAGGCAACCTTAAAGAGGTGGAGATCTACCTAAACAACATGGGAGAAGTCAAAGATCACCGGGCACAGTGTCACCTCCTCAAACCAATTTTAAACCTATAATTGCCGTGCTACTGTGTCACAGTGCAAGGCAATCATGGGTTTAAATCAAGTGGTGAGGATGCAACATATCACCTCCTCAATACCTGTCAAACACACTCAGATTGCTTTTTATAGGAGCAACAGTGCTTGCTGCACTTGCAAATGAACCCTTAGTTGCATTTGACAGCCTCGTTCTTAGGGCTTGTTTATACGTAAAACTGTGCCATTGAGTTACGGTTTTACCGCCCCAATCCCTACCCCATTTAGCTGCTGAGAAAGCAGCCAAAGGTGTACACATGCTGAAGCAGGAGTCAAGCCCCCTGTTGCTTTTGGTGCATGCTACAGCCTGCCAATCACGACCCCTTCAAGTGAATGGGGCCACTCCACATGGGACAGGAGCCAGCACTACAGAGAAGCCATTGGCTTATGCAGCTCTTGCTTCCTTCTACAACTCCAACTTTACAAGTAGTCGTTCTACATTCCCCTTTGTTTAATGCTCTGGAATTATGGTTCAGCAAGTCCAGATTGCAATCTACCATTCACCTGTCTGTGATCTACTGGTAGATAGCGATATACAGGTTGCTGACCCCCGCTTTAGATGGCTCAGCTTGCTTGCTCTACCTTTTAGAATATAACTGGAAGACGGTCTAAAACATAAAGTTAGTTGTTTGGCATCCGGGTCCCTATCTACCAGCTTTGTTTTTGAAAAGCCCAGCTTTGGGCAATTGTCCCCCAATGTCTTAAAGAGGTTAAAGTAGACATCCAGGCTAACGGGTAAATACACGCCTTAAAATACATAGATGTAAACTGGTCTTTATATATATTGAGAAAGGGCCTGGAGTCTCTCATGTCCTGTGGAGATATGATATGTCCTCCCTATTTAGGAGGGGAAAAAAAAGCGAAATATAGGAAATGGCTGCATTAAAGATTGCTACATACAATGTACGAGGGTTAAACAGCCCAAGTAAGCGGTATCAAATACTACAGGAGATGAAGAGACTCTCGGCCAAAATAGTGTTCCTTCAGGAAACCCACCTAAAAATAACATCAAAAACTAGATTAAACTCAAAGGAATTCCCCATTTGGATTCATAGCTACTCCCCGAATAAAAGGGCAAAGGGAGTCGCAATAGGGTTCGATAGAAACACAGGGTTCTCCCTAGAAGCCACAGAGGTAGATCCCGATGGAAGATACCTGTTTGTCAAGGGTAAAATTATGAATATGAGGTACACATTGGTAAATGTGTATTGTCCGAATGTAAGGCCGGCTGTCTATCTGAGAAAGATTTTAAATAAATTAGAAGGATTTAGAGAAGGTATGGTGATTCTGGCAGGCGACCTAAATTTTGTATTTGATCCTCTATTAGACACTCAACCGATCTCATTGAGATCGGAGGGGAAATATCTCAGAATGGTTAAATATAAATTATACCAGATGCAAATGGTGGACGCCTGGAGAATCCTCCACCCAAAAGATAAGGACTATACATATTTCTCAGGGGTCCATGGGTCTTATTCAAGAATAGACCATGTCCTCCTAGATCATCGGCTGCTTGAAGGACTGACAAGGATAGAAATAAAATCTATAACACTGTCAGATCATGCCCCAGTGGTACTATCCTTAGACGTAGGGGAGATCCCGGCTGGGTGTCCAGTGTGGAGATTAGATGAGTCCCTAATAAATAACACCAAGACAGCCGATGATCTAGGTAGGGATATGAGTATATTCTTTAAAGAAAATGATATAGAAAACATCGATCCAGCCACGCTCTGGGAAACACACAAGGCATTTGTGAGAGGGCGGTTGATAGCAGAGAAAGTCAAGAGGAGGAAGATTAGACAGGTACGGAAACAAACATTATTAGAAGAAATCCAGGTCCTCGAATGGAAGCATAAAAAAATACAGGCAGAGCAGGCTCTAAGGGCTCTAACTAGCAAGAGAGAAGAGCTCCGGGACCTCCTGGAGCAGGAAACGAAATGGATCTTTAATAAGGTGAATAATAAATTCTATGCTCTAGGTAATAAACCAGGGAGTTTGCTAGCAAGGACCTTAAAACCAAGAAACACACTGAACTCTATTCTGAAAATAAAAGATAGAAATGGAGAAATGAGACACTCCACTAGTGAGATAACTAAAACATTTTTGGATTACTACCAAAACCTATATAATATCAACAAGGGGCAAGGGGAAATAGAAATTCAGAATAGAAGGGAAAAAATTAAACAATACTTAGAAAAGGTGAAGACCCCATGTCTAACAAAGGAAGTAATAAGTGACTTAGAGAAAGAAATAACAAAAGAAGAAATAAGTCAAGTGATTAGGAGCATCAAAATGGGGAAAAGTCCCGGCCCCGATGGGTTTACGTCACTATATTATAAAAGGTTTGGGGAGATACTAGTGCCCTTTTTTCAGAAGTACATGAACTCAATAGGGGGGGGCTTGGCAATACGCAAGGAAGCTCTGAACGCTCACATAACTTTGATAGGGAAGGAAGATAAGGACCCCTCCCTGTGTGCCAGCTACAGGCCGATATCTTTAATAAACGTGGACATAAACACCCATTTTGGATCCAAGTGGACTTTGACCCCCACCGGTCGCAAACCTGACCCAGCTTCTTATCCTGGGTTGGAGGCCCTGTTGCTGTCTCCTATCCCTGGGTGGCGTTCTCTATTTACTCCCCATTGCCGCAGATCGGTGCCCCCATAGACATGTACGCCAGTTCTTTGCCACCTAGCCCCCCGCAGCCTATATAGCATCCCTTGCTGCGAACTGCTTGCTATTTCATTATTAATGGGAACCATTCCAGGACCTTTTTATTTTCTTTTTATTTTTTATTTTTATTTATTTTTTGTCACCAGTGACCCGGGCTCCAGAACTGTGTGCGCCCTCTCATTGATCCTGGACTCCAACCTATTTCTCCCCATGTGTACTTACCCTACCGGTGCATGCATACCGTCAGCCCAATCCCGCCAACTTTATTACTTCTGTCATGCTAACGGGACTGCTATGCTGCAGCGAAGGTAATATCCGCCTCACACAATGTCTGGATCGATGCTCACAGCACCACTGACATGCACCCTGATCCTGCACTTACCCTCCCCCACCCTCTGGTCTGAGAACCCCTGCCCCTGCTACAGGTTGCTTGCCCCCTCAGGATCGTGGAGCATCGCTTTATTTACCACTCATGGACTACCGCAGGCTCAAACCACAGGACTGGTCGTGAATGGCTCGGGAAGGATGGGTTTCCCCCGTGCTCCCCCTCCTCCTCCAGGATCCCCGCACCTCTCCCCTCCCCCTCTCTCCTCTCCCTGCCCCACTCCCCCCCCCATCCCCTCTCCCTGCCCCACTCCCCCCCCCCATCCCCTCCCCATCCCCTCCCCTTTTTCCATCCCCTTATTGTTTTAGTTTTTATTTCACTGTCTCAATTTATTATGTACCTGTACCTACTCTACTTATTTTTGGGCAGGGAGGAGGTTGTAATTATTGTGTTTCTTTTGGTAGACTTGTTCTCCCCCTTTTTTTTTCCTTTATTTTTTTTTTTTTTTCTTTTTTTCCCCCCTTTTTTTGGTCAGCAGGGATGAGACATCTCCCACATGCTGCAGGGAAGAGATTTGTTCTCCCCTCGTCATCTGGGATAACTACGCTGAAGTCCTTCTCACTGAATAGTCCCTGGAAGCGTGCGCTTACAGTGGAGGTCTCTCTCCACCCCTTAAGTATCTACCTACACTGTATGAATGCTGAGGCTTATGACCTCCGAATTTTGTTGGTGGTTTCTCTTGGGTCTTTGGCGTATCATCGCCCCTGGGGCCTAGGAGACCCATCATCCAGGCACCATTTGCTAGGCTCAGGTAATATCTTTAAGGTACCAGTGATGTACGTGACAGTTAATGGGGGACTACAGGGTTCTCTATGGGCCGCTAGTGTCCACATCTTAGAAGTCCCCAGGAAAGATTTTTTCCCTCCCCTCCTTTTTTTTTTTTTTTTTTTTTATTTTTTTTTTTTTTTTCCTTCTTTTTATTAAATTTATGGGCAGCGAAGCTATGGTGGCTCTCGTGACCTCCCGCTGGGTGTGAGGGGAACCCGGCTCCCCTCTCGCCATCCGGGACCTTTGGCGTGACCTCCTTCCTACTGGGAAGTGTTTTTTTTTTTTTTTTTTTTTTTTTTTTTTTTTTTTTTTTCTTGAAAGAGGCGCCCACCATGTTTGGGTAGTATATCCACCTGATAGAAATACCGGGGCCCACGACCCTCTAGTACCCCGGTTGGGGGTGTCCTGTGGACCCGCAGGATACCCCTACTCATGGGCGAGATCTGATCGGCCATTCGGTGATATTCATGCTATATAAAGGTTAAGGTGATGTTCCTGATGGGATTTGTTTTGTTAGCATTATCTGTTCTACAAGAGCTGTCTATATTTAATTTCACTGTTTTTTTTATGACATTTTAGGGTGGGCTCTGATACTGTTTTCTATTATATGGTTTTGTTATTGCTCGGCCTACAATGACAACTTGCTCTTCACAGACTCATAATTGTAAGGCATCTCTCTGCTTTAACCCCCCTCTCCATACTCTACTTATGCTGCCCTATTATTACAATCACTGCCTCCTTTTTTGGTTCCCCGCTACGTCATCTTTGGCTAGTTCCTCAGTATTGCGGCTGCACACGACCTCAGCCATTCTTACTGTACCCCAGCGGCAGTGCTGTGTATAGCCTGCTGACACCCCAGCCCTGTAACTACTAGGTGGATTAGATTGCCTAACTCCACCTCTGGTACTTTCTCCTCTCTGTGCTCTGTGCCATTCCTTGGCCTTCCACACCTCTCTCTTTCTACTTAGCTGCCTTTCTTTCTCCCTCCCCCCCCCTTTTTTTTTTTTTTTTTTTTTTTTTCCCTCTAAAGTGTCGGTTTGTCCTCTGCCTGGGCTGGTCTCTGGCTGTTGGTGCACAAATCTACCATTGGCTACCCATCGTTTGCTATACTGCTGACTCCCTGAGCTAAGCCTAATCATGCAGAAAGCTCAGAAACGTCATAGCCCCCTGTCACTGAAGTGTGTGTCACTTAATGTAAAAGGCCTAAATGTACCGGAAAAGAGATCGCAGGTCTTATCCACATTATCTATGCAGAAAGCTCAGTTCATCTTTCTACAGGAGACCCACTTCCGGTCAGATTCCATTCCCAAACTCCGTAGTGACCTATATCCTACGGCCTTGCATTCTACGAATCCCTCCGCAAAGACCAAGGGTGTCTCTGTCTTAATCTCTAAACAGGCTCCCTTTCAGATGTCGGACTCTTTGGTGGACCCGGAGGGCAGATTCGTCTTTATCAAAGGCCTATACGCCTCCAGACCTCTGACCCTGGCGAATGTTTATGCCCCTAATGAACACCAGGTTTCCTTCTTCAAAAAAGTTAGCGACCTTCTCTTTTCGTTCAAGGAGGGTATGGTTCTCTTGGGGGGTGACTTTAATGTCCCTTTGAACCCTGAAGTTGACACCTCCACGGGAACCGCTGCTCTGCCTTATCGAGCTTTACGGCAAATTAAGTTACAACTGCAAAGTCTTACACTACACGACACGTGGCGCACCCTATTCCCTTCGACCAAAGACTATACGTTCTTCTCTGCCCCATTCCAGAAGTATTCCCGCATAGATTACTTCTTTCTCTCCCAACCTGATCTGACCTGCCTCACCCAAGCTACCATAGACCCCATGTTCTTATCTGACCATCACCCCATCTCGGTTACTCTAACATTGCCTGAATCTGTCTCCAGGACCAAAACCTGGCGGTTGGACTCATCCTTACTTAAGGATACGACCTTTACTGCAAGTCTGGAGGCCACAATCCGCAACTATTTTATGGAAAATGCTTCTCCGGACCTGTCCCCACTTACTCTTTGGGAGGCCCACAAGTGCGTGGTCCGAGGGGAACTTTTGGCCCAGGCGGCGAAACTCAAGAAGCTGCGCCAGGAGAACATAGCGAGATTAACAGCTAAGATAGGAGGACTGGAGGCCTCGCACAAAGCCTCTCTCTCGCAACGCACCTTGCAGGAGCTCACGCACACCCGCTCTCTGCTTTTAGAAGAGCTAGGAAAGCGAGCCAGACGACGCTATGTTCTCCACCAGAGAGTGTTTTATGAACAGGGCAATAAGTCCGGGAGACTCTTAGCAAGGGCGGTACGCGCCTCCAGACCCTCCAATACAATTCACCAGATCCATGACCATAGAGGCGGAGTCCTGTCCAAAAACGAGGACATAGCGAAATGTTTCGAACAATACTACACAAAACTCTACAATCTAAGACCCTCCAACCAAACTCCGGCCCGGGAGGAACGGAGAGCGGAGGCCATTAGGGATTTCTTAACCCAGTACTGCCCCAGGCAAATTCCAGAGGTACATGCGGTAGAATTAGACCTGCCCCTCTCTACTGAGGAACTCCAAAATGCGGTGAAACAAATGAAACCGGGAAAGAGCCCGGGGCCTGACGGATTCACGCTGCAGTATTATAAGTCCTTCTTGACTATCTTATCTTCTAAGATGCTGGATACCTTCAACGCTCTGGCATCCCCTTCCGTCCCAGTGGGCCGTCTTTTAGAGGCACACATAACGGTTATACCGAAAGAAGGTAAAGATACCACACAAGTCCAGAACTACAGACCAATATCACTTCTCAATGTGGACATTAAGCTGTACGCCAAGATACTAGCAAATAGGCTATCCCCGTTCTTACCCGGCTTGGTCTCCCAAGACCAGGTGGGGTTTGTCCCTGGAAGAGAGGCCAGGGACAACACTACCAGGGCATTGAACTTACACCATTGGCTCACCGTATCCGGGACGAAGGGATTCTTCTTATCCCTTGACGCGGAGAAGGCGTTCGACAGGGTGGCCTGGGACTACATGCGAGAGGTTCTGAAAACGATTGGCCTTCACCCTCGCATGCTGGCACATATCTCTGCATTGTATTCCACTCCCAGTGCTCGTGTCCGAGTGAATGGACACCTGTCGGACGCCTTCTCCATAAGCAATGGAACCCGCCAGGGCTGCCCCTTATCCCCCCTGATTTTTGTTCTAATTCTGGAACCTTTTCTTAACAAAATACGTTGTAATCCCGATATTAAAGGCCTGACGGTGGCAGGTAGGGAGTATAAAGTAGCGGCTTTCGCTGATGACGTTCTCCTCTCTCTATCGCTGCCAAGGATTTCACTACCAAACTTGCTGAAAGACATTGAGAGCTTTGGGGACTTGTCCCATTTTAAGATCAATTACTCTAAATCCCATGCCCTGAATGTGTCACTCCCGAAGTGCGACGTAGACAGCTGCCGGAGTTCCTTCCCGTTCCTTTGGAACGAAAGAGCTATTACGTATCTGGGCATTCAAATTACGACAGATTTAGCGCACCTTTACAACGATAATTTTTTAACCGCCCTTAGAAAGGCGCAACAGGACCTAAGAGACTGGGGAGCCCTTAATGTTTCATGGTTCGGCCGCTCCGCTCTACTGAAAATGATAATTCTACCACGCCTACTGTACCTCATGCAATGTATCCCGATTGCTTTACCTCCCTCCTTTTTTGCAATGTACAAGAAGGCCTCTTCAGCATTTCTCTGGAAGAATTCACCCCCCCGTATTAGATACTCGCGACTCACCCGCCCAAAGGCCAAGGGGGGTATCGGTCTTCCAGACCTCCTCCAATACTACCTGTCAGGCCACCTTATGCGAATAGTGGATTGGAACGTCCATGAAACTAAAAAGGGGTGGGTTGTGCTGGAAAAGTCCCTCACGCAACTCCCCCTTGATTCGCTCCCTTGGATACCGCCTCGACACTGGCCCCCAGAAATCAAGGTGCATCCGCTGATTTACCCTTCTCTTAAAGCTTTTGAGCGAGTGACGAAAACCCAGACATTCTCCTCAGTCCCGGGGCCGATGACCTCATTAAGAGGCAACCCTGAATTCCTGCCAGGTCTAGCCTCCTCATTCCTGAATCGAGATTGGCCACAAGGCCGGGTCCAAGCCCGCCACTTTTTCTTACGCGGATCCCTTCGCCCCTACTCAGATCTGGTCTCTAAATCCCCATCCAACTCCTTCCCCTTCTGGTCCTATAGACAACTAAGACACTTCCTCTCTTCACAACCGACTTCCGAAACTTGGACGAGGCAACTGACGCCCTTTGAAAACCTATGTTCACAGACCTCTCAACAGAGACACTTGATCTCCAGTATATATCAGATCCTCTCGGATAATACCCCCAAACCCCCAGATCCCGCACGTATTGCCTGGGAATCTGAACTTCGGGTCCCCCTGGATGAAGAGGACTGGTCCCGTATCGATGAATACATACACAAAGGGTCTCTTAATGTTGCTACTCAGGAAACCTGCTACAAAATCAAAACACGCTGGTATAGAACCCCAGCTCTCCTACACAAATTTTCCCCAGCGATCCCGGAAACGTGCTGGAGATGTGGTAAGGAGAGGGGGACCATGCTCCACATATGGTGGAACTGTGATTCCCTCCAGCCATTCTGGAAAGAAGTACATGAGCTCATTGCACACGTTACTACCTACACTCTTGACTACTCTCCGGCACAATATCTCCTACATCATACGCATTTGACCAGATCTGAATACTTTAAGTCCCTGGCCATGCACATGGTAAATGCGGCGAGGCTCTGTATTCCGGTACATTGGCGCTCCACACACACCCCGACGATTAAAGAGTGGTTTAACAGGATCTCTAAGATCGAAGAAATGGAAGAACTGGTTCATATCTCTCAAGAACGCATTGAAAAATTTACAAACACCTGGGCATGTTGGACCCACTTTAAAACAACTCAGCGTTTCCGCCACCATTAGGAGCTTGTCCCTACTAAGTGAATACTACTGTGGCCTTCGGCCTGTGGCCTCCCTGGCGGAGGACTGCCGACACTGGTGACCTTCCACTATAGACCATTCCCCACCTCTTCTTCCCCCCTCCTTTTTTTTTTTTTTTTTTTTTTTTTTTTTTTTTTTTTTTCTCTTTCTTCTTTCCCTTAGTTGTTGTGTTTTGTTTTGTTTTGCTTTGTTTTTTTCTTCTCCTCTCCATTCTCTCTTCCTCTATCTCTCTCACCTCCTTCTCCCTTCTTTCTCTCCACTATTTTCTTAGAAACTGCTCCTTGTCATGGTTTAATCATAGGCCATCTTTCCAAAACGTATCAATCCCAAAAGATGGGATAGTGCTCAGTTCAGACATGCTTACCCCAACACCCTGTTGTTAGCTGTATATGCAATATTACCATGCATCAATCTAATTCCATGTACTTTCAAGGTCTGTATACGGCACTGTATTGTACTGCTTTATTATCTCTCAATAAAAATTGTTTATGGAAAAAAAAAAAAAAAAAAAAAAAAAAAAAAACGTGGACATAAAAATTTATTCTAAAATTCTCGCCGAGAGAATTAGGCCGCTCCTGACAGGCCTGATAGATAACGATCAAGCAGGGTTTGTACCCGGGAGAGAAACGAGAGAAAACATCTTAAGAGTAATATTTCTGTTGCAAAAAGCTAAAAAGAACAAAGAACCAGTAGTATTCCTGTCTTTAGACGCCGAAAAGGCGTTTGACAGGCTAGAATGGGAATTTATGCTTGCAAACTTATCCCACATAGGATTTGGTCCAAGTATGCTTAGGTGAATAGGGGCTCTGTATTCGGATCCCTCGGCTAAGGTGAGGGTGAATGGCACCCTCTCTGATAGCTTTTCACTTCGTAATGGAACCCGGCAAGGTTGCCCGCTTTCGCCTATCCTATTCGTCCTGTCATTGGAGCCTTTATTGGAAACAATACGGAAGAATCAGGATATAGAAGGGATAAAACTAGAGAGAAGAGAGCACAAGATATCCGCCTTCGCGGATGACATGATGCTGTTTGTATCTAACCCTAGGGAGACACTGCCTAAAATAATGGCGGAATATGAACAGTATGGGGAGATCTCGAATCTCAAAATTAATAAAGACAAAACGGAGATACTAAGTATATCATTAAGTCGAAAGGATCGTAGGGAATTGGAGGGGCTCTATCCATTTAAATGGAAGCAAAGGAAGATGAAATATTTAGGTATATACTTGTCTTGCAAGGAAAAGTACTTCTATGAAGACAATTATATACTACTACTGAATAAGGTAAAATCAGATTTAAAAGGATATAGTATAGATAGAGTATCATGGTGGGGAAGGGTGAATACTATAAAAATGATGATCTTGCCTAAAGTTCTTTATATTTTTCAAACACTTCCGATAAAAATTCCAGAAATATATTTTAAAATCCTGGATAAGATAATAGGAGGTTTCATATGGAGGGGGAAAAAGCCGCGTATAGCAGTGGAGACTCTGATTAGATCTAAAGAGGAAGGAGGAATTCAGCTGCCAGACTTCAGAAGGTACTATGAGGCGGCAGTACTGAGGAGGATTACAGAGTGGGCGCAGGGGGAGGGTGGAAGTAAAAAAAAGTGGGTAGAAGTCGAAGAAAGTCTAAGTAAGAAAGAGCTGGGAAATATAATATGGGTACCGAGGCATTATAGAGGACTACCCCTGGACACTCCTGTAATAACAAAAGAAACTTTTAGAATATGGGATAAGGTTTATAAGAAAAATAAATTGCCCTATAATAGTCCGCTGTTGCCGCTTACAGGTACGGATTACTTTCCTCCTGGCAAGGAGGGGGGATTATTCCGGAGGTGGGCAACTTCTGACACTCCAAGATTAAAGGATATAATAAAAGGAAATGAAGTGCGCCCGGTGGGAGAACTTCAAGAGAAATACGGACAGTACCCAGGAGATAGGTGGAGACACAGACAAGTCCAGCATTTTGTTGGCACTTTGTCGAAGCCCCTGCGAGCTATGAATGAACTAAATCAATGGGAAAAACTTATGACCCAAGAAGAACCTGGGAAAAGGGGAATATCAAGTCTCTACAAGATGTTGACAACCAAGATAGAGGTAGGGAAATTGAAAATGATAGAAAGTTGGGAAATAGAACTTAATCAAACTATATCCAATAAGAAGAAGAGGCAGGTGCTAGAATATGTGCAGGCTACAACGATGGATGCAAAAGTAAAAGAAACAAACTATAAGTTACTTACTAAATGGTACTATGTACCAATTAAACTGCACAGAATGAACAGTGAGGCGTCCCCCTTATGTTGGAGGGAGTGTGGGATGGAGGGAACTCATGCCCACATATGGTGGCAATGCCCCCTCATACAGGTATACTGGCGGGAGATACTAGGACTGATTAAAAAAATCAGTGGATATGAGATAAGACATGATCCATGGGAATGTTTGTTCCACACTACAAGTATGTCCAGGAAAAAATATAGAGGTTCCTTGGTCCCGTTCCTTCTGAACGGAGCCAAGGCACTAATACCTAGGAACTGGAGGGAAAAAAGAGTACCCTCGATAGGGGAATGGCTCCAAGAAATTGATAAAATGCAAGTGATGGAGGAGTTATGGTCCTTTCAGGTAGAGTCTGGGCCAAGATATGAAAAGACCTGGAAGGGATGGAGGGATTTTAGGGCTGGGGGGAGGGAGGGGGGTGGTGGGGAGGGAGAGAGTGGAGGGGAATAGAGGAGACCGTTGGTGGGAACCATTATAGGGTCCCCTCCTTCCCTCGCGTTTTCTTTTTTTTTTTCTTTTCTTTTTATTTTTTTTTTTTTTTTTTTTTTTTTTCTGCCCTCTTACCTTTGACACTTAATGTGAATACACAATAAGGGGAATTAACCCCTACACCCTTCACTATATTCTAGATGGACCTAGAGTCCTTTGTTTTCTTTTTCTTTTTTTTTTTTTTTTTTTTTTTTTTTTTTTTCTGCCCTCTTACCTTTGACACTTAATGTGAATACACAATAAGGGGAATTAACCCCTACACCCTTCACTATATTCTAGATGGACCTAGAGTCCTTTGTTTTCTTTTTCTTTTTTTTTTTTTTTTGTGTTTTTTGTTTTTCTTCTTTCCTTTTTCTTTTTACAACTCTTTCTTGTCTTTTGTATATTTAAGTAAATACACAATAAGGGGAATTAGCCCATAGATTTTTTAAGATATTTTAGAGGGACGTAGTGTCTTTTTTTTTTTTTTTTTTTTTTTTTTTTTTTTTTTTATATAACTTCTTTTTGGTCTGGTACACTAATGTAAATACACAATAAGGGGAATTACCCCGATATCTCTCACTATACTCTAGTAGGACTTAGCGTCCTTTTTTTTTTTTTTTTTTTTTTTTTTTTTTTTGTTCTTATACTTAAGTAAATACACAATTAGGGGAATTAACCCCTATATTTTCCACAGAATTTTAGAGGGACATAGGGTCTTTTTTTTTTTGTTCTTATACTTAAGTAAATACACAATTAGGGGAATTAACCCCTATATTTTCCACAGAATTTTAGAGGGACATAGGGTCTTTTTTTTTTTTTTTTATTACTCCTGCCTGGTGTTGTACACTTATGTAAATACACAATACTCACTACATTCTAGTAGGATGTAGTGTCTTTCTTTTTTGTTCTTATACCTAAGTAAATACACAATTAGGGGAATTAACCCCTATATTTTTTACTGTATTTTAGAGAGACTTAGTGTTATTCCTCCTCCCCTTTTTTTTTTTTAATATCCCCCTCCTGGTTTTGTACACTCATGAAAATACACAATAAGGGGGTTACCCCTCCACTTCTCACTATATCCTAGTTGGATTCAATGTGTTCTTTTTTTTTTTTTTTTTATTTTTTTTTTTTTTTCTCTCTCTCTTCTCTTCTCTCTTCTTCTCCCTCTCTCTCTTTCTCTCTCCATATCTCCCTCCTACCCTCTTTCTCTCTCGCTCTCATGTCTCTCTTTTTTTTTTATACGTCCTCCCCCCCTCCACTCATTGTAGGTATAGGTAATGGGGTCCTATCCCTGGGTATCTCCCTTGAAGAGTGAAAAGGGAAGGACAGGTACTGGGGTGTAAGGATGGAGATATCCAGGAGTAGTACATAATATCGGTAGAAGAAGATATAGTCTTTAATATATTTTCAATTTTCAATGAAAAGGGTACATCTGGAGACCATATATGTTAGTCTGTATATTGATTTTATGTTGTATTAAATGTACTGTTTTGTATAAAAAAATGATTAAAAGATTTTGGAAAAAAAAAAGATGTAAACTGTCAAAGTTTCCAAATGATTGGAATTTGGTTCAGGCAGTCCTGTGATATATACATATTTATTATTCTAAACAGCTAGGCAGGTAATACACACTTCCAGACTCAACTTTGCAGTTCCTGGAGTCACTCATCCAACTCAGTCCGATTATTGACCAATGAATTACCTTTAACATCTCAGTCCAGTACATAGGAGTTCCACACTCATGGGAGTGTTAGTCTTCCAGTGGACTCAGTAGCACAAGCAGCAGGAGAGATTATTATTATCTTCATTCTTTATAGGTATGTTCTTTCTTCAGATTTTATATTTATTTGACTGAGCCTCTTTAAGCTGTAAAAATAAACCAAGAAATCGCAGTTATATTTCAGGTTTTGCGGTATGGCAGAAGTGTAAGGTTTTTTTCAAAAGACTAGCAGAACAGAATTGCAATTCTTTGGCAGGTTAAACAGCCTATATGTTTGCCAGGCAGAAACACTTGAGCATGAGTTCATAAGACGCATGTGTTTGCTCTCTCACTGGGGATGATTTACTAAAGTCATATAGGCGATCACTTTGCAATGAAAGGTGCACTTTGCAGGGGAATTTTCCCCAGAGCTTAAAAAATGCAGTAACATTTTGCTTTGCAAAGAATATGCAGTCACATGCAAGGAAAATAAAAAAGACAGCATTTTTGCTTGCACGTTTAGATGTTGGATGTAGGCAGAGTTTCACCTCACTTAGCTGTTGGGAAAATACCTTTGCAAAGTAAACTGCCTATTTGCCGTTAGCAAATGAACCCCATTATATTAGAAAGCTATGCTAGATTGACACATAACTCTTCCTTTTGCAGGAAAATCTAGTAACAGTATATACCGTATATATACTGTATTGGCATGCTTTTGTTAAAGTGATTATAAAGTCTCCACTTTTCTATAAAAATAATAAACATGTTATACTTACCTTCTCTATATATTGGTTTTGCACAGAGCAGCCCAAATCCTCCTGTTCTCTGGTCCCTTATTGGCTCTCCTGGCCCCTGCCTTGTGCCGAGTACCCCCACAGCAAGCAGCTTATTATGGGGCACTGAGCAGAGTTGCAGCTCCGTGTTTGTCTATTTAGACACAGAGCCCCAGTTCGGCACTTTCCCTCGCTCTCCTGATTGGCTGACTGACTTTGATTGATGGCAGCAGGAGTCAATAGCGCAGCTGCTGACTCGCGGTAAGTAATAGGGGGCTGAGGGTGGCTACTGCACGCAGAAGGCTTTTTATCTTAATGCATAGAATGCAATCTTTACAACCCCTTAAATTTAGCCATTACCAGTAGGTCCATGTACTTGTTATGTTAGTTTACTTTCCTTTTAAACATTTAGACTGTTCCAAAATCTTTTAGGACTCGTACACACGATAGGTTAACCAGAGGTCAAAACCGATCGTGTGTGGGCCCCATAGGTTATTTAACCATTGGTTAAAAAAAAGCAAACTTGCTTTAAATTTAACCTATGGATTCCTAACCGATGGGAAAAAAACGATCGTTAGTAGGCACAACCATCGGTTAAAAATCCACGCATGCTCAGAATCAAGTCAACGCATGCTTGGAAGCATTGAACTTTGTTTTTTTCAGCACGTCGTTGTGTTTTACGTCACCGCGTTCTGACACGATCGTTTTTTTAACCAATGGTTAACGGTTAACGGATGAAAACGGTCCATCAGTCCGTTCTCATCGGATGGACTGATCGTGTGTACGATGCTTTACAGTAATATCACAGTTAGTAGAGGACATTGCCTAATCTATTTTAATGTGTTGATGCATATCAAAGATGTCAATTAATGCTTTCAAACAAGCTGAAAAATGAAGTGCATTAATCAGGTGGGAGTTTGTTAGATATGCTAAGTATGTGCTGGCACATGAAGAGATGATCCCCGCATGTTATAATTAATATGCCTTTTGATGTGATCTTTTTCATAGTGTTGGTCCAGAAAGATTGCAACCTGCTTATATGATATATATATATATATATATATATATATATATATATATATATATATATATATATATATATATATATATATATATATATATATATATATACATACATACACACATACACACACACAAAAAGTTATTTTAAATAAATACAAGTTTAAAACGATAAAAAATACAATTAAAGCAGTTGTAGACCTCAGTCATGAAATTTGAACAAAGCAAATACAGTATATCTGTAGTGTCTACTAATCTCTCTCCAAAGCTCTAATGCCCTGTACACACGATAGGTTAGACTGATGAAAACGGAATGACGCCGGGCACGCGTAGGGTTGTGAATCGGCGTGAGTATGCAATTTGCATACTCTACGCTGACCACTACGGGAACGCCACCTAGCGGCCATCGTAAGAATGTAGCCTACGATACGACGGCATAAGAGCCTTATGCCAGTCATATCTTAGGCTGCCGTCGGCGTAACGAGCTTTCTGAATACAGAAAAGTTGTTACGCCGGCGCAACTAAGCAATTGCGCTGCGTATCTATGGATACGCAGACGCAATTGCTTACTGAATCTACCCCATTGTTTTTCCTGACGAGATTCTTGGCAAAAATCTCTTGCCGCTTGAGTGTACACACAGCCCTTTCAAAGGAACCGCGTCATAAATCCAAATGAGAATCTGTGACAAAACTTGAAAATTGCTGTTCACAGACGCTCTCCGTCCAATCTGACAGAGCTTATGCTATTTTGCAAAGAAGAATTGGCAAAAATGTCACAATCTAGATGTGCAAAGCTGGTAGAGACATCCCCAAAAAGACTTTCAGCTGTAATTGCAGTGGAAGGGGGTTCTACAAAGTATTGATTCAGGGGGGCTGAATACAAACGCACACCACACTTTTCAGATATGTATTTGTTAAAAGTTTTGAAAACCATTTATCATTTTCCTTCAACTTCACAATTATGTGCCACTTTGAGTCGGTCTATCACATAAAATCTCAATAAAATATATTTATGTTTTTGGTGGTAACATGACAAAATGTGGAAAACGTCAAGGGATATGATTTTTTTTCCAAGATACTGTATCAGCGCTAATTGGTATATGAAGAGCAGCGTAGATATGACAGAAATCCATTGTATCGTATATGTAAAAAGGAAATGCAGAGCGTTCTAAAGCATTAAAGTAATGTCACCTGTGAACAGTAAAAAAAGATAATACCATATAAAGTGTAATTCAAAACAATGTCCAATAATAAAGTGACAATAAGGTAAATGTGCAATAATAGGTTGTTGTAATGAACATGAACAGTTAAGAAATTCTCCACCAACATGTCTTGCCTTCACCTTCTGTAAAGAATGGACTGAGAGGGCTAAAGAATATGGCCCGAACAACATGGACATGTGGGTGCCCCCAGATAGCTAGATATTAATTATTTAATAATAAAAAAAAAGATGTCATGTCACTTTAAAAAAATAATAATTGTACAATAGGTGGTAAGAGTGAATGTCATTGATCCAATCAGGAAGGTGCAAAAGGTCACATGACCAGGGGGAACATTCTGGAATGGAGGTAAAGTTATATAAAGGGGTCCCCCGCAGGAATCTCCTCACAGCTGGTCAGAGTACCTCAACAAGCTCCCCATCCCCCCACCCTTGTCGAAGGCACTATGTGGTTTTGTCACCCTTTCAAAGTAAAGGGGGGACTTGTTTTTTGATATACGGTATTGCTCGAGTCCTGAAGACTGACCTGTTTATATTTATTATTTATAATTGAGAATTTTATGAATTACCGTATTTATCTGGGCATAGCGCGCACCGTCGTATAGCACGCACCCAGTTCTAGGAAGGAAATTACCTGGGGAAAAAAAATTACTTACAGTTTAAATGTCCCTCTTCGGTGTCTTGCCCGGTGTTGGAGGTTGGTGCACTAAATAGGGCTGGAGGCTCTGCAGCAGGCTGGGGGACACTGTGGGGGCTAAGGGCGGATTGGTTACTCTTCACAGCTGCCACCTTTGTGGTGTCCTCCCCGCTTCTCCCATGCTGTCTCCGAGCTGTCTTCGAGCGCCGCCGCCGACATATATCGAGCGCAGTACACTCCGGTACACTCGACTAGGCTCGGCCATGCACGGCCACGCTCGGCTCCTCCCGCAGGGCGTGACCGCGAGCGTGGCCGAGCCTAGCCGAGTGTACCCGAGTGTACTGCGCTCGATATATGTCGGTGGCAGCGCTCAGAGACAGGGGATCGGCGTATAACGCGCACCCACGATTTCCCCCTGTTTTTAAGGGGAAAAAAGTGCGCGTTATACGTCGATAAATACGGTAATAAAATGATTGAATGGATTTAAGTTATTTACAGTTTACACCAATAAAAGTCCCTCTGCCAATTTTATTCCAAGTACGTAGTTATTTATTATAGGTTAAGTGGGTATTTAAGGAGGGATAGGTGTATCCTGCATTTCCATGCAAACTCACTGGATCGAAATGCTGTCTAACATATAGAACAGCTAAATGTGGTCATTACTGATATGACTCTTCTCAAAGGGATTGTGTGCAGCATCCGATTAAAGTCAGCCAGGTAGCAACTTTCTCCATTAACATCTCATGGACACCAGAGGAAATGACCACTCCCACCAATATAAAAAAAAAAAAAACTTATAGTGTAGTGTTTATTGGTGATATTGTATATAAATATAAAATATTTTAAAAACAATGAAATCCATATGCAATAAATATACAAACATACACAAACGCTGGTATCAAAAATATTTAGGGCTGTGGAAATTAACTATTAATTCCTTGATTAATCGTTCATTTTTTTGATCGATCAAAATAATTTTGATCGGTACTCACCTCTCCGCCGGCTTCCGGGTCTTCAGGGAGTTCCATCGGAGATCCGGTGACATCACGGACACCAGTGGGGCTTGCCGTGTCCATCTGAAGGGCTCCTTTGCTGTGCTTTCATATCTTCTGATGTTAACCCCTCCTCATCTGGATTCAGCAGTGGTATTGTTGTACACATTTTTATACCAGTATCATACTTAGCTACATGTTTTTATGACTGCTTTTGCTACCGTTTGGTATTACTCGATTTTATCTCCAGTGCAATATTTATTTTGTTACCTACTTGAAGACTATAAAAGTTTTAATGCTATTCCCATTGAGCGCTGCCTTTGTGTGTTTTTTGTATCCTGCTATCCATTTTTCCAGTGGTTGGTAGCTGCACTGGGAATCAGCCTGCAAGAAGATCAGCTAAAAGTAGTTTGATCTGTATGTGCATTATAATTAATCAAAATTAGTCGATTAAAAAAAAATAGATTAATCGAACACAAATATTGTAATCAGTAACAGCCCTAAAAAATTAGATTTTTTTTTAAGGTGGGTAGCCTCTACCCTTTTGTATCCTCTTTCCTTATCCTTTTCTTTGTATCCTCTATTTGATTTCCATTTAAATTAAATAAAAGGTTTGCTATTCACCTTCACCACTGAACTGAGCTCTATCACAGAAGTGATTTCTCAGCTGGGCAGCAGAATCACAACTGCTGCTCTGTAAATGATTGTGATCACTTCTGGGTCAGTAGCATTAATTCTCGGCTATCTTTGTGATGGGACATTTATGGTATATGTCTAAGAAGGTTAGAACACACATAATGTGCACAATCTTCTAGAAAAGTATACTTATGAATATCAGCTCAATGAAACAGCTTTAAAGCAGAATACAGACAGTATGGCACGCAGTTAGTGCGGTAGATTCAATTGAACATTTACACAATCAATAAAACTAAAACATATTATAATGTCACAATAAACAAAGGTCCCTTATCATTACAGTGCTTGCTTATTGTTAGATATGTATGTGGCACAGGACAACTACCGAAGTTTACAAACAGCAAATCCTGTTTCATTTATAAATCTGTAGCACACAGCAACAATATGTGGCCAATAACATTCTTAAATTTTTGATCTTCCCTGGAAAAAAATGTCAGTTGGTAATGGATTAATTGTTAAATGGAACCAACCAGGTTTTACAAAGTGCATAAGCTAACAGAAATGGTCAAGTCCAGCCTGAGTTTTTTTCAGCTGGGCTTCTCCTCAGGGTCACAGGAGTGCAATTTGTTTTGCACTTCTGTGACCCATTTTCAGCGGAGAGCGGTCTGAAGTCCATTCTCCGCTGATGTCACTGCCATCAGTCAGGGCATCACGTCATCACAACTTCCAAGTCGGGATCTGCCAGCTGCCCTGATTGATGGCAGTCTCAGCATCTCAGCAAGCCGCTGACACAGCCTCTCCCCGCCCCTCCACTGCTCGGCGCTCCAATGAGCGTGGAGAAGCAGAGAGGAAAGATGGTCGACTGACAGTCTTGGGAATCTGTGAGAACCGAGCCACCGGCGATGTTCCGTGGCTCGGTTATCAGTGCAGGGACAGCGGGGGACAGATGTAGCATCGTTCTGATGTTCCATCCACCGAAGTAAGTATGAATCTACAAAATGTTTTTAACCCAAACTTCTCTTTTAAATTCCTGTATGCCTGATAAAGACCCTGCATCCCAGGGTCTTGACTTCTGTCCAAGTCAATATAAGCCCCATCCCCTCACAGCACTAATCACTGTCTCTTACAATTACAGTACAACTAAAGGGATTTTTATTTATTTGGATAGAGTAATGAAGTGTTAAAACCCCTGGCAATTTTTTTTGCCATCTCTGTCCCATTGTCTTGATTTGCTTCACTTCATGCCCAAAAGCCAAATGAGGAAAAGAAAATCCCTATATAGTGAGGAAATCCCTGGTTCTCCATTGGAAGATTTCCCCTCTAGTACTCTCCTGGGGACAGCCCAAAATGTGGGATTTTTTTTACTTTCACGTTCAATGATAATGATAAGCAGGACACGTAGAAAGCAATAAAAACTGATTGGTGTTCTAGTCCCTCTCCGCTTTATCCAAAGCTAAAAAAAAAAGTAAAAGAAAAGTTTTGCCTTTAGTTATATTTTACCATCCTATTGTCAGAGCCTCTCCTGGTGAGGGACTGGGAACCCAAAGATCTTACAATATGTATCCACAAAAGTACATGCCACTTTCCATTTAAACCTTAAATAGTTTTCAGGTGACCAACCTTTTAATTTTATTATAAAACACAACAACACTATGGGGGTTATTTACAAAAGGCAAATCCACTTTGCACTATAAGTGCACTGCAAGTGCAAAGTGCACTTGAAATTGCACTGAAAGTGCACTTGGAAGTGCAGTCGCTGTAGATCCGAGAAGGACATGCAAGGAAAAAAAACAGCATTTTAGCTTCCAAATGATTGGATTATAAAATCAGCAAAGCTTCCCCACATTTCAGATCTACCCCTCAGATTTACAGCAACTGCACTTCCAAGTGCACTTTCAGTGCAATTTCAAGTGCAGTTTGTACTTGTAGTGCAAAGTGGATTTGCCTTTTCGTAAATAACCCCCAATGAGTTTGTTTGAACCAATCATAGATAACAACCTATTTTTAAGGTTCTGTATGCTGCAGAAGCTTCTCTTTATTTTTGAAGAGATCGAGTACACCTGTGTCACTGAAATTTTTATAACTTGCTTTTGGCCCATTCATTCCCCAGGTGAGGCACTGGCACGAACCAGCTGCAATTAAAGTTTAATTTCATTTGATCTTCCATGCTATTTTATCCCTGGCAAAATTAATTTTAGTGCCACCAGAGAATTCAAATCTCATGAGCTTTTGTTAAAAGTGCTTTGCACAATGTCACCTTCCATTTTACTTAATAATTCAATAACATGTTCTGGTATATTTTGGAACCGTGGGTTGAAGAAACAAAAGCACTGATGAATAATAGAGAAAGATTCCTAAACAAAATCAAAATATATCCAAAAATAATGGAAACAATTTGGACTGTGAATTAATGCAAGATCAGATTACAACAGTGCTAAGCAAAAAAATAATAAAGGTTAGCAGCTCATCAAATTATAATCAGCATAAGATGGTGTGTATGTGTATGAGGAAGGGGGGCTTCACCGTCTGTGCATGACCTAAATCCCAGTACTTACATTGATTGTTAAGCAAACAATATTAGCAACATTTTAATATACCCAAAGATACCAATCAACTCTAGAAACATAACCTTCTGCCTTTTTTCTCATGTACTCACTGCCATCACAGATTCAAGCTAAGCTCTGTATTGGCTAGTTTGTAAGAGAGAGAGAGAGAGAGAGAGAGAGACATTCATTTTAACTATCAAAGGTCCTAATGCTTTGAACAATACTATTAGTATAAAGAGGCATTTGTGGGAGGGAAGTAGTGTGCAAATTACTAAAAGTATGAAGTTCAGACATATGCAGATCCTGGAAATGGATAAAGAAGCACCTGAATGTTGATACAATTTTGTTGCATTCTCTTTCCTGTAAGGGCCCTTTCACACCAGCGGACCGTATGTCCGTATTTCATCCATCCATTTTCAGATGAAATACGGACATACATGTATCCCTATGGGATAGCGGGTGTCAGCGGATAAATATCCGCTGACACCCGATCTCATCAGTGTCCGCTATGCTCCAAAACTGCAAACAGAGGAAAATCCTATTTTTCCATCCGTCTGCAGATCGGATCGGATGAATATGGACAGACGGTCCGTGTTCATCTGATCCCCCCATAGAGGAGAGCAGAAATCTGACAGGGCGGTCCCTGCACAGTGTGCAGGGACCGCCCTGCCATCTACCGGCTCAGTGGGGATCAACGGAGCGATCCCCGCTGAGCAAGCGAATGAGAAAGGTACGGATCCTAACAAGATCCGTACGTGTGAAAGGGCCCTTACAGCAGAAACTCAACCCACTGCTTTCTTCTTCCTATTGGGTATTAAGACTGCCTATCATAGTAATGGGCCCTTGGGAATGCATAGGATGGAGCTTAGTGGCAAGCTCTTACATTATAGTATCTGGAAATGCTGGAGTTGTGGTTGTCAAAACAGCCTGCTATTCAGCTAGGACAAGAAGGTTTGGCAGGCTACCCCCTTCAAAATAATCCCATTTTGTTGCTCTGCTGCCTGAAGACGGATGCCATTTTTGTTTTATCCAGCTGTGCAACTTATAACATCCAAGTGAACAATATAAAACCAACATATCAGAAAATAATAAAAACAATTCAAAAATAGAATCACTGAGTTGGAAAAAGGATCACCCCCTTTCTAAAAATTACTTGTAAACTCAATCAGGTGTAGCTATTCACCTTCTTAATGGTACACACAGCCATTTGACTTCCAACTGTGATCAGCTGTGGTAATTTTGATTAGCTCAGCATGACAAAAGTTTACTGGAGTATTTCAGTCCATGGTAGTGCAGCTGAAGCAAATAATTATGGATGGCAAGTCAAAACATCCCCAGGATAAAGTTGTGGACAGGCACAAGTCAGGAGATGGATATTAAAAAAATTAAAGGCTTTATCAATGCCTATAAGCACAGTGAAGTCTATTATTAAAGTGGTTGTAAACCCTTTGGGAGAACTTACATCTACAGGTAAGCCTAGATTAAGGCTTACCTGTAGGTGCTTGCAATATCTCCGAGACCTACACGGTCTCAGAAATATTTGCAATTTCCCTGAGTGACACCTTCAACGGCGCATGCGCCATCTTGAAAGGGCATGCTGTGCCGTTTCAAGCTGGGGTCATGCCGTTAAAGGTGGCTCCCACGTGCATGCGCCTACGTTACGCGACTCTGGCTATGATTTTGACCAGTGCACAAAGCAAGGTCCATAAATACATGGATGAGCAAGTTTGGGGTGGATGAACTTCACTGGCCTGCACCTCAACCCGATAGAACACTTTGGGATGGATTAGAGCAGATACTGCGAGCCAGGCCTTCTCATCCATCATTAGTGCCTGACCTCACAATGCACTTCTGGAAGAATGGTCAAACATTCCCATAGACACACTCCTAAACCTTGTGGACAGCCTTCCCAGGAGAGTTGAAGCTGTTATAACTGCAAAGGGTGGGCCAACTCAATATCGAACCCTCCTAATAAGACTGGAATGCCATTAAAGTTCATTCGTGCGTAAAGGCAAGCATCCCAATTCTTTTCATAATATAGTGTATGTCTTAATTAAAAGAATGTCTGAGCAGTATCCTCAGATAATAACCAACTTATTTGCAGAAACAGCATAATAGTTCTGTGTGACTACAATATTTTTTTCTAAAATATACGCCAATGAAACCACAGTTTTATTTAAAAAGCAGGTAATATAAAATTCCTTTTGTTCTAACAAAACTACTGGTAAATTGATTTGAATTGTGTACTGTGAATCAATAAGCAGGTTGAACTGATGTTTGACATGGCATATCCTTTTTTAAGGACATTATGCAAATCTAATTTTTTTTTTATCAGGGAGTATGTCAAGGCAGAAGTAATCATGCAGAAATTAAAGGAGATATAATTAGTATCATTGCAATTTGGTGCCTAGCCAAGCACACACATGACATGTTAGAAATTAATGTTTTGTTACCTTTTTTAATTAAGCCGGTGTTAATAAATGCTCACATTTTGGAAAAGGTCATTCACACATGCATGATTTCTGTCTTTGAGAATTATAGAGGAGGATGCATTTGCTGGGAATTTGGAGCTCCCAGGGCTTTAATTATGGTGCTGTTTCAATAAAATGCAGCAAAATAGTTATTAGAAAAAAACAAAAACAAAACCAAATACATCCAATGAATTAAACATATATAACAAAGCCTGGCAAGATGTACTGATGTCCTGCCACTAAAAATGACTATAGTACAGTATGTGTAATAAGGTAGTACTTTTAGGCTGATGTAACAGAGCAGGGCTAGGGAAAGGCAAAAATTTCGAGTTTTAATTTCCTCCAAAGTGTTACAATTGGTATGATGAAGGTGTTTTTAAGGGAGCAATGAGTTTTAATTGGCTCATAAAGAAAAAACGTAAACTCATTTCAGCTATCTTGGAGCAGATAAAAAAAAGTTCCTCATTAGCGTTATTATTTTGTTTTTCCACAGAAGAAAACAAGAGGAAAATGCAAATAACACTAATAAACTAAAATATACTGAAATACAGTAAAACCTTGGATTGAGACTAACTTGGCCTGAGAGTGTTTTGCAAGACAAGCAAACGTTTTTTTTTTAATACATTTTGGCTTGATAAACAAGCGATGTATTGATATGCGAGAAGCAGCACGTCACAACTGAGTATAAAAGAGAAGAGAGGCGCCTCTAAGTGCTGGTTCACACTACCGCGACTTCGTATCCGACTTGTGTCGCGCCAAGTCGCCCCAAGTCGCGCGACATGAGAAATTCAATTGAAGTGAATGAGAGCCATCTAAATGTACACTACTGAAGTCGCTCCGACTTCAGAAAAGGTTTTTGTACTACTTCAAGGCGACTTTTAGGCAACTTGTAGGCACCTTGTACCCATTGATTTCAATTGAAGTTGCCTCCAAAGTCGGATCACTGTCTTAACTGAAGCAACTTTACAGGAAGAGAAAATGTTTTCTTAGGCAAACCCTTCCCTCCCACAGAGCTGATATTTGTTTGATTGGCCACTGGCAAAGTTGCCTATCCTGGAGGCAACTTGAAGTTGCCTTGAAGTTGCCTCCAAGTTGTCTTAAAGTTGCCTCAAGTTGCCTCGCAAAGTCGCACCCAGAGTCGTGTTACCCGTGTGAACCGGCACTAAGTGTAGCAATATGGTTACATTTAATGGAAGTACAACAATTAGCAACTCACATGGTTGACAATTAAAACAGGCCCATCTAATATGCAGGCATCCAGGGTAAAGCTGTCCACATGGACCATCCTCTGCACTGCCTTCGACATTATCCCTTCCACGCTGCTCTCTATGAGCACTTCAAGCCTTACTTTCAGATCGCTCTACTGCAGGGTAGTCTTCCCGGTCACAATTTCAGACTGACAGCGGTAAGAGCCGGCGGTGCGGAGGATGGTCAATGAGGACAGCTTTACCCCGCATGCCTGTATACCAGTGTTTCTCAATTCCAGTCCTCAGGCCCCCCCAACAGGTCAGGTTTTCAGGATTTCCCTCAGATGAAAAGGCTGTGGTGATTACTAAGGCAGTGAAACTGATCAAATCACCTGTGCAAAATAATGGAAATTCTGAAAACCTGACCTGTTGGGGGGCCCTGAGGACTGGAATTGAGAAACACTGCTGTATACTTAGATGTTCCGATTTTATTTCATTTACATTTTTTTAAATCTTGATCTTTATTGAAGATTATTTCGATACAGGTAGTGACAGACGAAAATACATACATTTCTGTAAGCCTAATGCCAGCGGTCACCAATTGAAGATTGGATCAGGCAAGGGGAGGCATTAATTCAACACTCTAGAAGTGAGAATATGCTGAAAATAAGTAACATTTGTACTCAGTAAGGTTCGGCACCAAAACTCGAAGGTAAAAAACAAATAAAGAACAACTCTGTGTCTTGAAACAAGGAGGTGAAAGTGATGTTGATCTGGGAAGGTTGGAGCCGCGTTTGATCACTGCATTATCCTGTTTCTTTTGTTCATGATCCAACATGCCCATTTTTATTGGAATAAGGTATTTTTGCCATGAAGTTTTGCAAAGAGTTGCATGTGTGTTTAAAAAGTTGATAGCTTTGGCGAAATATGCCGGAGAAATCACATCCCATGTCACAATGGGAATCAGATTTAAACACCTCATTTACTCTTGAACAATGGGATACTATTTTCACAAATCTTCATAAATGTACCAAAACAACCTCAATCAGAGAATCAGCTATCAAATTGCTCTATAGGTGGTGTCTTACCCCTGCTAAACTTAATACGTTTTATCATTCACTATCTCCACTCTGCTTTAGGGGTTGTCCCACTCAGGGTACACTATTGCATACTTTTTGGGATTGTCCCCATCTAAAAAACACTTGGCACATGGCTAGCATTGTGAAGGAAAAGAAGATGCGCTAATTAAATGAACCAATAAATGTGTTATAAAATTCAATGAATCAACCTCAAATCTCTAATTAAAATGATAATAAATTATATAATGGTGGGATAGAAGTGAATATATATACAATAATAAGTATATAAAAATAAAGTGCCCAAATAAATAGATGAATAAGACTCCTACTGAAGGAGATCAAAACAAATTATTGTGCACAGACAGTCCAAATAATAGTGAAAAGAATTTTGCAGGGTAAGTCCATAGGTCTGTGTAGACTTCCTCCTCCACCAAGGAATGGAAAACAAAACACCGCAAACAAGTGCTCATGGATGGCACCTTACCGCAAAAAGTTGATCTCCTTAATCAAAAGGAGATCGCAATAAGCATAGGTTTGTATAACATCAAAATCCTCTTATGTTGATATCAGCAGATCCAGCATCCAGCCTCACATGAAATAAGCTTGTCTAGGAACAATTTCTGTACACAGCTTCTCTGGAAATACATTTCCAGAGAAGCTGTGTACAGAAATTGTTCCTAGACAAGCTTATTTCATGTGAGGCTGGATGCTGGATCTGCTGATATCAACATAAGAGGATTTTGATGTTATACAAACCTATGCTTATTGCGATCTCCTTTTGATTAAGGAGATCAACTTTTTGCGGTAAGGTGCCATCCATGAGCACTTGTTTGCGGTGTTTTGTTTTCCATTCCTTGGTGGAGGAGGAAGTCTACACAGACCTATGGACTTACCCTGCAAAATTCTTTTCACTATTATTTGGACTGTCTGTGCACAATAATTTGTTTTGATCTCCTTCAGTAGGAGTCTTATTCATCTATTTATTTGGGCACTTTATTTTTATATACTTATTATTGTATATATATTCACTTCTATCCCACCATTATATAATTTATTATCATTTTAATTAGAGATTTGAGGTTGATTCATTGAATTTTATAACACATTTATTGGTTCATTTAATTAGCGCATCTTCTTTTCCTTCACATACTCTTGAATACTGGGGTTGCCCCCCTAGATTTTTTAGATTGCAGCTTTTTATACACTTTTGAGATTTATATATCTTATTTTTATTTATTAATTTAGTTTTTTTGGCGCGAATATTCACTCTTCACATGGCTAGCATTATCATAGATAAAATATCCGGTAGAAAGATTCATCTTACACCCTAGATCTGTCTTCTATTCTCCCCTTTACAGGACATTACAACAACTAGCACAAGACGTATCCACACATTTCTCAGCTCCATTCATTGGGCCATAGCTTTTAATTGGCGCTCTACTATGGTACCCTGGCCACAAATTCTCAACCGCATGAAGAACATCAAACTTTCTGAGAGAATTCATCATACATTATATGACTCTATGCCCCTCTATCAAACAAAAAAAATGGACCCTCTGGGACACCATCTCTCTGGTTTAGAATAAACTTTTACTAACCATAACCCTCTCTTTTTTTATGTACAATGTTCACCGTTAAAGCGGGGGTTCACCCAAAAATCAACTTTCTGCCATTAGATCCAGCATACTGCTGACATCTGCAGTATGCTGTTTTTGTTTTTTGTACTTATCGTTTTATCAGCCTTTGTTATCCGGCTCCGAGCGGGGATTCCTTCCGGGTATAGGCGTTCCTAAGCCAAGCGGAGTTGATTGACGGTCTGCTAAAGCGCGTCACGCCTTTCGAAAATACAATATACAATCTAAAAACAAATAAAAAAATCATCTTTAGCAAGTCTAGCATGATGATATATAAGTATAAAAACATCTTGAGAATCACCCAGAGAAATTGACATATACAGACATGTAGTAGACCTTTTATTGTAGCAGTAAATCTCTGTATGATAAGGTTAACAATCATATAACACAATAAAGGAGTAGTGAAACCTTATTAGGAAAGCAAAGACTCGGAAAGATGTCCCTAAGTAGTCACAAAGGAAATTAAAGAAGATTTTCAATGTATGAGACAAATGGCTGCCCTGATTTGCCTGGATTAAATTTCACGATTCAAGCTGTCAGCTTTTTGTTTAGCCAAATGTTTATTGTGAAGAAGAAAAATTGGACACAGAACCATTAAAACCCTGAATGCAGTCAGCCATACAGCTAAGAAATATGTATTTTAAACTGTATGTAATGTACTTTTTTCATATATGTGTATCTTTTTTTATCATATTCCCCATTACTTCCTGGCAGGGCGTGGAGTGATGGGAATGGGACCACAGACATAAAAAAATGAAATTTGTAGAACAGGAAAGAGTAAAAAATTCTTATAATGTTTTTTTGTTTTACTGTTCCAGTCACTAGTGCCTCCCATTTCTTATAAAGGGACAGGAAGTGAGGGAAAATCTTCTCATTAGGTCAATATAAAAACTTCACAACACATTTAAGTCTTGTTCTCATATTCAAAAAACAAAAAATTTCTTGAGTTAGGGTTTTCAAAAGCTTTGCAAAGTGTCATGATCTTACATAGGTATGCATTCAGTTTTGTTTCTTGCATTATTTAGGTAACCTTCACTTTTATTAGGAACCCACCTTATAGACCCCATATGGACCCCGCCTCATGGCTGGCAGGGGTAGACATAGAAACTTACATGGCATGACACTCACTGTATAATAAAAGGTTTCAGACTGCCACTCTGCCTGCTAGTGCCATTTGGCTGAGTCCTCAAAAAGCTTCTAACCCTGCACAGTTTGTGCATTATTAAGCCTTGGAAGTAAAAAAATATTTTAACAGGTCTTCAAATAAACACTCAATTCCACATCCCAAGATATTATGGCAAAAATCTGTTGGCATAAATCATTCCCAATAGAAGCATGGGGACTTTAAAAGTTTCTGACTTAAAGTAGAACTAGAGGCAAAGGGCCAGAGTCACAGAGACTTACGACGGCGTATCTCCAGATACGCCATTGTAAGTCCGTTTGGGCGCCGTCGTATCTATGCGCCTGATTCTTAGAATCAGTTACGCATAGATTTGCCTAAGATCCAACCGGCGTAAGTCTCTTACACTGTCGTATCTTAGTCTGCATATTTACGCTGGCCGCTAGGTGGCGCTTCTGTAGATTTCAGCGAGGAATATGCAAATTAGGTAGATACGCCGATTCACAAACGTACGTCCGCCCGGCGCATTTTTTTACGTCGTTTACGTTAGGCTTTTTCCGGCGTAAAGTTACCCCTGGGTCTATGAGGCGCAGCCAATGTTAAGTATGGCCGTCGTTCCCGCAACGAAATTTGAATTTTTTACGTTGTTTGCGTAAGTCGTTCGCAAATAGGGCTGGACGTAATTTACGTTCACGTCGAAAGCATGACGATTTGCCAACGTCATTTGGAGCATGCACACTGGGATATGTCCACGGACAGCTAATGCGCCGTTCGTTAAAAATGTCAAAAACGTGGGGTCACTATTATTTTACATAGTACACGCCCCCAACCAGACTATTTTGAATTAGGCGGGCTTACGCCGGCCCAGTTACACTGCGCCGCCGTAAGTTTAAGCGCAAGTTCTATGTGAATACACAACTTGCTGCTCAAACTTACGGCGGCGTAGTGTACCTGAATCTGGCCCAAAACATTTTATTTTTATTTTGGGAGGGGGTTATAAAACCCCTATCATATTTTTTCACCATCACCATAGCCAAACAGGAAGTGAGAGGAAATCCCTGCAAATTAAGGGAATTATTGGGAACCCCCAGGTCACCAGAACTAGTACCCAATGGAAGATTTCCCTGTATTATTTTTCTGGGGACAAGCCAACAACTCTTTTAGACCCCTTTCACACTGAGGTGTTTACAGGCGCTAAAGCGCTAAAAATAGCGACTGCAAAGCACCTGTAAAGCGCCTCTCCTGTCACTCCAATGTGAAAGTTTGAGGGCTTTCACACTGGAGAGGTGTACTGGCAGGACATCAAAAAAAGTCCTGCAAGCAGCTTCTTGCTCCCAAAGCACCCATGCCCATTGAAATCAATGGGCAGAGCTGCCAAAGCACGGGCAAAGCACCACTGTAGCAGCGTTTTGCCGGCGCTTTTAAACCTTTTTCGGTCCCTAGCAGTGGTGAAAAGTTCCCTGCTAGTGGCCCAAAAGCACCCCGATGCCCCCAATGCCCCAGTGTGAAAGTGCCCTTACTTTCACTTTTTAATGGTAAACAGGACAAAGAGAGAGTGTCAATCTCCTTAACGGGGCCACAGACAACAATATTAAACTGACAGGGTTCTAATCCCTCTCCCCTCTATCCAAAACAAAAAAGTTGTTTCATGGGTCACACCTAATGTTTTTATTTAACAAAAGCAATAATTGGTGGCAAAAGGAAACAATTAAGAATTTGAAGTAAGCAACAATTTTGATAAGCATTTGTGCAGATCTAAAAAGCCTAAACAGGTAAAAAAAATCATGTGTAACGCTATAACTTTAGAGAAGTGTTCACATTCAGATCACTGGTAATTGCAGTCCCTAGCCAGAGCAAGCATCCCTTACTGAAGACACATTTTATGTCTTTTTTTATCACTTTTATGGTGCCGAAGCACCATTGCATATTTTGCCTATTACTGTCCCTGAGACAGGAAGCATCATCAAAGGGTGTCAAATTAGAAGACTGCAGAAGTGTGTCATAGACCTCCTCTGGGTTAAGGTAATTGCTCAGTTAAAACAACACAGACGTGTGATCCTTCACCCTTTGTAGGTAGAAACATTGTTGGATTGAGGATATTTGCTCCCTTGGATTACAATGCATGGTGGAGTTACAACTACTGTAGATAAACTATATCATAATTGGTTAATAAGAATAATCAAAAAATATGTTGTGTTTGTGCCTTAAAGTGGATTTGAACCCATCAAAAGAAAAATGCAGACAGGTAGGACTCTATTGATGTCTTTTGTAAAAACTTCTTCTCCCTGCCTGTTAGCCAGGTAATGTGCACTGAGCCAAACGTCAGTGTAATTTTACAGAAAGCTACTGTATCTGTGCTATGTTGATATGACTCCTATGGGCCTGCGTGGGAGTGACGTCGTCACGGCCTGGCCAATCAAGTGGCTGAACAGTCCAAACTCAGAAGGAAGATCAGGAGCAAATGGAAGCACCCATGATCAGTCAGAGCACTGGTAGTGCAGTGCTGGAGGAGATCATTTAAAAGGTAAAACTGTAGTAATATGCTAATATTTGTTGCATACTACCACATTATGGTTGATTAGTGTTTAAAAAAAAGTTGTGGAGTTTCATTACACTTCAAAGTGGTAGTAAACTCTGTTACACTACTTGCAGCTACAGGTAAGCCAATAATAAGGCTTACCTGTATATACTGTGAATATCTCCTAAACTTGCTGACATCATCGGCTCATGTGTTCTGAAGATCTGGCTTACAGTGCTGGACCTTCAGAGCCCATGCCGTAAATGGCGGCTCCCGTGGCCATGCGTGACTGTGACGTCATCGTGCCCTTAGTCACTCATGTAGCTGGAGGCTGCGAATCCAGAAGGAAGACCAGGGGAAGATCTCAGCCCTCTCATCTGTGACATTGTGGTGCTGGAGGGCTTTGTTCTAAGGTAAGTCTATTATAATGTGCCAATGCATACTAGCACATTATGACATTGCCTTGCAGGGCTTACAGACTACTGCAGGCACCTAGGTGCCTGTTTATACCTGACAGAGTAGTTTCTTCAAGAAAACAAAGCCCTTTCTTGATCATAGGGGGCAACTTCCTCAAGGCCTTCTTCATTAGGGGGTGTCCACCAGTGGCATACCAGGGTGGAGAAGCTTCCATGTCCAAATTTTGCTTGCATTGGGGGGTCAATTCCTCCTCAATCATTAGAACTCAGATTACCAGTGACCAGCACAGTGATGCTAACACACTGTTCTCCTCTCATCTAAAAGGACCTTTATAACAGTAATAGGTAAGATGATTTTTGTGAAAGTACTTCTGTGCAAGCCGCAGAATTATTATTCCACTCTTCTATCACTTATTTGGTGATTGCTGTCAGATTTTGGAAGTGACATCACTTTAACAAGAATAAGGAATATTTTTATAGGTTTCATTTTGCGCAATCTTTTTTATTTCTTGTCTCCTAAGTATCTTTTTCTAAAACGAGTCTTAAAAAAAGTATTTTTCCATGGACCCTCCTGTACAATTACACGAAGAAGGCATCGGGCTGATTTAAAACTTGCCAACGTTAAATACCAGGGGGTTATGGCTGCAGCTAGATGCTATAACCCTGGTATCGTTTTTTCCCTTAAGTGGCTGTTTTTCCAATAAAAGTGATCCCAGTGGCGGATTTACCATGAGATCACTTTTAGAGGTAATCAATCTTTATATTCCTTGTAATAGGAATTAAAATGATACCTCTTTGCTCGCACACAGAAGAAAACGCAAATGTAAGTTGCTTCCGCGTATGTAAATTGTGTGCACACATGTGATTTATCATCACGATCATTGGGCCGCGTACACATGGTCGGTCCAAACCGATGAAAACGGACTGAAGTTCAGTTTCATCGGTTCAAACCGACCGTGTGTACCGTTAGTACGCAAAAGCATTGGTTCCAAACCCGCGCATGCTCAGAATCAGGTTGACGCATGCTTGAAAGCATTGAACTTTGTTTTTTTCAGCACGTCGTGTGTTTTACGTCACCGCATTCTGACCCGATCAGTTTTGGAAACGATGGTGTGTACGCACATCAGACCATCAGTCTGCTTCAGCGGTGAACCGATGAAAACGGTCTGTCGGACCATTCTCATCGGATGGACCAACCGTGTGTAAGCGGCCTGAGAGAGAGAGCAATAATTCTAGCACAAGATCTCCTCTGTAACTCTAAACAGGTAACCTGTAAAAAAAATTGAAGTGTCGTCTACGGCACAGTTTTAAAGCATGACATGTTAGGTATCTATTTACTCGCTGTAACACGTCTTTCATATTATACAAAAAAATTTGAGTAACTATTGTATTTTCTTTTTTTGAAATTCATCAAAATGTATGTTTTCCAAAGAAATTGCGTTTGAAAGACCACAGTGCAAATACAGTGTGATATAAATTATTGCAATGACCGACATTTTATTCTCTAGAGTCTCTACTAAAAAATATATATATATATAATGTTTGGGGGTTCAAAGTAATTTTGTAGTAAAAAATACTGATTTCAACTTGTAAGTAACAAATGTCAGAAAAAGACTATTATGCCGCGTACACACGATCATTTTTCAGCATGAAAAAAAACAATGTTTTTCGGCATGTAGAAAAAACAAAGTTTTTCCAACTTCATCATTAAAACGAAATTGCCCACACACCATCGTTTTTAAAAAATGCTCTAGCAAAGCGCGGTGACGTACAACACGTACGACAGCACTCTAAAGGGGAAGTTCCATGCGGATGACTCCACCCTTGGGGCTGCTTTAGCTGATTCCGTGTTAGTAAAAGACGATTTGCGCTTTTCTGTCTGTTACAGCGTGATGAATGTGCTTACTCCATTACGAACGGTAGTTTTACCAGAACGAGCGCTCCCGTCTCATAACTTGCTTCGGAGCATGCGCGGGTTTTTAACGTCGTTTTAGCCCACACACACGATCATTTTTTACAACCCAAAAAATGAAATCGTTTAAAACGTTGTTAAAAAATGCAGCATGTTCGAATATTTTTTTTTTTTTTTTCGTTTTTCAGAACCTGAAAAATGATGTGAAGCCCACACCTGATCATTTTAAATATTTTTTTTTTAAAACAACGTTTTTTTCATGCCGGAAAACGATCGTGTGTACGTGGCATAATTGTACTAAAAAGGTGTCTACCACTAACTAATTCATATGACTTGAAGAGACAGGTTAATGATTGCTCCAGAGGTAATTTTCTAAACTGTAAACACATCAGATAAAATGTCTTTAAGGTGAAGACAAGAAGACATCTGAAGATGTACAGCACTACTGACTGCAACTGAAATTCATTACAGTAGCAGTTAAGGCAATAAAAGTGATTGAACATTGAGTCTGCGGCTAATTCTAACAGTAAGAGAAAAATATGGGACAGCTGGAATTTTGTACTGACAAATAAAGTGTGCAGACGAGGCTGAAAAGTAATCATAGATATTTGGAAGTACCTACACAATAATTTATGCGGGGCACAAAAAAAGATACTTAGTGGAAATAATTTGATATACAACCTTTAAGGTGTTATTGGCAGGTATTAAAGAGAACATATAGACTTCACATGCAATATAAGTCACTTATCTGTACTCTGCTGGTTACCAGGAGCAGGTGCACATATTTGTGTAGTGATGACCCCATGGGGTTGCTACGTGTTACAGCATACACACATTTCACCTTACAGCCAGACATCCATTAGACACACTTCTTAGTCAATGAACAGTCTCTTCCTTGTTTTTTTTGTTTTTATTTGGGAATTTAACTTGGTTGGGGAAAGGGACATGGGATGCCCATAGAACAAATAACTACTTAAAGAATGTAGTAACTGCATCACACTTCTCAGAAGAACAAGATGGCTGACCCTAAACTTGACAGACCTTTACCTCAGGACACTTCTTCCTCCAGCACATTCCTTGACAGACTTTTACCTAAGAACTCTTCTTCCTCCAGCACACTACTTTACTGTCCAAGTCTAGTAATCCTGTGAAGCCATCAGAACATGACTAGGCCTCACTCTTAATAAGTACCAGTTAATTTACTTGATGACCCTTTGTAGGCCAGGGCCTGCAGTACGCCTTTATGGTAGCAACTGTTTACTAGAGAAGAATAAAAGGCCATCACCTTTTTTTCTACTGATCCCAGCAAGTCCAACTTGAAAAAATCCTGCCCGCCCTCATGGCTGTATCGATTTGACACAAACTCCACAGTCTCTCCCTCTGACTCTACATCCAGCTCCCCTGGCATGCCTCTTTCAGATCTCTTTACTGTGCTTTCATTCACCGACACCTGCCCTGGATCCTTCCTGAATGACTTACTCCGGACGTGCGGACCACCTGTCTCCAGGACACCTATCCATGACCGTGTAAGGAGAGGCTCCCTCCCAGCTCCCGAGCTCTTCCGCCTGAGGTACACCCCCCTCAAGGAGGTTGTGTCTGAGGAAAGGAGGTACCCTCAGACACAACAGTCTAACACTGCATCATCCAGATAAAAAACAAACCGGCCTAGCTCGCGGTATAGGCCTGTTTAAATTTACCTGCGCCGGCAGCTTACACAAAAACCCTTACACTTAGCACCTACCTAAGGTAGAGGGTGCTACATTTTTATGAGGGTACAGGCACCCAAACAAATGCTTAAGTGCCCAACATTTGGCTACCCAGGCTTTAAAGGTGATTCTCCGATTACTTGTGGTTAATCGTTGTAGAGAGTGACAGGATTGTTCCACTCTAATGGGAGTGGCAGTGCATATATCCAAGAAAGGACATTAAATGAGTGGAATTTATTGAAAACTAAGAGGATTCAATACATTTGCAGTAATCACTACCTTGGGGCTAATTAAAAAAAACAAAAAACACAATATGCTATATGTAAATTGTGGGGTGTAAAAAGATAATGAGCAAACACTAAAGGATACAGGAAATAGTCAACCTAAAAAATGTATAATTACCCAAAAATGTTATAGGTAACCGATATTAAAATGGATTCCTAATCAAATATATCCTAGAATAATTAAATAAATAGTGTTGCTCACGAATATTCGTATTGCGAATATTCGGCTCGAATATGGCATATTCGAGTATTCGCGATATATTTCGAATTTCGCGGTGAATATTCGCAATTCCGAATATTCGCATTTTTTCAATTTTATTTTTAAAACAGATCACATCCTATCGACGTCTAAAAGCATTGCTGGTATGATTAGAGACCCTGGGCCGAGTAGCTAAGCTGAGGCGATCCTTTTATGTTGCCGAATATAAAAAAAAAAATTGCGAATTTTCGCTAATGCGAATGCGAAAATGATTGCGAATTTTCGATAACTGTGGTAGGAGAACTCTGATTGTCTCTGATGCAAAAGGGGGGGGGCTTTGTGTATGTTTCTGTTATGAATATTTGTATGTTTGATATTATTTTTTTTGTAAGAAGGAAAAAATTGCGCATACCTTAAAAAAAGTGGAGAATACAGCAGCAACTCAAAAATGTTATACAACATAAATTAATACTAGACAGAAAATGGAGTCGCTCTACAAGAATAAAAAATATGTCTAGTGACAAGACATGTGGGCAAATTATAAAATAAGCAAGCGCAAATAACTTGTGAAATACACAGTGAAACAAATACATAAAGAAATATAGTCCCAATAATAGAAAAATAATCTTTCATAAAAATGTCTTTGATATGTGAAGTGAAAAAAAGTCCAAAGCATGCAGCATGAACGTGTTCAATCTTCAAGGTGTTTGATTGACAAACGGCTGTGACAGATGGATAGAGTAAAGAATCACCACCAATGCAAAACACTTTTTATTTTCTATTGTAAAATATCAAGAATATTCTGAGCCAATCAGAGTGCTCCTTCCGCATTTGCCGAATATTCGCAATTATTTTGTATTGTAAAATATCAAGAATATTCTGAGCCAATCAGAGTGCTCCTTCCGCATTTGCCGAATATTCGCAATTATTTTGTATTGTAAAATATCAAGAATATTCTGAGCCAATCAGAGTGCTCCTTCCGCATTTGCCGAATATTCGCAATTATTTTGTATTGTAAAATATCAAGAATATTCTGAGCCAATCAGAGTGCTCCTTCCGCATTTGCCAAATATTCGCAATTATTTTGTATTGTAAAATATCAAGAATATTCTGAGCCAATCAGAGTGCTCCTTCCGCATTTGCCGAATATTCGCAATTATTTTGTATTGTAAAATATCACGAATATTCTGAGCCAATCAGAGTGCTCCTACAGCATTTGTCGAAATTGCGCAGTAAATATCGCATTCGCATTTTGCGAAATTTCGAAAAAATATCAAGAATATTCTGAGCCAATCAGAGTGCTCCTACCGCAGTTATCGAAATTTCGCAATTATTTTGGCATTCGCAATAGCGAACATTCGCAATCATTTCATTTCGATAAAATATCACGAATATTCGAATTTAGCGAATATATCTCGAATATTCGACTATATATTCGAGATATATCGCGAAATCGAATATGGCGTATTCTGCTCAACACTATAAATAAATAGGAAATATTAACACATGTAAAAAAATAAAAAAGCAGAAATGAATCCTAGTGAACAGATTGATGAATACTGAATTGGATTTATTTGTTAATTGTAAATATTCCAAGAATAAAGCTTACAACAGTAATAAAAGCTGATTCATAAAAATCCATCTATCACAATGGTAATTGATAATGCTGTCATACCCTTATAAAAAATAAGGTACAGGTGGGTGTACTGCGTGAGCATGCACCTTTGGAAAAGTGGTAATGAGTATAGATGGGGTTTGATTTTGCGTCGGTGCAGGGTGTTTGCAGTTTGGTGAATAGGCAAAATAAATAAGGTGTTTATTACTACCAGCTCTAAAGGACAACTTTCCACTGTGCAGACTGCAAGCATCTATGGCTGCTTGGACACTGCCGCCTGCCTGCTAACAACCGCTAACATCATCATGTTTTACTGTAAAGCACTAGCTCTGTTAGTTTATGATAAAATACAATGTATGCAGACACATTAAATGTTTGAAATCTTACTTAAAGCGGAGTTCCACCCAAAAATGGAACTTCCACTTTTTGGAATCCCCCCCCCCCACCGTTGTCACATCCGGCACCTTTCAGGGGGGAGGAGGGAGTAGATACCTGTGTAATACAGGTATTTGTTCCCACTTCCTGGCATAGATCACTGCGCCTACACTGTCCCCCCCCGCTGTCTTCTGGGAAACACACAGATCCCAGAAGACAGCAGGGACCAGTGAGGACGCGCAGCGCGACTCGCGCATGCGCAGTATGGAACCAGGAAGTGAAGACACAGGGCTTCACTTCATGATTCCCTCACCGAGGATGGCGGTGGGGGCAGCCGAGAGCCGAGCGACTGATTGGTTTTGGCTGCCGACATTGCGGGCACCCTGGACAGGTAAGTGTTCATATATTAAAATTGCAGCTGCTGGCTTTTAATATTTTTTTTAGGCGGACCTCCACTTTAAAGGAGTTGTAAAGGCCAGGGCCATCTTAATGCAAGGGCACTCCTGGGCACTGCCCAGGGGCCCCAGGTACATGGGGGCCCCACAATAATTTTGCATTACATCATGCTTGCCAACTGTCCCAGATTTTCTGGGACAGTCACACTTTGTACTAAACTGTCCCGATATGATGGTGTCCTGGGAAGTGTCCCAGAATCTATACTGTGCCCTCCTGATCCCAGTATTGTGCCCCTCTGACCCCCCCCCCCAGTATTGTGTCCTTCTGCATCCCCCCCCATACTAGTCTTTGATTTATGGAATGTTTTCCTTTTGTAAAATTGATTTTATTGAAAGTACTAATGAATATGGGCCAGATTCACAAAGAGATACGACGGTGTATCTACAGATACACCATCGTATCTCTGACGTAAACTGGTCCTATCTATGCGCCTGATTCATAGAATCAGATACGCATAGATAGGGCTAGATCCGACAGTGTTACACTGTGTTACACTGTCGGATCTTTTTTTAAATTTAAAAATGGCGCTGGGGGCGTTCCTGCTGATTTACGATAAATAATATGTAAATCAGCGAGATACGCAAATTCACGAACGTACGCGGACCCGTCGCATTGTTTTTACGTCGTTTCCGTAGCGGTTTTCCGTCGTATACTTACCCTTTCTTTTATCAGGTGCAGCCAATGTTAAGTATAGCCGGCGTTCCCGCGTCGAATTTGAAATTTCCTACGTCGTTTGCGTACGCCGATTCACGAACACGCGCGTCGCAAGTCCCGCTCACGTCGCAACCACTGACGTCCTATTGACGTCAGTGGGAGCAATGCACGCCGGGAAATTCCCCGGACGACGCATGCGTATTTAAATCGGCGCGGGAACGCGCCTGATTTAAATATGACACTCCCCTAGCCGAGGAATTTGAATTCCGCTGGGGGATTTAGGATCCGCCGTCGCAAGTTTGGAGGTAAGTGGTTTGTGAATTAGCCACTTGCCTCCTAAACTTGCGGGAGCGGATCTTAATTCACGTAGATCGAGCGGATCTATAGATCCGCTGAGCTACGTGAATCTGGCCCTATATGTTTAATTCTATCAACTATTTATACTTTATTTTTTGAAAGTAGGTGTGTAAATTGGGGCAAGATAGTAGGGGCCCCCGGCGCATTACTTTGCCCAGGGGCCCATGATGCTATTAAGACGGCCCTGCTTATAGCCACTGTCATGCCTGCATTTGCCTCCTGTCTAAATCTGCCCATGCTTACACCTGTTACCAACATAACCTGGACAGTGCGAAATGCTATAAAATGTATGTTTTTTCAAGTTTTATGCGTTTTTTATTTTTGTGAAGCCTTAGGTGCTTCACTTGTCATCCTTCAAAATCAAATGCTCTTTCAAATAGCCCTCTTAGCATAAGGCTTAGCTGATCATTGCTCCGTATAACAACGAGTGTGACACAATTTGAAACTTTGGTGGCTATATTACTCAGCTTGTTACGATGATGACGATGATAAGGATAATGGTCTACATAGAATATTTTCTTTGTCAACTGTAATTCCTAATACACACGATCGGTTTTCCCGACGGTCAAAAGACTGCCGGGAAAAACCGAGGGAAAAACCGAGAACCGGCTTGGTCCCTTTTCCCCTGTACACGCGGCAGGTTTTCCCGACAGAAAAACTGCCAGGAGAGCTTTGGTCGGGAAAACCGGCCGTGTGTATGCTCCTTTGCAGTGTTTTTAGGAAAATTGCGGGGAAAAAAACACTGCTATTCGCGGCGAGAAAAAAGAGGACGTGTTCTTATTTTTTAAACCGCAGTTTTCCTGTCGGGAAAACTGCTAAAGAGCATACAGTACACACGGCCGGTTTTCCCGGCCAAAGGAAAACACAGCAGTTTTCCCGACTGGAAAGACGATTGCGTGTACTAGGCATAACTGTGTTGAGAGTATGGAGTGTGGAAAGATTAGACTCCTATAACCAAAAAGATATGCTTAGCTTTGCGGTATTTAGAAATAAATATTTGGTTACTGTGAGGCCCCGTACACACGGCCGAGGAACTCGACGTGCTTGGCACGTCGAGTTCCTCGTCGAGTTCTGGGATGAAGCCGCCGAGGAGCTCGGCAGGACGCCTTCTCCCATAGAACAACGAGAAAATAGAGAACATGTTCTCTATTTTCTCGTCGAGCTCCTCGGCGGCTCCATCGAGCCAAAACTGTACAGACGACAGAGTTTCTCGGCAGAATCCGGGTTTTGACCGAGTTTCTCGGTGAATTCTGCCGAGAAACTCTGTCGTGTGTACGAGGCCTAATAGTTCAGTCACGTTGTGCTTATTGTCCATATACAGTATAGGCTAGTGTTATTTCAATTGAGGACTTTATAAATTGCATTAAATAGAAAAGTTATTTTTTGCTTTCTAAGCAGTCTAAAATTGTATTATACACTAAAATTAGCTTACTGAGTTTGAACAGCGGGGAATACTTGTTGCTGAACAAAATCGTTTCAGCTTTGTCTATATAAGTGCAGTAACTAGCATGTCAAATCTTATAGAATGAGGGTGGAAACTGAATGTACTTTTAGGAAATGTATTAGACTCTTGCTAAAACAGCTAAAATAGTCAGGGTATTATGCTTGTCACAATTGTCTTACCAGGGACAATGTAATGCTTGGCTTCTTCTGCCTGTGCAGTGATAGAAGCAGTGATGAAATAATTACTTATAAGATGTTAAGTAAGTGAAAAAAAAAAGTTAGAAATGCCTCTACTAAAACTTTTAAATTTGCAAGCATAGAGAATTCTCTATTGAGAATGATAAGCAGAGAGCAGAGGCTGTGGTAGGCTGAATATTATTATGCTGGAGATATTGATGTTGAAAATAAAATATATTATTATAGTTACAGCAGCTACACAATGGGGATAAAGCAGAAAGTATTACATTCTGTTGAAGTGAGTCAAGACTAATCTAATCTGAATGATCTTAGGTAATAGAATAAAAGTGCTATTGGCTCAGAATTGTGCACTTTTTAAAATGTTTACAAAATACCTAGTCCAGCTAGAAATACACAGACTGCATTTTAATAATATTAGCTGCTTGTTTGCATGCTGTCTTGGATTCTAGAAATACATCTAATGATAGCATACAATGTATGGGTATTTTCTTGATGGCAAATGTATCAGTGTTGGATTGTCTGCCTGTCATCTGCCTGGAGGGCACCTGTCATGGAAGAAGGGCTGGGGCATGAGGGGGGCAGAAGGGGTAGCTGCCTTGGACGCATGTATTTCAGGCTGAGGGGAGGTGCCATGGGGCATCACATGTTAGAGAAACTGGCCCAGATTCACAAAAGAGATACGAAGGCGTATCTCCTGATACGCCGTCGTATCTCTGTTTTAGGGTCTTCCTAACTATGCGACTGATTTATAGAATCAGTTACGCATAGTTAGCCCTAAGATCCGACAGGTGTAATTGAATTACACTGTCGGATCTTAGGATGCAATACCTCGGCCGCCGCTGGGGGGAGTTTGCGTCGTAAACCAGCGTCGGGTAAGCAAATTAGTAGTTACAGCGATCCACGACGGTTTTTCGCGTTCGCTACGTCGCTGCTAGTCTAGTTTCCCGTCGCAAAGTTAGTCGTCGTTTTTGCTGCCCTAACTTTACACAGCCCACGTATGTGCTGTATAAAGTATGGCTGTCGTTCCCGCGTCGAAATTTGAACATTTTTTGTTCTTGCGTAAGACGTCCGGGAATACGAAAGTACGCTACGCACGTCGCCGTTCGAAAAAATGACGTCACTTCGCGCAAAGCATGGCGGGAATTTCAAAACGGAGCATGCGCAGTAGGTCCGGCGCGGGAGCGCGCCTAATTTAAATGACACACGCCCCTTTGAATTACGCAGGCTTACGCCGGAGGCCGCCAGCGTAAGTTTTCATGCAAGTGCTTTGAGAATCAGGCACTTGCGATGAAAACTTGCAGCGGTGTAACGTATCTACAATACGTTACGCCGCCGCGATTCTACATGAATCTGGGCCACTGTCCATAAAATAGAGCAGTTGTCAGCAGTTAGTAGATGTACTGCAGCCTGCAGCACTGATCACTGTCTTTCCCCTGCAGTCTCTAGAACTCACCCCAATCCAGCATAAAGAGCTTAAAGGACTGTATATGCTCTGCCCCTTATCCTCTACCATATAGTGCTGTAAACCTGTCCTACACCGTGCTGTGTTTAACTATAGTGCCCTTTAAGAACGTATTCATACCCCTTCACATTTTGTTATGTTACAACCAAAAAAGGTAAATGTATTTTTTGGGGGGATTTTTTTGAGATAGACCAACACAAAGTGGCACATAATTGTAATTTTTTTACAAATAAATATATGAAAAGTGTGGTGTGCATTAGTATTCAGCCCCCTGAGTCAATACTTTGTTGAACCACCTTTTGCTGCAATTACAGCTGAAAGACATTTTGGGTATTTCTCTATCAGCTTTTCACATCTAGAGAGGGACATTTTTGCCCATTCTTCTTTGCAAAATAGCCCAAGCTTGACCTTGGCCTTGAACTTGACAATGGACAATTTGCAAAGAGGCCTTTGGGTGTGATTTAAAGATAGACCGGAAAACCCAAAAGAGAATACAGTAAAAAAACATACTGCAGTGGCAGTTTGTGGGGGGGGGGGGGTACACGCAGGAGACAATTGGGAAGGCGGCGAGATACCCCCCCCCCCCTGCGGTAAATAGATGGGAAGGTAGCGATCCTCCCCCATGGAAAACGGAACGATCAGGGGCCTCCTTATCCTGAAAGGCAGATGACAAGGATCCGGGGGTAGGGCTGCTGCTCCTCACTGCTACTCCTCACTCCAGGGCCATTGCTTCTCCTCCCGGCTGAACAGGAAGTGGGTCCTGAGTCCTAAGCCTCCCTGGCTAATCGGTCTCAGGACCGCTTCCTTATTGGTCGGGAGGAGAATCAGAAAGACAATAGCGAATATTAATTTGCTATTGTCAAACAACTGGGTGGGCTCAGGGCGCAGTGCTCTGTGCCCAAGCCCACCCTTTTTTTAAGCCAATTAGAGCCTCAGGCTCTAATCATGGGCTTAAAAAAAACAAGCCCCATTGAAATCAATGCGTCCAGTGCCCCCCAATGCATGTAGATTAGGGGGCTGGGCGCATGGATTATGGGGCAGCGCCCCTGCGCCCCATATTGATGGCCCACCACTGACAACAAATATATTTGGCATAAAATATTTTGAAAAAAAAACATTTTACACTGAACTTTCTGCTAAGTACTTGGACACTTGTTGACCTTACTCACTGTATACACAGCACACATATGCTACTGTTCTTTTACCCACAAAATATTCTGTAATGACTGTGCCACAAGTACCTCAGCCGTGTAACAAATAGTTAACTTTGGATAGAAGTATAATTTAAAGAATACAATGCATTCTGTGAATGGACAAGGAGGTGGAGGGGCAGATGAAGGACAAAGCTCTGCATTAAATATGTAGCTCCAATAGTCACAGTGCCAGAAGTGTACTATCCAGCGGGGGACCAGGGCCAGCCAATCTGTTCGTAACACGTTACATGTTAGGCCCCGTACACACGAGAGGATTTATCCACGGATACGGTCCACCGGACCGTTTCCGCGGATAAATCCTCTCGAGGATTTGCGAGGATTTTGATCCGATGGAGTGTACTCACCATCGGATCGAAATCCGCGCCGAAATCCCATCGCGATGACGTGTCGCGCCATCGCCGCGATGATGACGCGGCGACGTGCGCGACGCTGTCATGTAAGGAATTCCATGCATGCGTCGAATCATTACGACGCATGGGGGGGATTCATTCGGACGGATTGATCCGGTGAGTCTGTACAGACCAGCGGATCAATCCGTTGGGATGGATTCAAGCGGATAGATTTGAAAGCATGTCTTCAAATTTTTATCCGCTGGAAATCCATCCCAGGGGATAAAAATCCGCGGAAACAGATCCGCTGGATTGTACACACCAGGCCAGGGGATCTATCCGCTGGAGCCGGTCCGCGGATCAATTCCAGCGGATGGGTCCTCTCGTGTGTACGGGGCCTTACACTCTGAATATACATGTTATGAAAGGTGAACGTATCCTTTAAATTCCACTTTACCTATTTATTTCACAGATTATTTTATAAAAAAAAAATCATGGATTTCTGCTTTAAATATAATAAGAACATTTTGAAAAGAAATAGCACTTATTTCATATCTCATGGCATGTTTATAACTTTATTTTCAATTACTTTTTTTGTAATAGGTATTGAGTTGTTAAATAGAGTGCATAAAAACTGGAACAAAAATAGTTCTTATCCTAATTATATTTCATCACTGAAGTTTATTTCCTCCAATAATATTCTGATTGCTCTCTGCAGTCAATTCAAACAGCCATAAAGTCTGAAGTGCTTTCTTGTGTTAGCAAAATGCAGAGAAGACAGAAAACATGATTCCTGTGCCTGCTTCTTCTAGCTTCTTCTAAAAATGTGCTGTGTATAAAATATAAAAAATCTAGGGCTGTGCAAATTAACTTTTAATTAATCGATTAATCTTTAATTTTTTTGATTGATCAAAATATTTTTGATCGATTAAAATTCTTTTGATTGGTACTCACCTCTCCCCCGGATTCTGGGCCTTCAGGGAGCTCTGTCGGAGATCCAGTAATGTCACAGACACCGGCGGGGCTTGCCGTGACCATCTGAAGGGCTCCTTTGCTGTGCCTTCATATCTGCATGCCGGCGGGACCTTACTATCTGCCACACGCAAGGGCTGTTACACTTCCCTCCATAACTTCCCTCTATCAACTTGAGATTCTACAACCATCCACTGGGAGCTGTGATAGTTCCCTTCATGGGACATCTACATGCCGACGGGCTTATGTTAACCCCTCCTCATCTGGATTCAGCAGTGGCATCGTTGTACACATTTTTATACCAGTATCATACTTAGCTACATGTTTTTATGACTGCTTTTGCTACCGTTTGGTATTACTCGCACCATTTTTACAGTTTATGTAGCTACATCAATTTTATCTTCAGTGCAATATTTATTTGGTTACCTACTTGAAGACTATAAAAGTTTTAATGCTATTCCCATCGAGCGCTGCCTTTGTGTGTTTTATGTATCCTGCTATCCATTTTTCCAGTGGTTGGTAGCTGCACTGGGAATCAGCCTGCAAGGAGATCAGCTAAAAGTAGTTGGATCTGTATGTGTGTTATAATTTATCGAAAAAAAAACCATTACAGCAAGTTTCAGCAAACTGTTAAAAAACACTGGCCAGAGTGGGTGTGGCCATAGTGGGTGTGTCCTGTACATCAATCCATGACCTTAGTAAAACATAAAGAATCTATTTATAAAAAATTTGTGAGTGTCTTAAACATTCATCCAACAGTCACAAATAATTCCTGTAATGTGCCTAATAGGTTTATTTCCTATGAACTTCGACTCCATCTAGCGGCCATAATGATGTATTTTCCCGATTAAGGTAATTTTGGAAATTACTGCATTATGGTCAATAGATGATGCGATTGATCATGGGGAATAAAAGTATTAGACAAGTTATGGGGATTGTTTGTGGTGACTGTGCAAATGATTGAGATATTTGCACAGCAAATTTTCTATACATAGACCCCTAAAGGTCCTATTAATAGTGGATGTTATCACTATACACTGGACATTGCAATGTTACTCAACACTGTGGCCTGCAGTTTATGGCCAATTCATTAGATACAGGCTGTAGTGTGGAGCCTGTAGGGTCTTAACAAATTGAGTTCTCAGAAACAACTCTGTAATTAAAGGGGCAATAGATCACATGACCAAGCTTTTTTTACACAAATTTAGCTTGAGTCTCGAAGCAAGTGGAGCACACTGCAAATTAATAAGACACAAATGTATGAATGTTGGTGTCCTTGTTGCCAATGAGGCCTGTTAGGGAAGGGTATAAATATTTGGGATAGAAGAGTCTTTAGCAGAGGGACTTTTTTCCCCAGGTCTAGGTCTTGCGAATAGTATTATCAGTACTGCTAGCTTCCTGGGTCTGCTGCCCAAGGAGGGTGTCAGGGACATGCTGGCCTTAGCGCAGCCAAAGATCCAAAGCAAAGGCAGGTGCCCACCTTGCCGGTCGAAAGCACACAAATTGTAAATGCCTATGTGCATTTGCGCACCTGGTAACCATTAACACTTGCACCAAATGATCTATATAAGTGCAGCAGCTGCACCAGTACATTGCTGTCTGATCTGCAGCTTTACCTGTGTACCTGTTCCTGTAATCTGTGCTTGATTCCTGTGTTTGTCTTGTCCCTACCACGCTTTCTCTCCATCTGTCCTGACCTCGGTTTGCCTTAGACTTTGTTTATCTCTGCTCATCTGCCAACCTCTGCCTACATCTTGACCATTCTCTGCCTGCCATTTATGCTTCTGTTGTTGACCTAGCTTGTCTGACTCCGCATCCAGTCAACCATCTGTCCTGCTCTGCATTGTGCCTGGTGATGTACTGGTCCTCCATCTGCTGTGTGCTGCCAGCTTTCCTGCATCCAAAATCTGTTACAAGCAGCTACCAAGAGCTTGGGTCCTGCTGCCATCCACTGCTTCAGCTATCCAGCCCAACTCTGGTGATGCACCTGCCACGCACCTCTGCAACCAATGGAAGATCTTGCAGGCACTCTTACCGCACTACACTCTCTCACAACCACTGTCACAACATCAGTGGTCTTTGAGCTGGGGCTGTATGAGAAATCTCCCAATACACATAAGGCTCTGCCACAAGGTATGTAATAGAGGGCTACATGTTTTTGGATGTCAGGCCTAGGACAAAGTCTGGAGCGGTCTTGTCTGAACTTGAGGAAGCTACACTTATGCTGGAGAACCTTACAGAATCTCTGCCAGCTGAAGTGTCCTGGATAGTTGTGAGGACCGAAAGCATTGCAGAGGACTGGTAATACGCTTCTTACCAGCCAAGGTACTGCTAAATTACAGAAGAGATGGATTTGGCTAAAAGATTCTGCAAACCTGGGAGTGGAGACTGAAGTCTGTGAAGAACAGTTCTCTGAGTATCTGATGCCCTAAACTCTTTCCCTTTCTCGATCAATTGCTGCCTTATAAATTCAGTTTGTCAAAGTACACCCCCTACCATTCACCGTGATCTCTGGAGTTAAATGCTTGGCCACCCTGTCTTTGGTGGTTTCTAAATGCTAGGACACCCTGCCTCTGGGGTTCAAGGAAGTGCTTTACAAACTAAGATGTACGCCTGTCGGATCGATCCCTCATTCAGTCGTATCTTGTTTTGTGGATACAAAACAAAGATACGTCGCAGGAACTTTGAAATAACGTGGCGTATCCATAGATACGCCGGCGTAATTCATTTGTGGATCTGGCCCATAATATAAGGAAGTGTATAATTTATTTCATGCAAAGCAAATCATATTATATACATATGCAGTTTTTAAGCCTTTGAACATTAGTTACATTTGTCTAATTATTACTTGTAGGTGGAAATATAGAAGTGTATAATGACTCTTCTCAAGGATAGGGTTCATTCCCCCCTAATCACCCCCCCTCCCCCTTATCTACTTACTCTTTTGCCTCTGTACAAGACCATTATGATTTGCCATTTTCACACTTTAGCTCTACACAGCGGGTTCACGGCAGGTTCCCTACTGCGCATTCTCAAAGCAGCATGGGAATGAGAAGGGGGGGGGCAAACTTCTGAAAGATTGGGCCATGGCCCGTCCCCGGAAGTAGGGAAGGGGACCTGTCAAAAACAGGTCCCCAGTTCCAACCTCTCCCCTGAAAGGTGCTAAATGTGGCACCGGAGGGGGAAGCGCATAAGCGAGAGTTCCACTTTTGGGTGGATATCCACTTTAGGGTATAAAAATGAATCTAGAAGCTGATTGGTTGCCATGCACAACTGCTTCAGATTCTGGTTGCTCCAGTTTTAATAAACTCTCCTCACTGTATTTAGCTTCTTTTTTTTTTTATTGGAAACCTGTGCAGTGTAGTAACAGCCATATAAATATTGGTCTTATTATCTCCAAGTTTTGAAGGATAATGCTGCATTGGCCTTGTGTTTATAGCATTTTGTATTTTGTAAGTTTCAAATTGCCTGCCAGCTGATCACATATCTGCCAACCATACCAGTACAACTAACGTCTGACTGTAGCATGTTCTGTTCACTTCCAAGTTAAATCATATCTGAACACGAAAGCAAAAATGTACGCAGCTTTCCATTTCTTAGATATAGTGGTTACAGCCACTCTAAATGGACAGAGCTAGGAAACCTTGTATTAGTAACACTGTGTGCCCAGGTAAGGTGGGCTCAGTCTCTAGCATAAGTGCCACTAAGCAGAGTACTTGCAAATTGATTGTTACAGTTCAACAGGGTCTATTTGGAGTAATTAATGAGTGCAATATACTGATACTGACTTAGCAGCATTTTTTTTCCCCACTGACACAGAAGCAGTGGCATATTTTCCTTCTGCTGACACAGACCACAACTATTGACACTATTTGCAGCCTACCACGACTATTAAATACTTTAGCCCCACTGCATTCCCCCTGTTCTCAAGCCCATTGAGTTACATACAGTATATGCCTTCATTCATCTCATAGTAGTAGATTGATGAGATTAATGCCGCGTACACACGACCATTTTTCGGGTTGTAAAAAATGACGTTTTTTTTAATGTCATTAAAAACGACCGTGTGTGGGCTCCAGAGCATTTTTCACAACGTAAAAAATGGCCATTAAAAATTTAGAACATGCTCTAATTTTTCACGTCGTTTTTAACGTTGTCGTTTTTAACTTCATGAAAAATGGTCATGTGTGGGCTTTAACGACGTGAAAAAAACGCGCATGCTCAGAAGCTATGAGACGGGAGGGCTCGTTCTGGTAAAACTAGCGTTCGTAATGGAGATAGCACATTCCTTATGTTGTTAATTATTGCATCGTGTAATGCAGCGCATTCTTTTCTTCTTTTTAATGCTACACTAATCCAAATCTTTTGCTGCTTATATTCTCACATAGTTACTGTATGACAAGCTTGTTTCTTTATTATTTATTGTTATCTCATGAATATTATTGATTTTTTGGAAGCCAGATCTCCCTCTGAAAAAAATTTCTGCATATTTTAAATCTTTTAATGGAGATCTTCTTTTTTGGTTATTAATTGGATACTATTTTAGACTGCTTTCCATTGATTGATTTTTTTTTGGAGTGTGTCAAGTTACCACAACAACATTATTATTTAGTATAATTTACCCACAGGGAGGTTCGTGTCCCTTGTTAATTAGATTTTTTTTTTTAAATGTCCCTGCCTACTCATTAGCAAACTCTCTATTTTTAATAAAAACACATGGTCAAGTTTTGTCAGAAAACAAAAAATCTATTTATTCTGGTGCTAAATAAAATAAAGGCTGAAGGCAAACAAAAAACTCAGGTAATAAAAACAAAGAAGCCAGGAAGGCAGCACTGGAGACCCTGCTTGAATTTTTGCAGACACAGATCCCCACAGCAAACAACCAAGGATGTCAATAAAAAAATCGGGACCATGAGAGAATCACATATCTACTCATTTTCTGGATTTGGTTTTAGCCTTCCCTGCAGTCATCCCTGCAGTCTTCCCTGCAGCCTTCGATAACTGAGTCTTCGGAGACTGTGTCCCTGGAGGAGAGGCTGTGGCAGGAGCAGGATAAAGAGGATCAGGAATAGGAGCAGAAGCAGGAGCAAGAGCAGGATCAGGAGTAGGAGCAGGAGCAGAAGCAGTAACAGGAGGAGGGATCCGCACAATGTCTGTGTAGTCATCCAGCTTCCCCAACATGGCCATGTTCATAGCCTTAAAAATGAGTGTTTCACAGCGAAGACACTGGCCCATTTCCATATTTTGCAGCTTGCTAGCAATTAGGGCCGCAAATCCCTCTTCTGCGGTGGGGGGCTCTCTGAGGGCCGCAGTAGCCTCCCTAATAAGGGCCTGAGTCTCCTCCTCAATTTGCAGAATCCTCCTGGCCCTTTTCACTGGAGTGCCTAGAGGAGCAATCTGCGACATTGTGTGCCGCCGTGCCTCCTCCTGTCTCCCACTGGGGCCTGCCTCCTCCTGTCTCCCACTGGGGTCTGCTCTTCCTCCTGTCTCCCACTGGGGTCTGCCTCCTCCTGTCTCCCACTGGAGCCTGCTTCCTCCTGTCTCCCACTGGGGTCTACCTCCTCCTGGCTTTGCTCTGTCTGTGTATAAAAAAGGTACATAGTTAATTTTTGGTCTTCATCTATCACACACATTTTTCATCTCATGACAGATGCAAATTGAATGCTAATAAATATAAAAGACAATCATTCTGACCCCTGCATTTTTCATTCTTGTCCCCATCATGTTTGGCCACTACTGTCTATTGATATGTCCAACACTTTTTGTTCAATCCTTAAACTTTGAGCACTAGTAACATCAATTTGACATCATTATACTTTTAGTACAAAAAATCGTTAGCAAATTACAATACCTGGCTCCATGTGTCACAATCAGGCTCCTCCAGGAACTCTGGTTGTTCCTCCGAAGATGGCTGCTCTTGGCTGCAGGGAAGGCTGGAGGGTTGAATGCAGGGAAGGCTGGAGGGTTGGCTGCAGGGAAGGCTGGAGCTACTTCTGGGGGGAAGGGTTGAAAGGGATTCCCTCGACTCCAGATGATCATCCAGGAAATGGAGTTGGCTGTAGTACCATAGGTTTGGCTTGTATATCTGATCAGCAGCTGCTCCTGACCTCATTGATTTGATGACTTTCGCTCGTTGAGTCCGATATGTGCCCCTAATGGTCCCAGTTTTTTTTCTTGACGTCCTTGAATGTTGCTGTGGGGATCTTTGTTTTTACAAATGCAAGCAGGGTCTCCAGTGCTTGTTTCCTGGCTTCTTTGTTTTTATTGAGATTGCTTTTGGTCTGCCATAATATTGGCAGATCCTTCCATCTCTGCACAAACTCAGTCATAAAGTCCTGATCTTTAAATTCATGCATGATTTCTGCAAGTCAAAATCAATACAAAAAAGCTAATGTCAGTCAAGCCTCTACTAATAAACTTTCTCACCATATATAGGCCACAAACTCATCCACTGATAAATAAAGTCAAAATCATGTTACGTACCGTCGTTGTACACGTTTGTTCCTTCTGCCTTCTTCCACACACTGAACGTCGTTTTGATCCATGCAGTATCCCTTTATATACACTGCGCATGCGTGAAGCTCCGCGCGTTTTCCCCGCCCCTGACGTTCGCTCTAGTACTTTCCCCGCCCCTTCTCGGTCTTCTAGTGCAAGACAACATGGCGGACACTCGCAAGTGACAACCTCAAGCCAGGAGCGAACCCAGGCGGAACCACACACCAGATCCCAGAGATACAAGGCCAAAAACATGGCAATTGAGGAGATGGTGGTAATGTTCAGAAGGGAGGATTATGATGCTAAACATGGCCCATACAAATACCCTAATAAGGTGAAGGCCCAAATAATGGACAAAGTGGTCGAAACTCTGTACCACAAATTTGGGGTGCGCAGATCCAAGGAACAGCTCCGAAAAAGATGGTCTGACATCAAATTGAGGGAGCCGGAGCAATACCAGAAAATTAAAAGAGTCATTAGAAAAAGTAAGTAATTTCCCTGTGTACTTCAGATTAGTATTAATATCATGGTGCTGCATGTGCTTTTTCTTTCATGTAATACAGTTCAAGATGTCAAGTTTCAGGTTTGTGGGCACAATAATTGGTCGTATGAATCATCGTTCATTCGCTCACTAATAATAAAATGCAATCTTTTTGCTGATACAGCGTTTTAGAAATTTCATCATGCCTATTTAGGCATGGACAAATGTAGTTAACACTGTACCAGACAAAAAGATCGTATTTCATTATTAGTGAGCGAATGAACGATGATTCCTACGACCAATTATTGTGCCCACAAACATGAAACGACATCTTGAACTATTTATGTGAGAATATTATTTTTATTTTTTATTTTTTGTGTAGATGTGTTCTTAACTATATTTAACTAATCTAACTGGCTTCAGTATACAGCAAGGAGAGTATGCTCAGCAGTTGGTTACACATGTGGACTCAGTAGCACAAGTGTTGGCCACCAGAACAACCTATTTAGGGTGTCACACACAGGGGATCCAGTGGATACTGGGTGTGTTTCCATGTGGGAAACTTGACCAAAAATAGATAAATGTAGCAGCTTTGGTAATGGATACATCATGGGCCAGATTCACGTAGCGCAGCGGATCTATAGATCCGCTCGTTCTACGTGAATTAAGATCCGCTCCCGCAAGTTTAGGAGGCAAGTGGCTAATTCACAAACAACTTACCTCCAAACTTGCGACGGCGGATCCTAAATCCCCCGGCGGAATTCAAATTCCGCGGCTAGGGGAGTGTACTATTTAAATCAGGCGCGTTCCCGCGGCGATTTAAATGCGCAGGCGCCGTCCGCGAAATTTCCCGGCGTGCATTGCTCCCACTGACATCGCTAGGACGTCAGTGGTTGCGACGCTTACGTAAACGACGTCCGTCCGTATTCGAGAACGACTTACGCAAACGACGTTAAAAAATTTAAATTCGATGCGGGAACGTCGGCTATACTTAACATTGGCTGCGCCTGATAAAAGAAGGGGTAAGTATACGACGGAAAACCGCTACGAAAACCATGTAAGAACACTGCGACGGGTCCGCGTACGTTCGTGATACACCACAGCTTCAGGTAATAGATGTAGGCCTGCATATTTATAATACATGGTGTGTTTCAAAATTTTAGGAGCTTTTCTGGCTATGGACCAATTTGACAGTCACAGCGCCCAGATGTTGATTGGTGAAGTTATGGCCTGCTCTGGTGACCTGGATGAGATCAACAAAAGCTTGGTGCATATAAGGCAAAAGACAAAGCAGGTGGAGCAAAGGATAAAATATGTTATTGATGTTCTTGGGAGGGTTTAATAAAAAATGATGTTAATATTTTATACTTTTAATTTTGTTTGTTGTTTTGTTGGTAATGTTTTAATTGTTTTTATTTGAATTTTATAAAATAACAATTTTTTATAGAATCTGAGGGCCAAATCCACAAAAGGGATACGACGGCGTAACTGCTGTTACTCCGTCGTATCCCTGTTCCTAACTATGGAACTGAGCCACAGAATCAGTTTTCCATAGTTAGGCAGAAGATCCGGCATGTGTAAGGGACTTACACTGCCGGATCTTAGGATGCAGTACCGCATCTGCCGCTGGGGGCATTTTGTGTCGAAATGCCGCCTCGGGTATGCAAATTAGCACTTACGGAGATCCACAAAGCTTTTCAGCTTCGTTTTTTCTCCGTAAGTTTTAGTTTGCATACGCAAAATTAGGGCTGCTTTTACAAGGTGTAAAGTTAGTACACCATGTAAAAGCAGACCTTTCTGTCCAGCGACGCGATTTTTTTTTAATTTTTAATTTTTTTTTTCCCGCTGTATCTTTTTTTTTTCCCGACGCAACTTTATTGACCCGTCGCAATCCACAAAGCTCGGCGTAACGTAATATTGCGCTATGCACGTCGGGAAAATGACGTCATGAGCATGCGCAGTACGGCCGGCGCGGGAGCGCGCCTAATTTAAATGGGACCCGCCCCCATTTGAATAGAAACGCCTTGCGCCGGTGGAATTTAAGTTACACAGCCCAAAATTTCTAGGTAAGTGCTTTGTGGATCAGGCACTTAGGTAGAAATTTTAAGGCAGTGTAACTTAAATGGAAAAAAATAAGTTACGCCGGATCTTTGTGGATTTGGCCCTGAATTTTTAGTTTTACTTGCTAAAACGCATTAACAATGTAAAACTTGTAAAAAGTTACATAGTTCATGCGTTTAAGCAAGATTCTAAAAAAAAGTTTAAAAATCTATTTTTTTTAGATTATTATCTATATATATATTTTTTTTTACCAAAACAAAAAAATATATTTTTTGAAAAAAAAAATATTTTCACCCAAAAAAAAAATGATTTTTCAAAAAAAAAAAAAAAATGTTAACCCCAAAAAAATACACATTTAAAATGTGAAACAATAAAAAAAAATATACTCAACAATGTGTGGCTTCTTATATCAATGTTGCCTAAAAGAACAAATAAATATTTGTGGTGTTTACATTGACAATGATGGGTATTTAGTAAAGGAAAATACACATGGCACTACGATGGCACTAGGATAACCTAGGATAAAGATAAAAGAAACCCAAATAAAAAAATAAAAATACAAAAAAAACAGACTTTTTCATTAGAAAATACATTTTTATTTCACAGTATTCCTCAAACATCATCAGGCATTGCAATGGCCCCCCCTACCCATAAAATAATCAACATATTGTTGCCGGACATCACGGGCGCTTTGGGGGGCCAAGACTGTAAGGCCAGCTTCCTGGGCCGGCAATGCCATTTGGGATTGTTGAGTGGCCTCATCAGGCCCAATGGATGATAAATAATTGGTTGAATTTTTCTTTAAAAAGTTATGGAGAATGCAACAGCATATTACTACATGGTTCCATTTGTACTCCTCAAGGTTGATGGAGGTGAGAAATAGGCAGAAACGGCTGACCATGATGCCAAAGGCATTTTCTACCACCCTTTTGGCTCTGGCCAGCCTGTAATTAAACACCCTCCTCTCAGGGGTGAGGGTTCTTTAGGGGAAAAAGCCTCAACAGGTGGGGACCCAGCGCAAACGACTCATCTGCAATGAACACGAAGGGTAGTCCCTCTTCATTCTCTGCTGCAGGTGGCAATGCCAGGTGATCTGATTGGAGCCGTTGGGCAAACTACGTCTGGGCAAACACTCTGCCGTCAGACATCCGCCCATTTTTCCTCACATCCACAAATAGAAAATCATAATTGGCCGACACCACCGCCATCATCACAATACTGTGGAACCCTTTATAATTAAAATAATAGGATCCCGAACGGGGTGGTGGCACAATGCGGACGTGCTTGCCATCAATGACTCCTCCACAGTTTGGAAAGTTCCAACGCTGCAAAAAATCTGATGCCACAGTCTGCCATTTCTGTGGCGTAGAAGGGAACTGTGGAGTAACAAAAAAAATACTTTGAGACAAACATTGAAATCAGATTATCCAAAAACATTCTTGCCAAAACATCAGTATATCATTAATTTGAAGGAGTATTTTTAGACCAAATGCACACATTTTAGGGGGGGGGGGGGCAAGCACTACAATGGAGCAGACAAAATACATTGAGAATTGACTAGGCTAGGTGTGTGTTGGGCCCAAGATAGAATGCTGGAGAGGTTGGCTATTGGAAATATGCATGTAGGCCAAAAAAGGAGCATTAACCGCATGCATGGGGACAAAGGGGACATTCACAGCATATTACAAACATGTTAATTAGGGACTGATTAAAAAATACAATACATTAGCAAGCATTAAATACATAGATTGTGAGGTTAAGGACAAAACTTACCATAATATAGTCCTCCTACAGGACTTGGATTATAGCAGAACAGGTATCTGGGATTATGATCCCCAGAGCCTGGGGGGAGATGCCTGTCGAGAACTTGAGGTCCTACAAGCTTCTCCCTGTTGCCAGGTAGCGCAACGTAGCAACTAGCCTCTGCTCAGCAGGCATAACGGTGTCCTGCCTGATGATATAGGGAGGCACCAAAGCCAAGAGCTGCTGAAAAACTGGGTCAGACATCCTCAGAAAATTCCTGAAGTCATCAAGGTTATTCTCCTGGATCTCCCACAGAAGAGGCATATGACAGAATTTGTGCCGCTGGAGCAACCAATTCTTGGCCCACAAACTCCTCCTCACCCTGTTCATGGAATGGAGCCGGGATAAAGCAGAAATCCCAGCACCAAGCACAGCACGATCTCTGCGACGAGAACGTACCCGCAACATGGCTAGAAAACGGTCATCTAATCAGACCATTAAAAATGTCATTTTTTACATCCCGAAAAACGGTTGTGTGTACGCAGCATAATGGTTTACATAAGTAACATAATGATGTTTGCACTTAGGCTACATTCACACTGAAGCGCTGGGTGTGTTAACCCCCACAAGCGGCCGAAAAAGGGTTAAACCTGCCCACAAATACACGCCGCTTTGCAGCGTATTTTGGAGGCGCTGCCCCATTGATTTCAATGGGCAGGGGCGCTCTATGAGTGGTATATTCACCGCTCCTACAGCGCCTCAAAGATGCGGCTGGCAGGATTTTTTTTACTGTCCTGCCAGCGCAATGCTCTAGTATGAAAGCCTTCAGGCTTTCACACTGGATATAAAGGAGCGTCTCTTTCAGGGTGCTTTGCAGGCGCTATTTTTAGCGTAATAGGGCCTGCAAAGAGCCTCAGTGTGAAAGCTGCCTAAATCTGAATACAAATCCTGAATACGCATTGAACAAATTAACTGATTTTAACTAAACAAAATATCTAGGCTAACGAATCTAAACAAAACAAAACATATTTTTTCGTCATGCACATGTCTACTCTGGAGAGAATGGATGTAGGAATGTCTCATAGCCCGCCAAATTAATTTTTCTATTGGAATTTTATTGAAATGTTCATGATTTTATGACTACCTAGAACTTTTCACATTTTCTTTTATGAGATATTGAAACCATATTTTAAGATCCTAATTGCTATCAGAGCCCATTGGTTGGCTGCCAGTAATTTCACTAAGCCAAACTGCTGAATGTGAATAAATGATCTTATATCAGCTCTACCAGCATTCATATCTTCATGGAATCTGCTTCATTTAAAGCCCACCCTAAGGACCTGGCGTAAAATTAAAGAGATGTGATGCTGTGCATTTCCCAAGAGTAGTCTACTGCATATTGGTCCTGTTTTATTGCAGAAAAATAGCTGGGGAATCAGATATAATTGGGTCAATGCATCAAATCTATCTTTATCAATAAATAGAAATCCTTACGCTTTCTTTCAATTTGAGACAAATGTATGGAAATGTTCAGCTCTGTATGTATAACAAGTAACTGTTTTCAGGGTATTTGGCTGTTTCTTTTCTCTTGAGCTCCTTGAAGAAAATCAATTTGCAAGTATAATCTGAAAAATATATGGATAGAAGCAGCCATTGACCATGTATGAAGCCACACGCTTGACCCAGGATTGCAAGGGAATAGTGTATTGTGAATTGGCTGTTTTTAAGGAACACTGCTAATTGCTCTGCTGATCCTTTGGCTTCAGGATTTCAAATCAATTACAAAGAACACGTATGCATATAAGGAGTGACTTTAGTCATGCTTTATATACTTTTCCAAAGTTAGCGGCTCTGAACGTTTGAAACCTTATCTTCACTATGCTTAAAGTGGTTCTAAAGGCTAAAGGTTTTTTACCTTCTTGCAGTCTATGCATGAAGGTAAAAAACCTTCTGTGTGCAGCAGGCCTCCCAGCCCCCCAATACCTACCTGAGCTTCCTCTTGATCCATCAATGTGCACAAGAGCATTGGCTCTCCAGGGACACTCCCTCCTCATTGGCTTAGCCATTGGCTCCGGCTGCTGTCAATCACAGCCAGGGAGCCAATAAAGAGAGAGAGGGTGCAGGGTCGACCTACGGCTTCATGTCTGAATGGACACGCATTGCAGTGGCTCGGGAGCACGCCTGCTTGGGTGTCACCCATAGGTGTGCGCACTGGGTGTGTCAGGTGTGCCTGGGCACATCCTAATCATGCTGTGCTGTGCAGATTCCCCCTGCTGCTTGGCTGCAGATAAATGGACTGGGGAATCTCTGCCCTCAATCCCTTTCTCTGTCTCTGTTTAGACCACTGATAATTCACTAAAGCCCTCCAATGGGGCTCCTAAAAAATTTAAAAAAAACAATAATAATAATAAATTATTGTTCAAAAAATAATAAAACTGTAAAAACGTTATAATAAAACAATAATAAAAACAAACTTCTGACACTGTCCACTGCCCCACTGACATCATCCACTGCTCTATATACTGTTTACACACACACACACACACACACACACACACACACACACACACACACATGTGATTGAGCTTTGGGGTGAACACCCTAATGCAATAGGCTGGTGTCACCATTGCAAGCTGCTTGCTGTGGGGGCACTCTGCAAGAGGGAAGGGCCAGGAACGCCAATGGGGGACCTAAGAAGAGAAGGGTCGGGGCTGCTCTGTGCAAAACTGCTGCACAGAGCAGGTACGTATGAGATGTTTATTATTTTTTTCCCTGTAATATTACTTTAACAATTACAGCAGGTGCTGTATGAGTTGAAGAGCATTTCAGCTTCCATCAAATATTTTGGGACAGTTATTTCGCTTGATACCTTTGAAAGATGGTAAATGCAGTCACTACAGCGCAACAAATATGATTAATAAAGCTCACCTCCAGGTAAAGTTAAAGTAAAGCTAAAGTAAGTTACACTGCAGTATGATAACCAATTGCTTCCCAAGACTATTCTGACACTTTTCTCCTACATGTAAAAATCTGAATTTTTTTGATAGATACTTTAATGGATTTTAGTACACACAAACACAATCTAATACAATTTTGGTAAAATATAAAAGATGACGTTATGCTAACATGTCAATCTTTAAATGGGTTGTAAAGGTTCGTTTTTTATTTTGTAAATACCGGTAGGCTCCTTTAAGCACTTATCCACCGCCCGCCGTCAAATGACGGTGGGAGGCAGACCTTATTGTTCTGGGTGGACGTTATATGACTTTGCACCTTTCCAAGCCACTAGGGGGCGCGCGTGCCCGCCACATCACTGGGGACCCGATGCGCATGCCTAGCGGCCGTGATGGCCGCCGGGCACCCGCGATTGCCCAGTAACTGATCAGGACACAGATCCACGTCCTGTCAGGACAGGACACACAGATCCACGTCCAGTCAGGGACAGGGGACCGATGGTGTGTCCCTTTTACATAGGGACAACCATCGGTCACCTCCCCCAGTCACTCCCCTCCCCCCACAGTAAGAATCACTCCCTAGGGAATACATTAACCCCTTGATCGTCCCCCTAGTGTTAACCCCTTCCCTGCCAGTCACATTTATACAGTAATCAATGCATTTTTATAGCAGGGATCGCTGTAAAAATGTGAATGGTCCCAAAAATGTGTCAAAAGCGTCCGATGTGTCTGCCGCAATATCGCAGTCATGATAAAAATCTCTGATCGCTGCCATTACTAGTAACAAAAATAATAATAATAAAAATGCTATAAAATCTATCCCCTATTTTGTAGACCCTATAACTTTTGCGCAAACCAATCAATATACGCTTATTGCGATTTTTTTACCACAAAATATGTACAAGAATATGTATCAGCCTAAACTGAGAAAAAATATTGTGTTTTTTTCAAACTTGTCCCTCTTGTTTTGTTTATAGCGCAAGATATAAAAACCGCAGAGGTGATCAAATACCACCAAAAGAAAGCTCTATTTGTGGGGATTTTTTTTTAATTTGGGTACAGTGTTGCATGACAGAGAAATTGTCATTCAAAGTGTGACAGCGCTAAAAGCTGAAAAATGGCCTGGGCAGGAAGGGGGTGAAAGTACCCTGTAGGCAAGTGGTTAAGCTAGTGCATTGTTGGTTCACTTACCTTTTTCTTTCGATTTACCTTCTAAATAATTGTTTTCTTTGTCTGAATTTCTTACTTCCTGTTTCTCTTCAGTAAGCTTGCCACCATGTTCTTGCTGGGGGTTAGTCAGCCAGAACGGCTTACTGAGGAGGAACAGGAAGTGAGAAATTCAGACAAAGAAAACAAAGAAAAACAAACATTTAGAAGGGAAATCGAAGGAAAAGGTAAGTGAACCAACAATGCACTAGCTTAAAGTAACCTATTTAGAAAATAAAAACGAACCTTTACAACCCCTTTAAAATGCCTGTGGAACAGTGCACAACTATGGTACCTACATTTTTTTTATAGATGACACTTTCAATGCCTTTACATATTTCCAGTTTAAAGTTAAACAGGAGATTTGGTGCTAGAATTATTGCTCTAGTTCTGAATTTCGCCATGAGACCTCACATGCATAGTGCGAACACCGTTTATGTACCAATGTGCCTTTGTGTTCAAGCACAGGGGAAAGGGGACACTTTAAAATAAAAGTATTTTTATTATTATTTTTTTCACTGTTTCTTTAACCACTTCCATACAGGGCACTTACGCACCTTCCCGCCCAAGCCAATTTTCAGCTTTCAGCACTGTCGCACTTTGAATGGCAATTGCGCGGTCATGCTACACTGTACCCAAACAAAATTGGCGTCCTTTTTTCCCCACAAATAGAGCTTTCTTTTGGTGGCATTTGATCACCTCTGCGATTTGTTTGCGCAACAACTAAAAAAAGACTGAAAATGTTGAAAAAAAAATAAGTTTTTGTTTTTTTCTGTTAATTTTTTTGTAAATAAGTAGGTTTTCTCTTTCAATTACGGGCACTGATATGGCGGCACTGATGAGATGGCACTGATGGACATTGATGAGGTAGTACTGACGGGCACAGATAAGGTGGCACTGATTGGCGGCGCTGGTATGCGGCACTGATGGGCACACATAGGCGGCACTGATGGGCACACATAGGCGGCACTGATGGGCACACATAGGTGGCACTGATGGGCACACATAGACGGCACTGATGGGCACTCATGGGCGCCACTGATGGGCACTCATGGGCGGCACGGATGGGCACTCATGGGCGGCACTGGGCACTCATAGGCGGCACAGATGGGCACTCATGGGTGGCACAGATGGGTGGCACTGATGGATACTTATGGGTGGCACAGATGGGCACTGATAGGTGGGCACTGGGCATGGATGGGCACTGTGGGGTGGCACTGATGGACACTGTGGGGTGGCACTGATGGACACTGTGGGGTGGCACTGATGGACACTGTGGGGCGGCACCTATGTTGCCAGTCAGTGCCCATTTGTGGGCACTGATTGGCATCTTTTTTTTTTTAATGGGTTTTTTTTTTCTGTCTTTTTTTTTTTGGGGGGGGGGCTTTTTTTTTACAGTTTGCCCTTCCCTGGTGGTCCAGTGTGGCGATCCGAGGGGGGGCTGCGCTGATAAACAATCAGCGCAAGCCCCCCCTGTCAGGAGAGCCGCCGATCGGCTCTCCTCTACTCGCGTCTGTCAGACGCGAGTGAGGAAAAGCCATCAACGGCTCTTCCTGTTTACATCGTGATCAGCCGTGGTTGGACACGGCTGATCACGTGGTAAAGAGTCTCCGTGAGAGACTCTTTACCGAGATCGGTGTTGCGGGGTGTCAGACTGACACCCCACAACAACGATCGCCGCGATGCGCGCCCCCAGGGGCGCGCAGCGGCTCAGAATCCTGAGGACGTCATATGAGTGTCAGGATTCTACAACCACTTTGCCGACGTCAATATGTCATTGGCGGGCGGCAAGTGGTTAAAAAAAAATTGATCACTTTTATTGCTGTCACAAGTAATGTAAACATCCCTTGTGACTACAATCAGCAGTGACAGATCCTCTATTAGACCCCAGTTTCAGCATCAGATTATACCAAGATATAAAATCTCTAACTCCTGTTTCAGTAACTTTACTGATACATGCGGTGGGTTCAAGTAATTCTTAAAGGGGTTGTAAACCTTTGCGTTTTTTTATGCATTAAGGTGAAAAACCTTCTGGAGTGCAGCTGCCCCCCCCAGAGCCCCCCTTTCACTTACCTGAAAACGATTGTTCCAGCGACGGGGACGAGCACAGCAGCTCCAGCCACTGTCTCGGGTCCTCATTGTATAGATTGATAGCAGAAGGAGCCATTGGCTCCCGCTGCTGTCAATCAAATCCAGTGACACAGGAGCCTGGGGCGGGGTCGAGTCCTGCTGTTTGTGTCAATGGACGCAGCAGCAGGACTCGGGAGCGTGCCTGCACGTTTGCCCCCAGGGAAAGATGCTCTCCGCGGGGGCACTCGAGAAGAGGACAAGCCAAGAGTACCACTGGGGGACCCCAGAAGAGGAGGATTGGGGCCGCTCTGTGGAAAACCCTTGCACAGATGAGGAAGTAGAACATGTAAAAAAAAAAAACTTTACAACAGCGCCACTTTTATAAAGCAACAATATTACCAAATTCAAAAATAATTGCCTCCAGTACATAGATAATGAAGCTGGAGGGAAATTAAGACCTGTTCTAAATGTGTGTATGGAGACAGAGTGCCTGTCCCTGTCTGCAATGTAGCAGGGTGACTCTGATAGCTTGTGCCCTCCCGAATCAGCATCAATCTGTTTATAAATGTTTTTATCCAGGATTTACACATCTTTTACCCTGGGTTCACACATTTTTCTAACTGATTCTAATTAGTCAAATGTGTTTATGTGACATATTTTAAATAGACCCCATGAGTAAGCATTCTATGCATGACATGCATTAGAGGAATTGCGTGACTCCCATGAGCACTATTTAGTTTAATACATTCTTGGCATTTAGGTACCTGAGTATAAATCACTAATACATAACTATATATATATATATATACACCGTATTTTCCTGCGTATAAGACGACTGGGCGTATAAGATGACCCCCTATTTTCCAGGAAAAATTTGGGTTTTGGGATATACTCGCCATATAAGACTACCCCCTTCCTACTAGTCTGTCTGGAAGCTGAGGGGTAGCCAGAACAACCACTGACAGAAACAGGCTTTTTTTTGCTTTTTTCAAATCTCACTGTGCCATTACATTACATGCCTCCACTGTGCCATTACATTACATGCCTCCACTGTGCCATTACATTACATGCCTCCACTGTGCCATTGCATTACATGCCTCCACTGTGCCATTACATTACATGCCTCCACTGTGCCATTACATTACATGCCTCCACTGTGCCATTGCATTACATGCCTCCACTGTGCCATTACATTACATGCCTCCACTGTGCCATTACATTACATGCCTCCACTGTGCCATTACATTACATGCCTCCACGATGCCATTACATGCCTCCAAGGTGCCATTACATGCCTCCACAGTGCCATTACATGCCTCCACTGTGCCATCACATGCCTCCACTGTGCCATCACATGCCTCCACTGTGCCATCACATGCCTCCACTGTGTCATTACATGCCTCCACTATGCCATTGCCGACCTCACTGTGCCGGCCAAGATGATCTCCCTACCTTATTTTGTTTTCAGATTTTGGGTTTTAGTCTGCGGGCATCCATGATTCAAAAGCCGCGCCTCCTCCTCAGACTGTTCCGTGATAGGCGGAACACAAATTTTCCCAGCAGAGCCTCTGTTTAGTGTTCTGCCTATCACAGATGTCCTCTCATCCGAGGATGAGAAGGCATCCGTGATAGGCGGAACACTGAACAGTGGGAAAATGAGTGTTCCGCCTATCACGGAACAGTCTGAGGAGGAGGCGTGGCTTTTGAATAATGGATGCCTGCAGCATGACTGAGACAGGTACTGGCGTGTAAGATGACCCCTGACTTTTGAGGCATTTTTTTGCATCCAAAAGGTCGTCTTATACACCGGAAAATACGGTATATATATATATATATATATATATATATATATATATATTCACACATTCTTTTAAATCTGCATTAGTTGGCTTTTTATCCTTTATTACCATGGCCTGTAAATGCCTCTACACTCCCCAGAGCTCCTAGATTCTTATAAACTCTTCTATTCCAGCAGATTACCTTGTAACCATCAAACTCTAAAGCCTCGTACACATGGTACGATTGTTGGCCAACCAAGTATCTGACTTTTGTCAAAAGGGCATATGCCAGGATCTTGTCTTGCAGACTCATGGTACACAATTGTCGTGCAACAAACACAAACGTAGTGATGTACTGCAAGGAATTTCAGCTCTTGAGCGCTACCCTTTGGGCACCTTCTGCTAATTTTGTGCTTGGTGAGCATTGATTCCAAGCGTTGAATTTTTGTACTTTCATCTTTTGTATGAAGGATTTGTGTACTGAGGATACAAAAATCTGACATCAAACCGTTGTCCGCTGAAAATTTACTAGCCTGTCATCCAACATTTTTTGCACAACAATTGTCAAAAGGAGCATACTAACGGTAAGATTTTAGGACAACCGTCTGTCAACAGACAATCTCCTGCCAACAATCGTACCGTGTGTATGAGGCTTTAGAGGTCACTGAACAACAATCTTTCTCTTACTAAATAGAACTTTATTGTACTGCATTACCAGCCAATATGTTTTAGATCCTTGGTTTGCTTCTAGATTTAAATGCAACAATTATTGTAAATGCACTTAAGACAGAACTACACTTAAAACATTCCATTGACCACTTCAGCCCCTGGAAGATTTGCCACATTTATTGGCCATTTTTTGCGATATGGCATTGTGTCGCTTTAACTGCCAATTGCGTGGTCATGCAAACCTGTACCCAAACAAAATTGGCGTTCTTCTTTTCCCCACAAATAGAACTTTCTTTTGGTGGTATTTGATAACCTCTGTGGTTTTTATTTTTTGCGATATAAACAAAATAATAGCGACACTTTTGAAAAATAAACAATATTTTTAACTTTTTGCTATAATGAATATCCCCAATTAGTTTTTTCCTCAGTTTAGGCCGATACGTATTCTTCTACATATTTTTGGTAAAAAAATCACAATAAGTGTATATTGATTGGTTTGCGCAAAAGTTATAGCGTCTACAAAATAGGGGATCAATTTATGGCAATTTTTTTTACAAGTAATGGCAGTGATCAGCAATTTCTTATCGGTGGACAAATCAGACACTTTTGACACTTTTTTGGGACCATTGACATTTATGCAGTAATCAGTGCTAAAAATAGCCGCCGATTACTGTCTAAATGTCACTGGCAGGGAAGGGGTTTACAATGGGGGTGACCAAGGGGTTAAATGTGTGTCCAAAACTGTGAGTGTTTCAAACTGTGAGGGGATGGGACTGCCTGGGGGTGGAGACTAAATGCTGTTCCTAAGCAGGAGGAATCAGTCTCCTCACCAATGACAGAATGGAGATCTGTCTGTTTACATTGAAATACCTCTGTACTGTCTATCGCAATCGTGGGTGCCGGCGGACATCCCAACCACTGGGCATGCGCATCTGCTCCATCGTCGAACTCCCTAGTGCTCTTAAAGCAACCAACGTACAGGTACGACAGCTTGCCCAGGGGAGCTAACCTGCCACAGTATAACTGTGGTTAAAAAAAATGGTTAAAAAACAATAGTCCAGCAAAAGTAAAAACAAAAATCGTTGTAATATGCACCTCCAATCTGGTGCTATCCTGCTCAAAGACTACTCTGTGTCATGTCTACCCCACTGCAGGTGGTCAGAAACTATAGCTGGCTACTATGTTCTTCACCTTTAGCCGCCCTCTTTCCCATAAGGCAAGCAGGCCTACCATTATTCAGTTGCCCCCAGGTCTTATACACAATGCTATAGTGCATGGCCACCACGCCAGGGCGAACTGAACAAAGCAAAACAGGTACTTGGGGTTTTCAGACAAGCAGAGTGGTTCTATGACAGTCCAGGTAAAAAGGCAGGCTGAGTTTAGAGAATAGTCCAAAATCCGGTCCAAGTTCATACACAGAGAAATCCAATCTAACCGAGCAAGGTAGACAGACAGGGAGCTTGATCAGGGATCACACATGTAACACCTTCTATCACAAGCACGCGTGAGTGAGGGTTTGGCTGGCTTATAACAGGTTTGGTTTCTACCCAGAGACTGATAACGTTAATCACCTTGCAGGTGGACAGACAGACAGGGAGAGTGCCATAGCCAAAACCCCAGATGCTGGAATAAGGAGCAAGAGCACTAGCTTCTAAAAATCTGTCACTAAATGTCACTATGATTTAAATACAAACCTCTTAGTACATGGTGTATAGAAATAATAGTACCATCATCCTGAAAATCAGTTAGAATAGAATTAGGACTTAAGGGACCCCAAAGACCCAAAAGACCAAAAGATGGAAGGGGCGAGAGGATTATATCGGTACTGTATGAGCAGGTAAACTCAAAGAGTAATTATATAAAAAATATATAAATGTATTAACATGGTATCAAAAAAATAGACATAATCATAAAATACATCGAAACAACAATACAAGACAATAAACATATAGCGAGACCGGCCATACAAGTCATCGAGCTAGAAAAGTCCCCGCAGGGAGGATCACGGTGAGAGTGGAGGTCACGCAGAGCGGAGTCTCAACTAGTTTCGCGACTGAGACGCTTCGTCAGAAGAATTCTAAAAATGATACATAGTTGTTAGCAAATAGGGCTATATGTACGTATATATAAACATGCATGGGCCAACCAAGTGCCAACAGACAAATATTAAAGTATCAATTGTATATAAAAACATTGGAAAAATACTTAGGGGAACAAGCGCTGTGTGGCTTACCTATAGAGAGAACACCAAACAGCTCGGATGTCGCAGCCAACCGGGGGAAATCTCCCACGGCGACCAAGGGGGACAACTGCGGAGGTGGACCTGTTTAACTAGATACATAGGGGCATCGTAAGTTGAGGCTGTCAAATAAAGTATAATGTGACATGGTGATAACGTGCCTACGTGACAAGTGTAGAGCAATTCTGGTAGTGTGAGGTAAGTGAGGGGACCATGAACCCAAGGAGAAGTGAGGGAATGAGGCAGTGAGGGGGAGGGGGAGTGGGGGACAGGAAAAAGTAGATAGAAGAGAGGAGAAATAAAGAGAAGGGAAAAAACGAGGGGGAGGGGGCGGAGGGAGGGGGGAAAAGGGGGGAGTAGAGGAGGTGACGAGCAAAGAAGAAAAAAAAAGAAAAGGGAAAAGAAGGGAAGGAAAAGAAAGAAAGGGGGACAAACATACTACAGGAACAGAGGGGAGAGGGAGGGAAAGGAGGGAGCAGAAAAGGAAGGGGGGAAAAAAGGAAAAGATGAATATACAAGGTCAAGTGGGAAAGGAGGGTGACAGCCAAGGAGAGGGAAAAGAAAGAGCACAGCAGAGGCATAAGGGGAGAAAAGAGAGCGCTACACTTTTTCATATTTCTCCTCTCTTCTATCTCCTTTTTCCTGTCCCCACTCCCCCTCCTCCTCACTGCCTCATATCCTCACTTCTCCTTGGGTTCATGGTCCCCTCACTTACCTCACACTACCATAACTGCTCTACACTTGTCACGTAGGCACGTTATCACCATCACCATGTCACATTATACTTTATTTGACAGCCTCAACTTACGATGCCCCTATGTATCTAGTTAAACAGGTCCACCTCCACAGTTGTCTCCCTTGGTCGCGGTGGGAGATTTTCCCATGGTTGGCTGCGACATCCGAGCTGTTTGATGTTCTCTCTACAGGTAAGCCACACAGCACTTGTTCCCCTAAGTATTTTTCTAATGTTTTTATGTACAATTGATACTTTAATATTTGTCTGTTGGCACTTGGTTGGCCTATGCATGTTTATATATATCAGGGGTCCTCAAACTTTTTAAACAGGGGGCCAGTTCATGGTCCCTCAGACTGTTGGGGGGCCGGACTATAGTTTAAAAAAAATATGAACCTATGCACACATCTTATTTGAAGTACAAAAAAAACAGGAAAAAACAATACAATATTTAAAATAAAGAACAATTTTAATCAACATAAACTTATTAGTATTTCACAGATTCCCCTCATCACAGAACCCCCCTATCACAGAACCCCCTCCCTATCACAGACCCCCTTATCAGGGAACCCCCCCCATCACCGATTCCTCTCCATTACAGATCCCCCCATCAAAGATTCCCCCGTATTAGGTCCCCCCATCACAAAGCCCCCCAACACAAACTTCTCTCCGAGCCCCCAATAACAGGCCCCCCCATCACACAGACCCCTAACACAAAGGGAGGGGAGAGGATAGGACAGAGAAGGAGCAGTCAGGTGGAGGGTAGGACAGAGTGGGAGCAGCCAGATGAAGGGGAGGACAGGGTGGATGCAGCCAGGTGGAGGGGAGGACAGGGTGGGAGCAGCCAGGTGGAGGGGAGGACAGGGTGGGAGCAGCCAGGTGGAGGGTAGAATAGAGTTGGAGCAGCCAGGTGGAGGGTAGAATAGAGTTGGAGCAGCCAGGTGGAGGGTAGAACAGAATGGGAACAGCCAGGTGGAGTGGAGGACAGGGTGGATGCAGTCAGGTGAAAGAAAGGACAGGGTGGTTGCAGTCAGGTGGAAGGGTAGAATAGAGTGGGAGCAGCCAGGTGGAGTGGAGGACAGGGTGGATGCACTCAGGTGGAGGGGAGGACAGAGTGGGAGCAGCCAGGTGGAGTGGAGGACAGGGTGGATGCACTCAGGTGGAGGGTAGAACAGAGTGGGAGCAGCCAGGTGGAAGGTAGAACAGAGTGGGAGCAGCCAGATAGATGGGAGGTAAGTTCTTACCTTGGAGGGTAATAAAAGAATCACTGGCTCCCTCCACTCGATAGCCTCATGGCATTTCTTCTCCTCTCTTCCTATTCCCACTCCCACTCGGCATGTTGGGGGCTGAACTCCTCTCAGGGAATCATCATGGGGCCTGCTGGTATCCAGGACTACTATTCCCATAATGCTCTAGTTTCCCAGCTATTGGCTCTAAATGTAGCCAATAGGAGTAGGCATTGCCAGGTGAATACTCTGCTCAAGGAGAGGGAGGGGTGGAATTCCCCCGCTGCTGCGGCTCTGCCTGTGTCCCTTCTGAGAAACTGTCGCCACTGTCCTGTCACTAGTTTCAGTCCACGGGCCAGGTAAATCACACTGGCGGGCCGGATACGGCCCGCGGGCCGTAGTTTGAGGACCCCTGATATATATATATGTATATATAGCCCTATTTGCTAACAACTATGTATCATTTTTAGAATTCTCGTGACAAAGCGACTCAGTCGCGAAACTAGTTGAGACTCCGCTCTGCGTGACCTCCACTCTCACCGTGATCCTCCCTGCGGGGACTATTCTAGCTCGGTGACTTGTATAGCCGGTCTCGCTATATGTTTATTGTCTTGTATTGTTGTTTCGATGTATTTCATGATTATGTCTATTTTTTTTATACCATGTTAATACATTTATATATTTTTTATATAATTACTCTTTGAGTTTACCTGCTCATACAGTACCGATCAGGAGCGTCGTTAGGCCCGGGCTTAGGAGGCTGGAGCCCCGAATGGGTCCCTGTAAAGCCCCGAGTCACGGGCATTTAGCTGTCCATTGTTAGCCCCGAGTGTATAGCCGCTGCTCCGATTGTGGCCGAGTCCTGCCGAGTGCGATAGCAGGTCCCGCCTTCTGGAGCCAGCAAAGTCTATGATGGACGTCCCACTGATCCAATGCCGGAACCGCGGGACGTGTGACGTCCATCATAGGCGCTGCAAGCTCCAAAAGGTGGGAATTACAATACCGCCGCCACGCCACATCACAGATGATCCCCACTCGGAGCTCGGGCGGGCGGCTCTCAGGTAGAGCAAGGCCAGCGGAGGAGCGATTGGGCGATACTATTGCAAGGTAAAAAGGAAACAAGGCAGCACCTTCCAACTGCACTTGTTTGTATCATCATCAATCAGAAGGGCTTTTCTGTGAATCCTTATATATAGACCTTTTCAGGTGCAAAACTGAACACTGTGCCATTCTTTATTTATCTCCTTCTGCAATCTGCATGCTTGTGCCGGGATTAATGTTGATGAAGGGAGCTGTTTTTGCAAATGAGAAACACTTGTCAGGAGAACTGTATCTGTTGTTAAATGACGACCGGTGCAGACACACATACATAACATAAAATATTTTTCACATTTCCCATTCCGCAAGCTTTACCTACTATTGTTTTTAACAGCATAAGCAAAATATGCTCCTGAGGAAATGCTTTCATTTTTTACTCGGAAAAAACCTATTCATCTGGCAACCTGTGGGTGGAAGAGATCTATAAAACCTTTGTAGGTCCTCCAGACACTCTTATTAATCTCCCTACTGAAGGTTTATGTATGTCAGGTAGGTGTATGTATGTCAGTGTATGTCAGGTAGGTGTATGTATGTCAGTGTATGTCAGGTAGGTGTATGTATGTCAGTGTATGTCAGGTAGGTGTATGTATGTCAGGTAGGTGTATGTATGTCAGTTTATGTCAGGTAGGTGTATGTATGTCAGTTTATGTCAGGTAGGTGTATGTATGTCAGTTTATGTCAGGTAGGTGTATGTAGGTCAGGTAGGTGTATGTATGTCAGGTAGTCAGTGTAGTCAGTGTATGTATGTCAGGTAGGTGTGTGTATGTCAGGTAGGTGTGTGTATGTCAGTGTATATCAGGTAGGTGTATGTATGTCAGGTAGTCAGTGTAATGGTCAGTGTGTCAGGTAGGTGAGTTTAGTGTTCAAAATTGATGGGCAATGGCGAGCCAGGCAGCAACCAGCAAGTGAGCTTACCCCCCCCCCCCCCACCGCCCAGCCCAATAAAAACGCACCATGACCATCCCGGATCCAAAACTGCCCCGCAACCGCAGCGCCCCCCCCCCCCCCCCGGTGCCGGCCTCGGGCTGAAGCCCCTGGTCTTCTTGCCACCTAGCAATGCCCCTGGTACCGATATAGTCCTCTCGCCCCTTCCTTCTTTTGGGTCTTTGGGGTCCCTTAAGTCCTAATTCTATTCTAACTAAATGTCACTAGACTTCTGGTTTGAATGATGGCTATCATCGTTCAACCAGCTTTCTGAGCCCAGCCTATTATGGAACCCAGGCTATTATGTCAGTATGCTGTTGTTGGCTCAGAATAACTGAGCACGAGCATGAGCACGATTCAGTAAGGGCTCATTCACACCTGCTTTGCTCACTAAAAAGCAATTAGTGTTTGGATCGCTCTTCAGAGAGCATTTGTACAGGCAGTGAGTAGGCATTGTATTGCTTTCTTACCACCTGCTTTAACCCCTTGAATCTCACACTAGCTAAGCGCAATCGTGTTCGCTTGGGTAGATTTACGTTCAGCAGGTGCTATGCTTAATGACAGCAAAAGGGGGTATAGTTCCTGCCACAGCATGTGAACACCCCTGGCCGATGCCTCTACAGCTAAAATGGGTAGCGTTTGGGGGGCAGAAAAAGCATTGCTGAACCACTGTGTTTTACCGCTGAAGCCTGCTGTCGGCTGATGTCACAGAGTCGTCCAGGCTGGGGTAAGATCATGGAACTGCACCTAGCTCAGCCTCTCAGCGAGCCACTGAGAGCCTGAGCCAGCCACTCCCACCTCCTTCACAGCCCAGTGCTCCAGTGAGCACTGGAGGGGCAAAGTAGAGAGCAGGTGACTGACAGTCACCAGCTGTCTGCTCACCCAGCTCTGAAAACCAAGCGATCAGTGGTTTTTGATCTGTCGGTTCTCAGTCTTAGAGCCGGCGGGGGACAGATGCAGCATTCGACCAATGCTGCATTCACTTAGGTAAGTATGATTTTGAAAACAAAAAAGTAACCTGAACTTCTCTTTTAATGAAGCTTGTGTGTGCTAAGCCATGGACCTTTGGATGATGCTGTACAATAGTCTTGGATTTTATTTTGGCTGTTAATATTTGAGAACTAAAATATTTTTAATTAGCATATTTTAATTTGAAAATGTGGCACTTGAAAACATTTCTGACTATCAGAGCTGTCGACTGTTAGGAAAAGAGGAGAGAAATAGAGAAAAGGAAGATGAAAAAGAGAAGGACGGATTGCATTGTAAGAGAAATTGATGAGATTTTGGAAAACTAATATTTATTCCGATTCATTTGAACAAGAAAAGCACTATTTTACTGCTGAGGATCTGAATGGGACCTGTCACTGGGGATTCCAGTGCAAATAAAAAGAAATCACTCTCCTTTATGAGATACCAGGTTTAATGGGCTTCACACTTAGTTTGTTTCATATTAAGAAAACAAGTGTTTGCATTTAGCTTTATCACATGAAGAACAATGCAAACAATAATTTCACTTATATCACATTTAATTTCCCCAGAGTTTCTTCTTTGTTACAGGGGATTTTGCAGTAATCACATTATGTCACACTTCTTCAGTGCTGTTGATTTCTGTTGTAAAATCTTACTCAATACTATCTACAGAATGTTTAGCATGGGTGACTCAAGACAATCTTTTTTTATCTCTTAATGTATAATAGAATTTAAACAAGCCTTATTTAGTATATTGTATGTAGCTGACCCTTGTTAAAGCATCTGGATTCTATTTCAGGTCCTCCTACCTTCCATCAGTGGTGAATTGGCAAATAGTACTCAGAACTTACTAATGCACTAGCCTACGTAAAATATACTGTATTTATTGGCGTATAAAACTCACTTTTTGACCCTGCAAATCAGTTGCAAATAGTGTGTGTGTGTTATACGCCGATACTGCAATTTGGGCTGCCTTGGAGAGAACGGGGAGGGGGGCGGGATGAGTGCCGTCAGACTACATAGAGTGAGAATCTCCTGTTTACTCAGCGGCCTCTGTAATAGGAAGTCCTGTCTCCTGGGCAACTCATATCAAATGTTGCAAACATACATATATATGAAATCTAAATGTCAGTGACACCAAGTGACTGAGTGTGATCCGTGAAGAAAAAAAAAATATATGTAACAAATAAATCAGAACGAAACAGTCCTCTATTGTGACCACAATTGTTTTAATAAAGACTACCTTGTACGGTATCACACTATGTGAGTTTTTTTCCCATTACGCATGTTATGTGGTTACCGTATCTCTGGCTCCAACAAGACTACATTCCTGCTGTTTACTGGAATTTGCGGTGCAGACTTATATGCAGATTCAGGACCAGCTGGGTACATCTTACTCACTGATTATATAAGCCTTTTTTGACTTGGGAGTTATACACCTTACCAAGTCAACACCATCTGGTAATCCTTCTCCTTACATCGGTGGTGGTAAGCCTCCTCCTTACATTGGTGGTTGTGTCTCTATCCTTTTACAGAGAGGGTCACATCCACGTGGGACTTTTAATTCAACCTTGTAGTTTTTTCTACACTTTTGGACTGTTATTTGTGTGTGGTCACAATAGAGGACTGCTTTGTCCTGATATATTTGTTACATATATATATATTTTTTTTTCTTCACGGATCACAAAAGTAAGCGCTACACTTTTTCATATTCACCAGTTTTTGCTTTGTCTCAGCTGTGTTGGCAGATAATTTTTGTGTTCAATTATCGCACAGTGCAGTATATCCCATATATAATTGTTTGCACTGTCTTCTGGGCCAGCATTGGACCAATGTTCTGTCTATCATAGAAGCCGGTCCAGGAGGCGAGACTTTGTATTAAAGAAGCTGCCAAGCAAACAAGAGACTCTCACTGTATGTAATCTGATGGCGCTCATCCCGCCCCCTCCCTGAGATGGGCATTGATCAGGCTGCATTCATGGCAATGGGGAGGCTGTAGATGGGCATTAATCAAACTGCATTGATGGGCATTTTTTGTAAAGTTGACAGTCCAAGGTATTTAGTAAGAGACATGGCAAGTTTTTGGAAGTTGTGATTTGTTTTGTCACAATTATTTGGAAAATAAAGAAATGTTAAAAATACATTTTCACAATTTTGTTTTTTTACATACTGTCACCAGTGCAGTACAGCATTATTATATAACTGACTAGTAATAATATGTTAAAAAAAAAGTTTTTTATTCTAACACAGTGTGACCAAAACAATACAGTGTTACCGTAGGTGAAGTGATCAGATATTTATTTTTACACATTATGATTGCACATTCCAATGAATTTCATTGGTATAAGCAACTATTTTTACTGAATTCATTCAGGTGAACTGGTTCATTCAGTGTCTTTTGTTGTGATTAGCAGTGATTGGACTGTGATTGGGCTGTGATTGACCACGTCTGTACCATGTGATCACTGTGACCAATCAAAGCTAGCAATACAATTGTATACAAAAGATGACATGTAAGGAAGCCATCCATTGTTTACAATTGTCATGTGATCTGCTGCAATTGGTCACAGCAATCACATGACACTGACAGTGGGCTGGTGCAGTGATCGGTCACTGGCTGACGTATTTATAAAAAAAATCAGTGCTCCCACCTGACCGGCATTTTACTATAGGCCGGATGGGAAGGTGTTATAGTGGTTCTAAAGGCTCAAGGTTTTTTACCTTCATGCATTCCATTAGCTCCTGCTGCTTTCAATCACAGCCAGTGAGCCAATGAGGAGAGAAAGGGAGCAAGCCTGCTTGGGTGGCTGCGTGTATTTTGCAAACACACAACATAGGTCCAAATCCCACTGAAATCAAGGCTAATTTTTAAGTTTTTAGCAAAAAGAGCACAGATAACTAGAACATCCAAGAGAAACATGTACCAATGCAAAAAAAATTATTTAAAGCAGGTTAGTGAAGCTTAAAGGGAAACATTAACAAATCCTTTAAATAATATGCTTTGCCACCCAAAGACCCCCACATCTGTTTTGGGGGACAGGATGTGGGGACTGAGGCTCTTGTCTTAATACCAGTAACAAGGTTCCGTGCATGTGGAAGGTGTCATTGTTCCTACTCGCAAGGGATTCTCCAAATGCTGTGGGCATGTAGCCTGGTATGGTTCAGGAGATGGAAGCTTGCTGCCTCCCCTCTGCTGGCCACCTTGGTAGCATTGCTGGATAAATGCCACCAACAAAAAAACAGTGTAGGGTTTTCCTAAAGATTCCTTAAGGCCCTTATCCAGGCAGTCTGGGTGGCCAGGAACGTGGAAGCAGTCAGTGTTTGGTTCCCTCTTCTGAAATATACCTGGCTACATGCCTTTAACATTGGAAGGGTACCCTGCAAAGAGAGGTTAAAAAGCATGTTGAGGGGCATGTGCCTCATTCCCACATAATGTCTCCATGTCAACCAAAAACAAAAACTCATCCCTACTGAACTGCTTCCTATGTTATAGAGGTACAAGTAAAGGGGGGAGGGTGGGAATGGAGGAATAGTTGCTGAAGCTAAATCCAGAACAAACCCGCCCAATTGAAATATGGACTATCTCGGTACTGATAAGTCAAGGTAAACAGTAATGAGTAAAAAAGATAATTTTTATTAAATTAAAATGTTGCATTAAAACAATAGTGTACATCAAAAGATTGGTAGATTCTCGACTAGTTTCGCTTCCTCAGGAGAACCAATCTAAAGGACAATGATGCAATGAGAAAAATAAAATACAAGTAATAAAGTTCAGCAATAGATTAAATAATACATAACAATAAAATTGTACCCAATCTATTGCTGAACTTTATTACTTGTATTTTATTGTTCTCATTGCATTATTGTCCTTTAGATTGGTTCTCCTGAGGAAGCAGACACCCCACGAAACTAGTCGAGAATCGACCAATCTTTCGATGTACACTATGTAAAAAGCATAGAAATACATCATGCAAAACCACTCAGTTGTGTGCTGCTTCAGAATATTAGATAAAAAACTGAGAACCACTAGGGGATGCATAGGATGTCCTCCTCCAAAAAAAGTGTGCTTGTAATGCTGCGTACACATGATAGGTTAGTCTGATGAAAACGGTCTGATGGACCGTTTTCATCAGACCGAACCGATCGTGTGTGTGCCCCATCGGTTATTTATCCATAGGTTAAAAAAATAGGAACTTGTTTTAAAATTATCTGATGGATAACAAACCTATTGAAAAAAATGTTTGTCTGTGGGTACGTCCATCGGTTAAAAATCCACGCATGCTCAGAATCAAGTCGACGCATGCTTGGAAGCATTGAACTTCCTTTTTTTTTTCAGCACGTTGTTGTGTTTTACGTGACCGCGTTCTGACACAATCGTTTTTTTAACTGATGGTGTGTAGGCACGACTGATCATCAGTCAGCTTCATCGGATAACTGATGGAAAAATCCATCAGACCGTTTTCATCAGACTAACCTATCATGTGTACAGGGCATAAGACCGCTGCGCAAATAGGGTCACGGGGGCCAAGCCAAGTTAGCGAGCACGCACGCCTATCGCATGTCTCCGCGCACATACACGCGCTGCTGCCTGGTATGGTGCATTCTCTTAGGAACATGTGCATGCCCGAGCATCTGTCTTGCCACAGGGTATCCCTGACACTGTCATTGGCTACAGCAGAAAAAAGTGCTGGTTCTGGAGTGTCCATCTCAGTCTCTTGACCTCAATATCATTGAGCCACTCTGGGGAGAGATCAAACGTGCAATTCATGCAAGACAGCCCAGGAATAAAGAGCCTCATCCACAAATACCACAAAATACCACAAAAGACTTAAAGCTGTTATTGATGTTAAAGGGGGTGATGCACGGTATTAAGAACTGGGGTATGTAAACTTTTGATCAGGGTCATTTGGGTAGTTTCTGTTGTCATTATGATTTAAAAAGAGTAAACACAGTTGATTGATAATAAGTGGCTTCAGCCAAACACTAACCATGAGAGAAAGAAAAGTTTGTTATCATTCATATTCCCTGAAAAATGGCCAAGAAATCATAAATTCTGCCAGGGTATGTAAACTGTTGAGCACAACTGTATATTTAGAAAATACTTAATTTCACAAATAACTGCATGTATGGAGGAATGGTGTTTATATTAAACAAAATATAACCCAACATTGTATCCATGTATACCTTATGTATGGATACATTGTTGGGGAAATGTTTCCATAATATTAACAACACCACGCCTCCCAACATGCAGTTGTTAGTTAAGTTTCAACTATGTAACCTCCTGGCATAAATGTAAATTGGCTTTCTCGGGAGACAATCTAGAGGGGGTCTACTATAATGTTGTAATAACACATAAGCTGTGAGTGTCACCAGCAGATTGTAAACTTCACTTGGCCCTATACAGGTCAGGGATTCACAGATCAAACAACATCTGAGGTCTGTAATAATATTTGAGACTGTGATACACATCAGACAGACTGTTCTACATGTGTTTAAAGTGTATCTACAGTATCAATATTGTATACAATTAAAAGATACAAATATACAATTAAATGGAACCTCTGGAAGAAATACATACAGGCAGCCATTGCTTATTTTGATTCATGAAAACATTAGTGGCCCAAGAATCATGCTAAGCAAGTGACCTCAGTATGTTACCAATCATTGTCCAAGGAAAAGTATACAGATCATGAGATCTGACAGTGAATGCTCTCAAAGAACAAGTATACAGATCATAAGATCTGACATAGAATGCTGTCCAAGAACAAGTATACAGATCATAAGATCTGACATAGAATGCCATCCAAGAACAAGTATACAGATCACAAGATCTGACATAAAATGGTATCCAAGAACAAGTATACATATCATAAGATCTGACATTGAATGGCGTCCAAAAACAAGTATACAGATCCTAAGATCTGACACAGAATGCCGTCCAAGGACAAATATACAGATCATGAGATCTGACATAGAATGCTGTCCAATAACTAGTATACAGATCATAAGATCTGATATAGAATGCCATCCAAGAACAAGTATACAGATCGTAAGATCTGACATAGAATTATGTTCAAAAACAAGTATACAGATCACAAGATCTGATCTAGAATGCCGTCCAAGAACAAGTATACAGATCATAAGATCTGATATAGAATGCCTTCCATGAACAAATATACAGATCATAAGATCTGATATAGAATGCCATCCAAGAACAAATATACAGATCATAAGATCTGATATAGAATGCCATCCAAGAACAAGTATACAGATCATAAGATCAGACCTAGAATGCCGTCCAAGAACAAATATACAGATCATGAGATCTGACATTGATAGCCAACCAAAAACAAGTATAGAGATCATAAGATCTGACAAAGAATGCCATCCAAGAACAAATATACAGATCATAAGATCTGATATAGAATGCCATCTAAGAACAAATATACAGATCATGAGATGTGACATAGAATACCGTTCAAGAACAAATATACAGATCATAAGATCTGACATAAAATGCTGTCCAGGAACAAGTATATAGATCATGAGATCTGACATAGCATGCTGTCCAAGAACATGCATACAGATCATAAGATCTGACATAGAATGCGGTCAAGAATAAGTATACAGATCATAAGATCTGACATAGATTTTCATCCAAGAACAAGTATACAGATCATGGAATCTGTGTTAGAATGCTGCATACCTGGTATGGACCAGTGACTGCCAAAATGATGATGCTGGAAGGTATGCCTTACATATAATTCAAATTATAGTAGATGTGCCACATCCATACGTAACTAAAAACCAACAAAAAAATAAGAAAAGAAGGTTGGACTTTTAAGGCACCACATAAACAAGTGTTTTTTTTTAAACCTTATATACAGCCAGGTGTTGTATGCCTGGTCTATTTGTCTCTCACCTAACCACTTCTCTTTATGGCTTTGTTATTTGAAATGCAACAACACTTTATTTGTATAATGATACTCTGGGACCCAACATATGCAGTGCACTGCATTGTTTAAATGTATGATACTTCTCTTTGTGTACTGTTTTATACAATGTACAGCAGCATTTTTTTCCATGATATCTAATTTTCCATAACATTTTTACAACCCCTTGCCATCTTCATATGGAGACTTCCGTTGTATAGAATATATGACAAAAAAACTATATGGATAGTAAAACACATTTTTTAAAGTTTCGTTTCCAGGGAGTTTTCATGCGAAGCTTCGCCATATTAAATTAAACAAAAAAATTACTGGAAAGCATTCTCAGTGTTTAAATACACAGTGGCCCAGATTCTGGTAGAATGGCGTAAAACTGCGGGGGCGTAACATATGTCATTTACGTTACGCCGCCGCAAGTTTTACGGCCAAGTGCTTGATTCACAAAGCACTTGCCTGTAAAGTTGTGGCGGCGTAGCGTAAATCCCCCGGCGCAAGCCCGCCTAATTCAAATGATCCGGGTAGGGGGCGTGGATCATTTAAATTAGGCGCGTTCCCGCGCCAAACGTACTGCGCATGCGCCGTCCCTAAAATTTCCCGACGTGCATTGCGCTATAGGACGTCGCAAGGACGTCATTGGTTTCGACGTGAACGTAAATGGCGTCCAGCCCCATTCACGGACGGCTTACGCAAACAACGTAAATTTTTTAATTTCGACGTGGGAATGACGGCCATACTTAACATTGGTTGCCCCTCATATAGCAGGGGCAACTTTACGCGTCGCAAATCTAACGTAAACGTTGTATCTTCACTGTGTCGACCGCACGTACGTTCGGGAATTCGCGTATTTTGCTAATTTGCATACTCGATCGGGAAAACGACGGAGGCGACACCTAGCGGCGAAAAAAAAAATTGCATTTAAGATCCGACAGTGTAAGAGCCTTACGCCTGCCGGATCTAATGGTAATCTATGTGTAACTGATTCTAAGAATCAGTCGCATAGATACGACGGCCCAGATTAGGACTTATGACGGCGCACATGGCCTTGCGCCGTCGTAAGCCCTTTCAGAATCTGGGCCAGTGACTCTTGTTCAGATCTTGCCCTATAACCCAAGGCTTCCAGTTATGCTGGAATAGAAAATTGTATTTTTCAGAAGACAAAACAAGAAATATACCTATATGAAGGGTATACAGCATATAAAAGTATATAGCATACCATATCAAACCTGATCCATACATCTGTACATCTCAAGAGAATCCCACATTGTATAATTTACGCATTGCTCATTTGCATAGACTTGAACAGTCTTCACAAGATGGTATGTAAAAACAAGTCTTTTGAAGTACTTTCTAAATGATTTATGTAAATATGTTCATTCTCATTGGAGCTCCAGCATGAACAAGTCAAGCTCTAAAGTTACACCATTTACTCGTTGATATAAATATTTATGATGTCCCCTGGCCTTTTGAAATTGCGCTGATTGCATGCCATGGAATAATGTTATACAACTAGAAAATTTATGTCAGGGTGTTAAACTGCCAGGAATTACAGATCTTTGTGACCTACTGCAGAACTCATCAGCTGGCATATTTTATATGGGTACCATGTTTTTTACTGGAGTTTAAATCTTCTAGGTGTGGATTTGGAAGTTTGACTCGGACTGTCTGTGAATCTCAATAGGCAAAATATGTAAATAGGTGGAATGAAAGCTTCTAGAGCAATGAAATATTTAGTAACCAAAAAAGGTTACTTAATATTGACTTTGTACAAGGTAGTCAAAGGTTAAAGTTAAACTGTGTGCTGAAAAGGCCAATATATATATACCAAAGTGATTAGCGGATGATTAGGTAGGTAGTAGACAGTAGCTTAAGTTTCATGAAAATATTGGCTTTTCTTGGAAAAGCCTCACTTCACCCCTTATCTTACTTTCTCTCTTCCCATCTATTGCCCACCATTGTAATGGTTTTACTGACCAATAGAGAAGAGGGGGTTCCTCCTTGGCAAGGTACCCTTCCAATGTTGAGGGCATATGGCCTGGTATGGTTTAGGTGGGGTGAGCTGCATTTTTTTGTTAGGTCTCATTTAATATTCTGTATCAGACCCCTATCTAGGACAGGAGTCTGGAAAAGATTTTGGAGGGGTGGAATCAACCAAATTTTTTGTGTTGTTTGTTTTTGCAACGTGAATATCCCCCACTGTAAATCCAATGCCAATCCTGTTGTACAGCAATATAGATCCAGCGGCAATTCAATGTCAATTTTAACAAATTGGCCAGGGCCCAGGGATGCTGACTGTTATCATTAACCACATAGGACAATGACCATTAGTGGTCAAAGCCAGCAGAGAAGGAATTGTCATCTAGCAAAAACTGGAGTACATTCTACAGGATGCATCACTTCACATGCAGGTTTAAGTCATCCCCTAGAATAGTATTTCAAGGAATCGTGTATTTTTAATTTTGCCCTCTAAACTTAATTAAAAGATCTGCTCTCCAATGACTGGTATTTATGGTTTTAACCAAGTTTATATACAAAATTGTTTGTTAGAAAGTACATAAAAGAAACATGTCAAACAAGACAAAATAGTACAAAATGTCACATACAGTGTAAAATCAGAAAATTATATTAAAGGTCAGCATATTTGAGTACTAGCACATAATATGACATGCATTGCATTACATAAGGCAAAACCCTTCAAGTCAAATAGTAGAGGAATGCTATTTTGTAAATAAAATCTTTGCATTGGTACCTCCCCCATGGCATTGCCCAGCTACCCATGCCCTTCTTTACCAAATGCTTGAAAATTGGAAAAAGGAAAGAAACATATTATAAAATTCAAAACTCATTGAGTACAGTGAGGTTTGGGTGTTCAAATATTGGAGAGTTCAGGCTGCTTATTTTTTTTCAATCAAAAATAAAAGGTGTTTATTAACCACTTGACGACCGCCGCACGACGATATACGTTGACAGAATGGCACGGCTGGGCATAAGGGCATACAGGTACGTTCCCTTTAAGATGCAAGCCTTGGGTCGCGCCCACACCACCGGCGGCGCCCTCGTGACATGGTCGTGAGCTCCGTGACTGCGCCCGTGGGACCCGCGGACACGATCGCCACCGGTGCCCCACGATCGGGTCACAGAGCTGAAGAACGGGGAGAGGTAAGTGTAAACACACATCTCCCTGTTCTTCCTAGTGACACTGTCAGTGATCGTCCGTTCCCTGTCATCGGGAACAGCGATCAGTGATTTGTCACACCAAGCCACGCCCCCTAACAGTTATAATCACTCCGTAGGTCACACTTAACCCCTTCATCGCCCCCTGTAGGTTAACCCCTTCACTGCCAGTGTAATTTTTACAGTAATCAGTGCAATTTTAGAGCACTGATCGCTGTAAAAATGACAATGGTCCCAAAATGGTGTCAAAAGTGTCCGATGTGTCCGCCATAATGTCGCAGTCACGATAAAAATCGCTGATTGCCGCCATTACTGGTAAAAAAAAAATATTAATAAAAATGCCATATCCACTATTTTGTAGACGTTATAACATTTGCGCAAACCAATCAAAAAAAGCTTATTGCAATTTATTTTTTACCAAAAATATGCAAAAGAATACGTATCGTCCTAAACTGAGGAAAAAAAATTTTTTTTTATACATTTTTTGGGCATACTTATTATAGCAAAAAGTAAAAAATATTTTTTTTTTTCAAAATTGACGGTCTATTTTTGTTTATAGTGCAAAAAATAAAAACCGCAGAGGTGATCAAATACCATCAAAATAAAGCTATATTTGTGGGAAACAAAGGACGTCAATTTTGTTTGGGAGCCAAGTCGCACGACTGCGCAATTGTCAGTTAAAGCAACGCAGTGCCGAATTGCAAAAAATGGCCTGGTCTTTAACCAGCGAAATGGTCTGAGCCTGAAGTGGTTAAATAAGTTCAAACTATTTCCAATGCACAGACAGTGTCGTTGAATATGTTAAAATGCACAATGTACATTCCTCCCAGCGTCCATCATAAGTATCTTATCTACAAACCTGATAAGTGTACAACAACCTGATATAAACATATTAGAATTATCCAACAGTAGCCCATTACTGTCCTCCCGTAGGGCATTGCAACAATCTTGACATCACCAGTTCCCTGGGAGTCCAGGGGTATCTAGCCATGGTGCCACTGTCCAGATTCTTTCAAATCTGCCAGGACAGCCCCTATGTTGGTATATATATTTTTCCATAACCAAGGAATTTCCCATATGTGTTATCTATGAGGCTACCGAGGGTGGGGAGACCAATTTCCAGCCCATCAAGATAAGCTTACGCACCTGAAACAATGCCCTAGAGAAGGCTATTCTAGTCCATGCTGCTTATTACTAATTGATAGTTTTGTAGTTTTCAACAAAAGTAACATGCTCATTCTTTTTTTTATATAATCAAATGTTTTATTATTATTAACTTCAACATTTCATACAACATTGTACATTCTTATGTTCCATCATTTACATAAAAAAAAAACACAAATGAACATTGCAGGAAAAAAACTAGACAGAATTGTCTTATCAAAATCTTACCAATTATTCTACCCCCCCCCCCCCCCTAAGAAAGAAGAAAACAAAAAACAAAAACAAAACAAAAATAAATAAAAGGAAAGTTGAAAAATAAGATTAGTAGTTCACCTCCTCCCTCCACATCACCTCTAACTGCGGTGGAGTATGTCTGCTCTATCCCTACACACTCCATTCCCTCTACTTGAGTCGTGTGTTCTCCTACTGTGTCCTTCTATGCCCCGAGAAAAAAAAAAAGGAGAGAAAAAAAGGAGAGAGAAAAGAGAGGAGGAAATAAAAAAAGGAAAAAAAAAAAATTAAAATAAATTAAAAAAAAAAAAAAAACATCCTACTGTGGCCATTGTGCCTGTTCTTTTTATGTGAGAAAAAAAAAGAGTTTGGAGTTAATAAGTAAACAATATTAAAGTACTAATTAAATAATAATAGTAGTTAAAATTGTGCCTCGTGTTTGATTATTAATCGCCCATGATTATGTGTGTCGGCCCTCATGGCCTATTACCCCAACTTGAATAACAGCAAGTGACGAAAGAAAAAAAAAAGAGAGAGCTTGTTATATGCTCAATCTGATTTTTACAAATCTGGGATTGGTTTATTTTAAAAGAACATTTAAAAGAACATTTATTTTATTGTTTACTAGAGTCCCAGACTTAATCACAGTGGAACCCATCTCTTCAATTAAGTTGAGCAATTCCTAATGATGCTTTAAAGAAATCAGAATGTTTAGTTCAATACATCAGCATGGTAGATGTTTTGCTACTGGAAGTTTTTTGGGAGAACTAACATGCTCTGCAGTTGCATAAAAATAAACTCATTATCCTGATATGTTATCCGGGTCAGTCTCATTAAATGGTAAATAGCAAAACCATTTCTAACTTGAGCTTCAGCTCTCTGTAGGTGGTTTCTGCTCTTGTGTGACATACCAAAGCAATAATAGGACTGGCTTTTAGCTGACAACAAAATAAATAAATGACGGTAATTCTGAAATAAGTATTGTACATACTGTATAATCAGAAAGATTTGGAAATAAAGAAAAAGGATGAAATGCAGGATTTGTTAGAGAGAAAGAAAATCTTGCTGTTAGAAAGAAAATATTCATGTCATTTGTTGCATGGAGGCCAACCCACCTGTCACCTGTCATAAAGATAAGCATACTTAGTCCTTTCAACTGATTTCATATAAAAAATATCACCATATACAAAAATGTTTCAATAAGACTTTACTGGTACCAGAGAGGAACAACCACAAACATAATAAAATATGTTTATTACAAATTCGTAAAATGTCACATGAAAACATAGAACAACAGTATATTATCTGATGTTAGCCATCATATTACTATAACCAATAAACTTAAGGTGCCAGAGGCCTTTGGCACCATACAGCAAAGTTTATTGGTTATAGTAATATGATGGCTAACATCAGATAATAGACTGTTGTTCTATGTTTTTATGTACCATTTTACGAATTTGTAATAAACATATATTTTCTTTGTGGTCGTTCCTCTCTGGTACCAGTAAAGTCTGATTCAAAGGGGGATTTTTTTTGTAGATGATAGTTTAGATGGATGTGGGAACCCCCTTTTTTTAGCCGATATTTCTATCCTTGGTATACAAAATATCACGTAAAACACTGCAGACACTAGGAATTATTGAATGTGCATTTCACTTGTTTCATAAGAAAAACGAAAAAGCTTTGTGTTTAAAAAATATTATAGCAATTACAGTACAGCGCCTTGAAATAGTATTCATACCCCATAAAATTTTCCATATTTTGTCATGTTACAACCAAATACTTGAATGTATTTTATTGGTATTTTATGTGATAGACCAACACAAAGTGAAGCTGATGGAAAATTATAAATGTTTTTTGTGTGGCGTGCATTTGTATTCAGCCCTCTTTACTCTGATACCCTTAACTAAAATCTAGTGGAACCAATTGCTTTCAGAAGTCACCTAATTAGTAATTTAATGTCATATAAATACAGCTGTTTTGAGAAGTGCTCAGAGGTTTGCTAAAGAACCTTAGTAAACAAACAGCATTATGAAGGCCAAGGAACACACCAGACAGGTCAGGGATAAAGTTGCGTAGAAGTTTAAAGCAGGGTAAGGTTATAAAAAATATCCCAAGCTTTGAACATCTCACGGAGCACTGTTCAATCCTTCATCTGAAAATGGGAAGAGTATGGCACAACTGCAAACCTACCAAGACATGGCCGTCCACCTAAACTCACAGGCCAGGCAAGGAGAGCATTAATCAAAGAAGCAGCCAATAGGCCCATGGTAACTCTGGAGGAGCTGCAGAGGTCCACAGCTCAGGTGGGGGATTCTTTCCCCAGGACAACTAATAGTCGTGGTCTCCACAAATCTGGCCTTTATGGGAGAGTGGCAAGAAGAAAGACATCATTGAAAGAAAGCCATAAGAAGACCCATTTGCTTTTTGCAAGAAGTGATGTGGGACCACAGCAAACATGTGGACGAAGGTGCGCTGGTCAGATGAGACCAAAATTTTACTTTTTGCCTAAAAGAAAAAAGCTATGTGTGGTATAAAACCAACACTGCACATCATCCTGGACACACCACCCCCCTGTGAAACATGGTGGTGGCAGCATCATGTTGTGGGGATTTTTTTCTTCTGCAGGTAGCTGGTCAGAATTGATGAGAAGATGGATGGAGCCAAATACAAGGCAATCTTAGAAGAAAATCTGCTAGAGTCTGCAAAAGACTTGAGACTGGGGTGGAGGTTCACCTTCCAGCAGGACATCAACCCTAAACATACAGCCATAGCTACAATAGAATGGTTTAGATCAAAGCATATTCATGTGTTAAAATGGCCCTGTCAAAGTCCAGACCTAAATCTAATTGAAAATTTGTGGCAAGACTTGAAAATTGCTGTTCACAGATGCTCTCCATCCAATCTGACAGAGCTTGAGCTATTTTCCAAAGAAGAATGGGTAAAAATGTCTCTCTTTAGATGTGCAAAGCTGGTAGACATACCCAAAAAGATTGGCAGCTGTAATTGCAGCGACAGGTTGTTCTACAAAGTATTAAAGGGTTTGTAAAGATTAAAAATGTTTTCCCTCTTCTCATCCCCCCTCCATTACCCAGATAAAACAAGACATCCTTCTCCTCCTCTACAAAGACCGTGCCACCACGGATTTCCATCGGGATACTGCAAAAGCTAGTTTTCTTTCCATCTGGCAACCCTTCATGTACTTAAACTTGTCCCAAGAAGATTTGGCTACTTTTGAACAATACTCCTTCTCGTACTGTAAATCCTTCCCAACCTCCCTCTCGGGAGAGGACGCCTCCCCAGATACCCCTTCCACCGCACCTGATTGACTCTCTTTTGGTCGCCTTGATGCTGCTCCCCCCCCTCGTACAAGGACTGCTGACTGTCAATGCTCCCCCTTACCCCCCCTTTTTTCCTTCTACTTTAGTTTTATATTTCTCCCCTTTTCATATTTATCGGTATCTGTATGCTATGTTTAGTTTATTCTTCCTGCAAACACAGGTCCCCTTAAATTTGTTTGGATCCTTCCAGTTCTTACCGTTGCAGGGTCAATAGCCATTATCCATCTTCTAATGTGTCCAGTGTTCGATAGGCTACACTCTAAATATGGCTATTGGATGTTTTTGTTTTTGTTTACTCTTTATATGGTGTGTGGTAACTTGTTCAATTACCTTTTGTCCTTCGCCATGCTGATTTATCTTATATGTATCTCTTTTGAAAAAATTCAATAAACATTTTTTGAAAAAAAAAAAATATATATATGTTTTCCCTAAATAGCTTCCTTTACCTCAGTGCAGTCCTCCTTCACTTACCTCATTATTCGATTTTGCTTTTAAATGTCCTTATTTCTTCTGAGAAATCATCACTTCCTGTTCTTCTGTCTGTAACTCCACACAGTAATGCGAGGCTTTCTCCCTGGTGTGGAGAAAGCCTCTTGAGGGGGTGAGCAGGAGTGTCAGGACACGCACTAACACACAGCACCTTTCTCTATCTGCAAAGTAGAGAGTGTCCTAACTTGCCTGCTCGCCCCCGCCCCCCTCAAGAGGCTTTCTCCACACCAGGGAGAAAGCTTTGCATTACTGTGTGGAGTTACAGACAGAAGAACAGGAAGTGAGGATTTCTCAGAAGAAATAAGGACATTTAAAAGCAAAATGAAAGGATGAGGTAAGTGAAGGAGGACTGCACTAAGGTAAAGAAGCTATTTAGGGGAAAAAAAATTCCTTTACAACCCCTTTAACTCAGGGGAGCTGAATACAAATGCACGCCACACTTTTCACCTTTATTTGTAAATAAGTTTGACATTTTTTATCATGTTCCGTCCACTTCCCAATTATGTGCCACTTTGTGTTGGTCTATCACATAAAATCCCAATAAAATACATTTATGTTTTTGGTTGTAAACCGATGACCCCAGTGCTGCTAGGCGGAAATTAGTGACAGCTTTTAAGTATGGTTGATTTCGACAGTGTTGCTAGAAAAAAAAAGCTTTTTACATGTGAGGACATTAGTGTCCTGAACAGGCCTAATGGAATCCTCAGATATCTTCATGTGTTGTAACCATTACTATTGGTTTGACCTTAGGATTCAGTTAGGAATAGGCTGATGTAAATCACAAATTAGTTTAGAAGAAAAAGTAGCTAGTGTCATTTTCAGCTATGCTATTTTCTCAGCATGCCTCATTTTATTAGCCTAAAAATAAATCTGTGCAGTCCTGGAGGATTTATTTCTAAAATTAGGTTAATTGTTAGGTGTTTTGTTTGATTGTGGAATAGGTAAAGGGTCCACTATAGTGCATGTCCCAGATAAGCTGTGATTGAGTTTTGCTGAGACCTATTTGTTTCTCAGCCATACCATGTGGATGGCTGTTTTTCAAGTTCAATTAATGATATAGTCATTTAAAATCTTTAGGGATTACTTGCAAGGATACAGAAGGAAATTGCAAGCAACTGAAAAGTATACTTCAGAAAGTGTTCTACTTTGCGCTAAAGCTGAGAAAATAATGCGTTTGAAGGTTATGTCAAGCACATTTTTAAAAAAATCTTGCACATATTTGTCAGAGAAGGGATAACTAGTCTCTTTAGATAATATAACATTATTGTTGTTAATTGAGAATTTAAAATCATTTCACAAGGGTAAATTAAGACAGACATCACACAGTTTTATATTTTGTTTGAACTCAATTTGAAACTCTGGAGGGATAATATAAATAATGGAGTATTCTGAGAACTGTACTGTACCAGAATTTTCATATGCAAATGTGTCATGTTAAAGTAATGTAACAGTATGATAAAAGCATTAAAGTGATGGGTGCTTTATAGACTAGAACTTGTTTTCCATTGAATTTGATGGGCTACTGTGGGAATGTAATCTTTTCATGTCATAAAAGGAGGCCTCATTCTACTATACGATAAGGGTAGGTAAGCATTTTGCCTCCTGAGAAGAGATGAGCTCAAGATGTAGTCTAAACACAAGTTCAGACTGAACTTTGGGTGTTCAAGAATTCATCTAAATGCTGGAATTTTAGAGCATTTGGTGGGAACCATACATCATATGTAATAGCTGTATTTCTACCACTATTATCTATGACAGTATAAAGGGGTTGTAAAGGTTTGTCTTTTATTTTCTAAATAGGTTCCTTTAAGCTAGTGCATTGTTGGTTCACTTACCCTTTCCTTTAAATTCCCTTCTAAATGTTTTTTTTTCTTTGTTTGAATTTCTCACTTCCTGTTTCTCCTCAGTAAGCTTTCCACCATCATCCGAGCGGTGGGAAGTAATTTAGAACAGCTTACTGAACACCTTACTGAGGAGGAACAGGAAGTGAGAAATTCAGACAAAGAAAACAAAGAAAAAAAAACATTTAGAAGGAAAATGGAAGGAAAAGGTAAGTGAACCAACAATGTACTAGCTTAAAGTAACCTATTTAGAAAATAAAAGATGAACCTTTACAATCCCTTTAATATCGGTCACCTGGTTGATAAGGAAGCAACAGGTGTCACAACACGCCATGTCCTTAGCAACCAGTAATGTCACCTGACCTCAGTCATTTACTGGCCAGGATTCCTAACCCTGTAAACAAAGGTAAGGGGTATGGTGTAATATGACTGACAAATAATGGCCACATGGCCACATTTGGGCAATTGCATTGAACAAATCTGGCTGTGGTCATATTTGGTGAATAACATTACTCAGAATATCACACTTTTTTGTTTAATTCTAGCCATAGGGCCTAGGAATCACCATTCAGTGTTGGGAATGGACATGACATAGGTCTGTAGGATTATTTTCTTTAGGCGGGCATAGTTCACCGTGATTGACATGGATCTGCATCGCTAGACAATGTGATTGATAATGGATGACAAGCACTTGTGAAAAACTAAGTGTCTTTATTTACTGTTTTGTGTGACTGAGTACCTCTTACTCATTCACATAGGAAGGCCAGTATTTGGGTGCCCCCTTATTGTTAACGATGGCTTCCAGATTCCAATTATTTCCCTTCCTACAGACCCCTACAAGAGTCACCTGTTCTCATTAACCTGGGTATACCCTCATGTTTAGTGCATGTGGCCTGGTATGGTTTGTGGGGGGGGGGAAGTGTATGCTTGTCCCTCTTCTCTTGCCAGCAAGGATGCATGCTCAGATAAGGGTTTGGGTTTAGTATAGATTTTTTTGTGGGGGTCCCCATGATTTTTGTTTTGTTTTCTATGTGGGGTCCCCCTTGATATCAATACCAGATCCTCATCCAAGATAAGACTCTGGTATTTCATTTTTTTTTATTTTTTAGGGGGTCCCCCATTAAAACCTTTATTAGACCCTCATCTGGATAAGAGTCTGTTATTGATGAAAGGGATCCCCAGTCATTTGTTTAAAAGCAAAATTAAAGCAAGTTTGACAATTTCTTGGTTAATTACCTAGAATTTTTTTTATATTTGAGAGTTCGGATTTGGCACCCGGACTTTAGTTATGTTCTGCAAACCTGCCTTAAACCAAGCCAGAGTATGTTCAGCTCCTCCCTACACTGGAATTAATCTCTAGGAGGTGGTAGAGATGTGGCTCTTCTCTTTGCAGAATTCCCAAGTAGTTCCAGGTTTGGGGGTTAGATTTTAATACATTGAGCTCACAGGAAATGAATTGAATAACATTCAGTTTCATTTCATTCATATTGGCTCTGGATCCTTAAATGTGTGAGTCTGAGGGGGGCAGTGCTGGAGAGATGAGTATACCAAATGAAGTGTGAGCAAGTTAAACAACACAGTCCTCAAAAGTCAGATACACATACCATGCAAAAAATGAAAAGCTTAAGATTATGGAAAAGTGCAGCTGCAGTGCTAGGTAGTACTAACATTTTACCAATTGGTATAACTTGTTGCCGAAAATTACCTTTTAATAGAAAATGTTGTCTTTCAAAAACATTGTTGTCTCAATTTACAAGAATCAAATATTCCAGAGTATCGGTACAGACTGCAGTGAGATGGCACTAAAAAAAAAATTCTAAGAAAAAATGAACAAGAACATGGAGTCTGAACATGGTGTCAAATTGATGTTAAATTAGCAGCTGGAGAAAAACAACAATACTGAAAGTAATCTAAAAAAAAACTCTGCTGAAAAGGACTTATACAGAGATAGAAGAATATGTCCAATAGATGTGCAATAATTGAAAATCTTTGCCATTTTCTAAAAACCCAATGAAAGCATGAGTGACCAGTAGGGATGAGTTGAACACCCCCCTGTTCGGTTCGCACCAGAACCTGCGAACACACCAAATGTTCGTGTGAACTTTAGAACCCTGTTAATGTCAATGGGACTCGAACATTTGAAATCTAAAGCGCTAATTTTAAAGGCTAATATGCAAGTTATTGTCCTTTTATTGGTGAGGCGGGGCCACCCGTCAAGTGACCCCGTCCCCCTCTGACGCACCCTCTGCTACATCACTGGGGAAGCCTGGCTTCCCCCTTGCGTCAGAGGGGGCGGGGTCATGTGACGGGTGGCCCGCCTCACCAATAAAATAAATGTCACAGCTTTAGCCACGTCATTCGCCGGGCTGTGTCCGGCGGAGAGAGGCGGCCGGCGATGCTGTGCTCTGGATCCCGGATGATCTTCTCATCGCTGGACCGGAGAGGAGATGACCCGTCGCTGGATACCGACAACGTTGGAGCAGGGAGCCGGGACCGAGTGGATTACCACCGCTGGATACCCCATTACCAATTCACATAGGGGGGGCAGGATCTGGGGGTCCCCTTTGTTAAAGGAACACTAAAGGCAGAATTTTTTTTTTTAAATAACAAACAGGGGGGAACTAATGCGCAAACCAGCCTAACCCGGGAAAAAATATATAGTGGTACAAATAAATTAAAAGTTACAATCAAGCAGCAGCCACAACTAATAGTGCTCACGCACTGACAGCATATGATAGACAGGGGGATGTAGTGGCGCTTGCAAATACTAAAAACCGACAATAATTTAAAACAATAAAATATTCTAAACAATGATTCCTAAAGTATGAGAGTGATCCCTTCCTCTACTGGGGTAAAAATGTGTTCCACTCGAGGTCTATGCCCAAAGAATACCATCCAACATCAATAATTAGATGTGGAAGGAACTGCGAGTGAATAAATAATGAAATCCAATGGATAAGAGTGCCTAACTGGCCGCACAGTGTACATGGGATAATAATCCTTTTTTAAAAAAAATATGTGTCATAAATCCTTAAAGTGCTTGATAAAAGACAAGTGCAAAGTGCTAATAAATAAAACAATAATAGCAGTGAATGAATGCTCCAGCTCTCCTGGAAGGTGATTAATTACTAATTAGCAAACACATGCAGGAAAAAGAAACAACTGAAAAGAAGTCCAAAAATGCAAGTGTCCTAAAAACCTAAACGGTTCAATCATAAAACTGTTATTTTTCTGTGCGATGAAAAAAATATATAATAATATAATAAATAAAAAAAATATAAAAATCTTAAATAATAATCCAAAAACAGATAGTACAATATCACTGCAGGATTAGTGATAGTGAATAAAACTATATCCAGTGCACAATCAAGTGATAATGATAATATTAAAAATAAAGTCCAAAGTGCAAAGTGCATCTGTGCTCCATTCAACAATTCAGATGATCAGTGGTTAATTCAGTGAAGACTTGTTACATTGTGCTCATTCAGTGAAGACTTGTTACATTGTGCTCATATGTCTGTGAATTAAACCAGCCCGATTTTCCTCAGTGTGGGGATTATTTTTACCAGCCTCTTACCTTCCTGAGGCTTTTACCAAGCCTGTAACAGGAGCTGCTCTGCAGTCACATAGATAAAATCCAGGATCCAAAGACGGCTCACACTCCTCCCCATTCAGGCTCTTTACTTGTGATGCCGGCGCTATAAAAATCATGTCCACACCAGCTGCCCTCTATCCTATGATTAAGCGACGTAGGGCTGTCGCGATACGCGTGAGGAGGACACAGAGGGCTTGCTGGTGAAGTCACCTGCTTTGCGGCTGCAGAGCGGTGACACTCGATTGTACACACGCTGTTTAACACAGCAATGTTTGTGAGTGTATTCGTTTTTCTTCATTAAACTGATATCCTGTGGTTTTATGCTATGGAGGCATTCCTGTGTTTCTTTTTGAGAGCCTGAATGGGGAGGAGTGTGAGCCGTCTTTGGATCCTGGATTTTATCTATGTGACTGCAGAGCAGCTCCTGTTACAGGCTTGGTAAAAGCCTCAGGAAGGTAAGAGGCTGGTAAAAATAATCCCCACACTGAGGAAAATCGGGCTGGTTTGATTCACAGACATATGAGCACAATGTAACAAGTCTTCACTGAATGAGCACAATGTAAAAAGTCTTCACTGAATTAACCACTGATCATCTGAATTGTTGAATGGAGCACAGATGCACTTTGCACTTTGGACTTTATTTTTAATATTATCATTATCACTTGATTGTGCACTGGATATAGTTTTATTCACTATCACTAATCCTGCAGTGATATTGTACTATCTGTTTTTGGATTATTATTCATGATTTTTATATTTTTTTTATTTATTATTATATTATTATATATTTTTTTCATCGCACAGAAAAACAACAGTTTTATGATTGAACCGTTTAGGTTTTTAGGACACTTGCATTTTTGGACTTCTTTTCAGTTGTTGCTTTTTCCTGCATGTGTTTGCTAATTAGTAATTAATCACCTTTCAGGAGAGCTGGAGCTTTCATTCACTGCTATTATTGTTTTATTTATTAGCACTTTGCACTTGTTTTTTATCAAGCACTTTAAGGATTTATGACACATATTTTTTTTAAAAAAGGATTATTATCCCATGTACACTGTGCGGCCAGTTAGGCACTTTTATCCATTGGATTTCATTATTTATTCACTCGCAGTTCCTTCCACATCTAATCATTGATGTTGGATGGTATTCTTTGGGCATAGACCTCGAGTGGAACACATTTTTACCCCAGTAGAGGACGGACTCACTCTCATACTTTAGGAATCATTGTTTAGAATATTTTATTGTTTTAAATTATTGTCGGTTTTTAGTATTTGCAAGCGCCACTACATCCCCCTGTCTATCAACAAACATGTTATACTTACCTCCACTGTGCAGCTCATTTTGCACAGAGTGTCCCCGAATCCGGTCTTCTGGGGTCCCTCGGCGGCTGTCTCGGCTCCTCCTGGCAAAAGCTTTCCACCTTCATGCGAGCGAGCTCGCATGGTGGAAAGCTTTTGCGAGCATACTCCCGTGATACAGCGGCGGGCATAGCCGTGGACTGTATCACTCGGCCCCACCTCCAGCGTGCCGCGTCATTCGCTGTGATTGACAGCAGCGCCAGCCAATAGCTGCGCTGCTATCAATCCGTCCAGCCTAGCCAATCAATGGCCAGGCTGGGAACCGAAGAGGATCACAGGGACACGCGCAGGATTTTCGAGGGGTCAGGTATGTAAAACAGGGGTTCAGGGGGGGCCGGTACCGTCGGATGTTTTTTCACCTTAATGCATAGGATGCATTAAGGTGAAAAAACATTTACCTTTACAACCCCTTTAAAGGGGTTTTCCAGATTCTGATAAGCCCCTCGCTCGCAGACCCCCACAACCACCGGCCAGGGTTGAGGGGATGAGGCCCTTGTCCCCATCAACATGGTGACATCCTCCCCATGTTGAGGGCATGTGGCCTGGTACGGTTCAGGAGAGGGGGGCTGCACTCTGCCCCCCCTCATTTCTGCGGCCAGCCAGGTTATCGTGCTCGGATATGTGGTCTGGTGTGGATTTTTGGATGAACTCCACACCATTTTTTTTAAAAAATTTGGGGTGGAGTTCCCCTTAAAATCCACACCAGACCTGAAGGGTCTGAAATGGATATTTGGGGGGAACCCCACGTCATTTTTTTTTTAAATTGACGTGGGGTTCCCCTTAATATCCATATTAGACCTTAAGGGCCTGGTAATTGAATTTGGGGGGGACCCCCACGCTTTTTTTTTCATGAATGAATTCTCTCTGAATTGCCGGGAGCCGACAATTCATTATAGCCGCGAGTCCGGTTTTAAATGAAATTTTTTTTCCCAGAAATTACACTTTGTGCAGAGACAGTTCTAAGTACGGGAAACATGCGATATTTCACATGCTAACTTTACACCCCCCCCCTAGGTATGAAATTTAAAGGAATATTTCACTTTTATTGTTTCACTCTAAGCATTATTAAATTCACTGCTCCCGAAAAAACGGCCAATTTAAAAAAAAAATTGCATTGATACATGTCCCCTGGGGTAGGACCCAGGTCCCCAAACACTTTTTAGGACAATAACTTGCATATCAGCCTTTAAAATTAGCACTTAAGGCCTCGTACACACGACGGGACCTGTCCGATGAAAACGGTCCGCGGACCGTTTTCATCGGACATGTCCGCTGGGATCATTTGGTCTGATGGCTGTACACACCATCAGACCAAATTCCCCGCGGACAGGATACACGGTGACGTGGCCACGACGATGACGCGGCGACGTGCGCGACCCTGGAATGTCAATGCTTCCACGCATGCGTCAAATCACTTCGACGCATGCAAGGGCTTTCAGCCGAGCGGACATGCCCATTGAGTCATACAGACGACCGAACATGTCCGATGGACAGGCTTCCAGCGGACATGTTTCTTAGCATGCTAAGAAACATTTGTCCGCTGGAAACCTGTCCGCTCGGCCGGGAATCCGGTCCGATCGCCCGTACAGACGACCGAACATGTCCGCGGAAACTGGTCCGCGGACCAGTTTCAGCAAACATGTTTGGTCTTGTGTACGAGGCCTGAGATTTCTTCCATAGACTTCAACAGGGTGTTCCGCGGCTTTTCGAATTTGCCGCGAACACCCCAAATTGTTCGTTGTTTGCCGAACAGGCGAACAGGCAATGTTCGAGTCGAACATGAGTCCGACTCGAACTCGAAGCTCATCCCTAGTGACCAGATGAGAACAAAAATTAGAGCTATATCTGACTACAGTTGCACTCATAAGTTTACATACCCTGGCAGAATGTATGATTTCTTGGCCATTTTTCAGAGAATATGAATGATAACACAAAAACATTTCTTTCACTCATGGTTAGTGTTTGGCTGATGCCATTTACTAGCAATCAACTGTGTTTACTTTTTTAAAGCATAATCAGAACAGAAACTACCCAAATGACCCTGATCAAAAGTTGACATACCCTGGTGATTTTGGCCTGATAACATGCACACACGTTGACACAAAGGGGTTTGAATGGCTATTAAAGGTAACCATCCTCACCTGTGCTCTGTTTGCTTGTAAATACAGGCATACCCCACTTTTAAGTACACAACGGGACCAGAGCATGTATGTAAAACGAAAATGTACTTAAAGTGAAACAATACCCTTTTTCACTTCTAGGGTGTAGTGGGGGGTCGGGGACTGTAGTTTGGGTGTTAAGAGCTGTAGTTGAGGTCTCAGGGGCTGTAGTGGGGGTGTCAGGGGCACACTGGAACTGGGTGGGGTATGCTCTCGGAGCTTCAGCTCCTTCTACTGCGGCTGCAAAATGTCCGTACAGTACTTGTAAGGCACTTTACATACACTCGCAGGTATGTCCTTACTCGCGAGTGTATGTAAAGTGAGTGTACTTAAAGCGGGGTATGCCTGTAGTGTGTGTGTATATAAAAGGGTCAATGAGTTTCTGGACTCCCGACAGACCCTTGCATCTTTCATCCAGTGCTGCACTGACATTTCTGGATTCTGTGTCATGAGGAAAGCAAAATAATTGTCAAAGGATCTGAGGGAAAAGGTAGTTGAACTGTATAAAACAGGAAAGGGATATAAAAAGATATCCAAGGAATTGAGAAAGCCAATCAGCTGTGCTCACACTATAATCAAGAAGTGAAAAATTAGGGGGTTCGGTTGAAACCAAACCGCGGTCAGGTAGACCAACTAAAATTTTTGGGATGCAAAGCAAAACCCACACATAACTTCAGGTGAAATACAAAACATGTGGTTTGGCTGTTTCAAGATGCACAATAAGGAGGCACTTGAAGAAAGATGGGCTGCATGGTCGAGTCCCCAGAAGAAAGCCATTACTACGCAAATGCCACAAAATATCCCACTTACAATACGCCAAACAGCACAGAGACATGCATCAAACCTTCTGGCACAAAGTAATTTGGAGTGATAAGACCAAAATTTTGCTTTTTGGCCACAACCATAAACATTACATTTGGAGAGGAGTCAACAAGACCTATGATGAAATGTGCACCATTCCTACTGTGAAACACAGAGGTGGACCGCTGATGTTTTTAGGGATGTGTGAGCTACAAAGGAAGAGGAGGATCCGGGCTGCTCTGTGCAAATCCACTGCAACAGAGCAGGTAAGTATGACATGTTTGTTATCGTTATAGGAAAAAAACGAAACTTCACAATCCCTTTACCTTCTATAGTTGGGAATATACAGGAGAGTTTAATAAATGATCATATAGATGAGTTCTTACTGGAAAACAATATTTTAGGCAACAGACAGCATGGATTCATGAAATATAGAAGTTGTCATCTTGGATCTTGCAAAAGCGTTTAACAAACAATTTTTCATGACAAGCTTGCGGAGTATGTCCCCTTCTTCAAGGTCCCAGCAGTACTGAGTCCCAGGAGTACTGCTGGGACCTTGAAGAAGAGTACATACCCTGAAAGCTTGTGTTGAAAAAAAAAAAAAGTATCACGGACAGTACTCAATTGTTTTTGACATAGGGGGCCAGATTCAGGTACATCTGCGGCGGCGTAACGTATCGCATTTACGTTAAACCGCCGCAAGTTTTACGGGCAAGTGCTTGATTCACAAAGCACTTGCCTGTAAAGTTGCGGCGGCGTAGCGTAAATCCCTCTGGCGCAAGCCCACCTAATTTAAATGATCTGGGTAGAGGGCGTGGATCATTTAAATTAGGCGCGTTCCCACGCCGAACGTACTGCGCATGCTCCATTTTGAAATTTCCCGCCGTGCTTTGTGCGAAATGACGTCGCACCGACGTCATTTTTTGAACGTCGACGTGAGTTACATCCTTTCCTATTCACGGACGACTTACGCAAAAAAAAAAAAAAAAAAAATTGATGCGGGAACGACGGCCATACTTTAACATGGCAAGTCTAAATATAGGCCACAAAATAGCAGGTTTAACTATACGCCGGGAAAAGCCGACTAGCGACGACGTAAGAGAATGCTACGGCCGCGCGTACCTTCGTGGATCGCCGGAAAAAGCTAATTAGCATACCCGACACGGAAAACGACGCAAACTCCACCCAGCGGGCGCCGAAGTATTGCACCTACGATCCGAAGGGGTACGCGATCGAAGCCAAAAGCCGTCGTATCTTGGTTTAAGGATTCAAACTAAAGATACGACGTGGCAAATTTGAAAGTACGCCGGTGTATCGGTAGATAAGCCGGCGTACTTGTACTGTGAATCTGGCCCAATGTTCATAATAGAAGGTGACACAAAGTTGTTAATGCCAAGTGGAATATATATATAATATCCTGTGCAAACTCCTGAAAAGTGTGAAGAAACTCAGTATCAGTTTCAATTAGGATGAAATATTAAGTAAAAAACATATTGATGTGCAAAGCCATATGGATTCTGGGTCGAATGATAACCAAAACTGTAGCATACCCACTTCTGAAAGCAGTATGCACAAAAAGCATGGATAATGATGAAGCATTTTGATGAGTTAGGGTTTTACTCAATGCAGTCTATAAAACCAATAAATCATGAATGTTCATGAATTTTAAAGCACAGTTCAGGGCAGAAAGTAAAACCAATTAGTGAGCTATGTATTTTATCCATCGCACTGCAGCTTTTTTAAAGTTCAAAAAGTTCACTCAAATTTGCTCTGATCTGAGTTTTGCTGTAAGCCACTGCATTCACACTACACACAAACCACAAACCACCCTGCAGGACCAAAGGAAGGAGGGAAGGGGGAAGGGGGCAGTAGGAGTATGTGCCCTCAATCCTGTAACTTTCTCTGATTATTTCTTCTAATTACATTTCAACTTTTAAGGCCAGGTTGGTGCTGATTGTTGGCTGTGAGAAATATCTTAGTGCTGACAGCAAGGAAGGTGTTCCAGCATCGCCATGAGGTATGTTCCCAGATCACCAGATTAAAAGATAAAGGAGTGGAGTGGATTGCTGCACTTTAGAAATACCTTGATGAAAAGCCAAAACACTAAACTGGTTAATTTTTCAATTTTGACTAGCGTGTTCCTTTAAAAGCAAAACATCCATAGAATATTTTTTTTACTAATTTCCATGGACTTTTGTGTTTAGCTTATGACATGTATGTGTGAAGCATATGTTTACTAAAATGCAGTGATTGAAAACCACTCAGATGGGCGCAGGTATTTCACACACCCAGAACTGTAGAATATTTGCATTGGCTAGGTAGCAGTTGTAAAATGGTTAGCATGGGATCACCAACCAGACACTTGTAAAAGTAAACAGTCTTTACTGACTCTCAAAGAAAACATAACCAGCTTTCTTAAAGAGGAAGTAAAGCCGAAAAATATAACCTGAAATACAAAGGCATAATGAGCTAGTATGCTCAGCAAACAACTGCCTCAGTCACCCAACAGTTCACTTTTTCTCACAGCTGTGAACTATCTCACACTCCCTTATGAACAAGTGCTGAGTCCTTCCTATTCTTTTTCAGTCTTTCCCTGCAGGTAGGTTAACCATTTTGGGACCAGGGTTGGAGACTTTTTTCCCTACCAAAGTCTTTCTGGGTCTTCAAATTCCGGGTCACAAATGATGACTTACCAATTCAAAACTTTAAATCAGTCCTTTCTGCTCTGACCAGACTACCCCAAAACCCCTAACTCTGCATAGGTAAAGAGCCGTGAAATTACATTCACATCATTCCCTTAAAGGGACCATAACCCAAATAATAGGGACACATATCTCCCAAACAGGACCCATCCTTGGCGCCCTGTACACAGTGAAGCAGTGTTTTTTTTAAAGACACAGGTGTTAGGAAATGTAAGTATGTTGCCTCTTCTTTTAGCAGATATGTTATTGCATAAAAGTGACCTGTGCTGACAGGGTCACTTTACATGTCTAATAGGAAGAAGTGTACTCCTTTGTAATACCTAAAGCCGACTCTTATCTTTTACAGCCAAGGATGATGTCATATTAGCATTTTTTTATATCTGCAATTGCCAAGGTGTTACACATGTGACCAGCTATGACTAGGGATGAGCCAAACACCCCCCCGGTTCGGTTCGCACCAGAACATGCGAACAGGCAAAAAATTTGTTTGAGCACGCGAACACCGTTAAAATCTATGTGACACAAACATGAAAAATCAAAAGTGCTAATTTTAAAGGTTAATACGCAAGTTATTGTCATAAAAAGTGTTTGGGGACCCGGGCCCTGTCCCAGGGGACATGTATCAATGCAAAAAAAAGTTTTAAAAACATCAGTTTTTTCAGGAGCAGTGATTTTAATAATGCTTAAAGTGAAACAATAAAAGTGAAATATTCCCTTAAATTTCGTACCTGGGGGGTGTGTATAGTATGACTGTAAAGTAGCGCATGTTTCCTGTGTTTAGAACTGTCCCTGCACAAAACGTAATTTCTAAAGGAAAAAAAGTAATTAAAAACTGATCACGGCTATTAATGAATTGTCAGTCCCGGCAATACAAATCAAAGTCATTAAAAAAACAAAAAAATATATATATATAGCAAAAAGTACAAAATATTGTTTTTTTTTCTGAAAATTGTCGCTCTATTTTTGTTTATAGCGCAAAAAATAAAAACCACAGAGGAGATCAAATACCACCAAAAGAAAGCTCTATTTGTGGGAAAAAAGGATGTCAAATTTGTTTGGGAGCTACATCGCACGACCGCGCAATTGTCATTCAAAGCATGACCGTGCTGAAAGCTGAAAATTGGCCTGGCCAGGAAGGGGGTGTTTGGGAGCCAAGTCGCACGACCGCGCAATTGTCAGTTAAAACGACACAGTGCCGAATCGCAAAAAGTGGCCCGGTCATTTGGCAGCCAAATGGTCCGGGCTGAAGTGGTTAAAAATTACCTTTCCTTCACAAACCTCTATAAAATGCACAGATGGTGTACAGAACACCCCCAGGTATATAATTTCCTGCTTGTGTGATTGGCTTATGGATTCTACCAGAAGTCTGCCCTACAGATACAAATTCCATTTTGTGCATCTCCTACAACACAAATTGAATTTTTGGTGAGAAATTCCCAAAGGAAATCACATCTAAAGGGATGCAGACCCTGCAATTTCCCTCACCAGAGCCCTGCAGGTGCAGCAGCTGATTGATAATTACAAAACTGCTCCGATACAGATTCACTCTCCACAGAGGCACAGACAAACATCTATTCCTCCAGAAAAACAAAAGGTAGGACTCTGCAACAAAGTTTCCTACAATCCTTGCAATGTACATAGATCACCCTCTGGAGAATGTTTTTTTCTCAACAAAAGTGGAGACGTCATTTTTTCGAACGGCGACGCGCGTAGCGTAATTCCGTATTCCCGGACGGCTTACGCAAACGATGTGAATTTTAAAATTTTGACGCGGGAACGACGGCCGTACTTTATACAGCAATACGTTTGCTGTGTAAAGTTAAGGCACCAAAAACGACGACTAACTTTGCGACGGGAAACTAGACTAGCGGCGACGTAGCGAACGCGAAAATCCATCGTGGATCGGCGTAACTCCTAATTTGCATACCCGACGCTGGTTTACGACGCGGACTCCCCCCAGCGGCGGCCGCGGTACTGCATCCTAAGATCCGACAGTGTAAAGCAATTACACCTGTCGGATCTTAGGGATATCTATGCGTAACTGATTCTATGAATCAGTCGCATAGATACTCTGAGAGATACGACAGAGTATCTGAGATACTCTGTCGTATCTCCACTGTGAATCTGGCCCTATGTTACACCGAGTAAATAGATACCTAACATGTCACCAGTCATCTCTATGCTTCCTGCCTACGCCGGACAATTTTTTCTCCGGGCCCCCGATGGCACGGGAGAGCCTGGAGAAGCAACGGATGGCGGCGGGAGGGGGGATGTCCCCTCCCGCCGCCTATAAGAACGATCAAGCGGTGGAACCGCCGCTATGATCGTTCTTATGTTGCACAGAATTACCAGCACTAACGAATGATATCTGAATGATGCCTCTAGCTGCAGGCATCATTTAGATATTCCCCCACAAAGCCCAGGACGTCATATGACGTCCACCCAGGATGGGAGATCCCATCTGTGGACGTCAAATGACTATAGGCTGGTATTGAAGTAATTTTTAAGGTACAAAAATATATTTGTACCTTAAGCCGTTGTTGACTCACCATTTTTTGCTTTCTGGGGGCTCCCTTGTCCTCTCCACACCTTTTTTTATGTAGCTTTTTTGTTTTATTTGGCAGATATCCCGTCTAGTCATGGCGAATCAACCAGTACTTCAATTAATTATTTAGATTATTTCCAAAGGGAGTGCGGATTCAAGGATTCTTTTATTTTCTATTAGCTGCAAAGTCACTTAGCCTAATGCCCTTCTCCTTCCTTCAACTTGTTGTTTGCACAGCAATATGATGATCATCCTCATAAATTGTAAATCACAGGAGGGTGGGCCCAAGGTTAAACTTCCTAGCTGATGTCAGTACTTGCATATTGAAGTATTGCATAATAACAATAGCAGTTATTACCAGAGGTATGCCCTTTTAAAAACTATTAAATGATTGGGTTTATTTCCATTTTCAAGTGAAACTAAATTCATTGGTTTAACTGTTTCCCAAAACAGTTACATTTAAGGCATGTCATGAATGATAACTGTCACAGTTGCTTGTGCTTTTAACCAAAGTGTCAAGCCACCAAATGGCTGATTTCATAACTGATCATATGTGCAGCACCATAGCAACTGCAGATCAAACAGTGACTAAGATGGCAGTTTCCTTTACTGTAAAGGATATGAGGGTTTAACCACTTCCCATCCCGCCTATAGTCATATGACGGCCACAAGGTGGCTCTGCCATCCTGGGTGGGCGTCATATGACATCCTCGACCTCCCGTACGCCAGGGGGCACTTGCGCGCATGCCCGCTGCGTCACTCGGGTACCGATGCGCATGCCCGGCGGCCGCGATGTCCGCCGGGTACCCACGATCGGCAGTTACGGAGCCAGGGACGTGGATCTGTGTGTGTAAACACACAGATCTACATCCATTCAGGGAGAGGAGACCGATGGTGTGTCCCTTGTACATAGGGACAACGATCGGTCACCTCCCCCAGTCAGTCCCCTCCCCCCACAGTTAGAATCACTCCCTAGGGAACACATTTAACCCCTTGATCGCCCCTAGTGTTAACCCCTTCCCTGCCAGTCACATTTATGTCATAAATCTTTCCCCTAATTTGTAGGCGCTAGAACTTTTGCGCAAACCAATCACTATACGCTTATTGCGATTTTTTACCAAAAATATGTAGAAGAATACATATCGGCCTAAACTGAGGAAATAAATAGTATTTTAAATCGGGATATTTATTATAGCAAAAAGTAAAAAATATTTTTTTTTTCAAATTTTTTAGTCTTTTATTGTTTATAGCCCAAAAAATAAAAACCACAGAGATGATCAAATACCACCAAAAGAAAGCTCTGTTTGTGTGGAAAAAAGGACATCGATTTTGTTTGGGAGCCACATCGCACGACAGCGCAATTGTCATTCAAAGTGTGACAGTGCTGAAAGCTAAAAATTGGCCTGGGCAGGAAGGGGGTGAAAATGCCCGGTATGCAAGTGGTTAATTCCACTGTAAATCTAAAAAAAACACACTGATTTAACTTTCTCAAACCCATTACATTAAAGTGGAACCATAGGTGCAAATACTTACATTAGTTTCAATGGTCAAATGCCTGCACAGTCCATCACCAGTGTCGACATCTTCTCCCCTGTTTCTACCCGGTGACAGTCTTTAGTTGTTTTGATTGGTTGGCAAGAGATGACATCACTCGACCACATGCACGGGAATGCAGTCATCCTGGTACACCTGCAGTGTGCCGAAATGTAAACTAAGCTGCGAATGTGCATGTGAATTGCAAATAGGCAGGTAAGTGTAACTTTTCTGCAGAAGATACATTACATTTCTCTTCTGCAATTAAAAACCTGCCTGTTCTCAATTTTCTATTTTTTACATGTAGTTCTGCTTTAAGTGCAAGCCTTTGGTGATAACTGTCACATATGTTATTGTCAGCTGCTGTACATGTGATCAGCTAAGACACCGTTCAGGGTTGAAAGTACCATTGAGGCCTCGTACAGACGAGCGGACATGTCCGATTAAAACGGTCTGCGGACCGTTTTCATCGGACATGTCTGCTAGCAGATTTTGGTCTGATGGTTGTACACACCATCAAACCAAAATCCCCACGGACAGACAGCGCGGTGACGTTGACGCCGCCACGTCCGCAAACCTGGAAGTTTAATGCTTCCACGCATGCATCGAATCACTTCGACGCCATGCGCGGGTTCTCGGGCCAGTGGACATGTCCGATGAGTCGTACTGACCATCGGACATGTCCGACGGACAGGCTTCCAGCGGACATGTTTCTTAGCATGCTAAGAAACATTTGTCCGCTGGAAACCTGTCCGGTCGGCCGGAAAATTGTCCGGTCGGCCCTACACACGACCGAACATGTCTGCTGAAACTGGTCCGCGGACCAGTTTCAGCAGACATGTTCGGTCGTGTGTACGAGGCCTCAGGGATGACATAAGCAAACAGGCAAAAACAAAAGTTTACCTTTACAATGCCCTTTACAATGCCCTTAAAGGGGTTGTAAAGGTAAAAAATGTTTTACCTAAATAGCTTCCTTTACCTTAGTGCAGTCCTCCTTCACTTACCTCATCCTTCGATTTTGCTTTTAAATGTCCTTATTTCTTCTGAGAAATCCTCACTTCCTGTTCTTCTGTCTGTAAGGCCGCGTACACACGGTCGGTTCAAACCGATGAAAGCGGCCTGAAGTTCAGTTTCATCGGTCCAAACCGACCGTGTGTACGGCCAATCGGTCTGTTGTCCTTCAGACAAAAATTAGAGAACTTGCTTTAAAATCGAACCGATGGACGGCTGACTATCGGTCAAAACCGATGGTTAGTACACAAAAGCATCGGTTCAAAACCCGCGCATGCTCAGAATCAAGTCGACGCATGCTTGGAAGCATTGAACTTCATTTTTTTCAGCACGTCGTGTGTTTTACATCACCGCGTTTTGACCCGATCGGTTTTTGAACTGATGGTGTGTACGCACATCAGACCATCAGTCTGCTTCAGTGGTGAACCGATGAAAACGGTCCATCGGACCATTCTCATCGGATGGATCGACCGTGTGTACGCGGCCTCCACACAGTAATGCAAGGCTTTCTCCCTGGTGTGGAGTGTCGTGCTCGCCCCCTCCCTTGGACTACGGGAGAGTCAGGACGCTCTCTACGTTGCAGATAGAGAAAGGAGCTGTGTGTTAGTGGGCGTCCTGACACTCCTGTATTCCAGGGGAGGGGTCGAGCACGACACTCCACACCAGGGAGAAAGTCTTGCATCACTGTGTGGAGTTACAGACAGAACAGGAAGTGAGGATTTCTCAGAAGAAATAAGGACATTTAAAAGCAAAATCAGAGGATGAGGTAAGTGAAGGAGGACTGCACTAAGGTAAAGGAAGCTATTTAGGAAAAAATAAATACCTTTACAACCCCTTTAATGTCTTAGGAAACTGTTAAATCAGTGGGTTTTAGTTCCATTTTATGTTGTAAAATTTCAGACAACTCCTAACAATCAAATTAAAACTTTTGTTGTACAACTGTTATTTTTTAGCATGCCTTTTAATCCTCATGATAATTATCTGAAATATTCTATTAGACAGTGATATACATAAGTCCAAAGAAGGCATCTTGGCAGTCCAAATGGCAAGTCATGCATCACGTGGTGTTCTTATATGAGAAAGATGTTGGGGGGCAACAAGGACCAGTCAAAGAGTGTGGGCAGGAGGAAGGAGATGGGCAGACCAGGAGAAGGAAGGCTTCAATGTGGCACTAGCAGATTGAAGAAGTGTGGGGATCCGTAAGGGATATAATAAGCACATAGGGCCAGATTCACAAAGGAGATACGTCGGAGTATCTCAGATACTCCGTCGTATCTCTCAGAGTATCTATGCGACTGATTCATAGAATCAGTTACGCATAGATATCCCTAAGATCGGACAGGTGTAATTGTTTTACACTGTCAGATCTTAGGATGCAGTACCGCAGCCGCCGCTGGAGGGAGTCCGCGTCGTAAACCAGCGTCGGGTATGCAAATTAGGAGTTACGGCGATCCACAACGGTTTTTCGCGTTCGCTACATCTCTGCTAGTCTAGTTTCCCGTCGCAAAGTTAGTCGTCGTTTTTGGTGCCCTAACTTTACACAGCACACTTATGTTCTGTATAAAGTATAGCTGTCGTTCCCGCGTCGAAATTTGAAAATTTTTCCTTTTTGCGTAAGACGTCCGGGAATACGGAAGTACGCTACGCACGTCGCCGTTCGAAAAAATGACGTCACTTCGCGCAAAGCACGGCGGGAATTTCGAAACGGAGCATGCGCAGTAGGTAGCGCGGGAGCGCGTCTAATTTAAATGGCTCATGCCCCTTTGAATTACGCGGGCTTGCGCCGGAGGCCGCCGGCGTAGGTTTTCATTGCAAGTGCTTTGTGAATCAGGCACTTGCGATGAAAACTTGCGGCGGTGTAACGTATCTACGATACGTTACGCCGCCTCACTTCTACGTGAATCTGGCCCCTAGTTAGCATTAACAGCTCAACCTAGATGAGTGGAGCACAGTGAGAGGTTGTCTTCATAGTAACAACATGGCTTCCAGCAACAAGATTATAGACAAGGGGTGTGTGAAATAGGGGAATTATTTTAATTTTAATGGAGACGTAGTATTTACAGAAAATCAGGTTACTGGTTACATGGTTGTGGAGCAGCCTGGTGCACTACATAAAGGTCTGAATTTGAAAGCATGGGAAAATTATTTTCATGGCTCTACTTTCACTTCTGAGGCCTGACAATCATATACTTTTAAAGGAATAGTGGGCACAGAAAGAGGAAGGATTGCATTTTGTTGTCACTGCCTGTTGGTGTAGTATCTTTATGGAGACTGCAGTTTTATCCAGATTTATCTGTGTTATACCAGCTCGATAAGCCAAGATAAATCTGTGAATGAGCCATTATCAGATTATGTGAAGATAATAAAATGGTGATACCTTCCCTTCGGCATCAGAAAATGAGCAGATGGGAACCAGAGACTAAGAAATACGATTCGCAGGACACGCTTTCACTTTAATTTACAAGTCATTTTAAACACATGGAAATTAAACAAACACATTTACATTGACAAGATAAGCAGATGGTCAAACTTTCCTTTAGGGTTGAAAATTCATTATTATTCTGTGTTTCACATTGGGTAATAAATTAGCTGCTACAGTTAATGGACTTTGATTGTTTCTTGGAACCATGCTAATATTTTTAATCCTAATAGTTGGTATGATGTAATATAAGCTGTAGGTCTTTCTATAAAATAATATATCATAACATAGTTTCCAACATTTCCAAAATAATTAAAAGAGACATTTGTGTTGACTGGTATTGTAGTTTGTGTGCCAAAAAATGCATGTAGCTTCACAACTTATAGAATCTAGCAGTAGCATTGTGCTACACCTTTATCTTTATGATTTTCTATGTTTTTGATATAATGAGGCCAAGAGCTGTAATTAAATTTGTGGACCCAAATACTGAAATTTAATAATGTGAAAAATGCCCTGAGCATGGCTATGGGAGGAAAAAATGCCCTATTGTTGGAGTCAGAGGGGTGAAAAAGCACTGTCAATTGTCTCAGTAGGGGGAAAAATTCCCTCTTATTGGTGTGGATTTGAGGAAAAAATACCCTCATCCTTGGTATCAGTGAGAGGCTATATAAGCCTCAGCATTGGTGTTCAAGGCTTACCTATCTAAGGAGATGTGTTTACTCTGCCAGTCAACACAATGATAAAGGGATCCTTTCTGGATGCAGCTATCATTTACACCCAAGGCTCCCACCCAGTGCTAATGAGATACCTGTATACTGCTTGACTTCTGGGTGCAGTGCCAATTCTGGGACATGGACATCACTGTGCAATGTGCATTAAGCTATATAGGCGTGCTCTGCCCTGAAATTAGCACTGCTATGACTGCTGTGAGGCAATGGGTAACTTCAACCCTGAAATAAATACTCATCTATACCAAGCAATGCTGTTGCAGGTGACATAATTATTTTTAAATGTGCAAATTCAGACTATACATGTGTCCATATGTTTTCCAGAACATATTATGACTGGTTGATTTAGTGGTTTGTATATACTTCTTGTGATATTGGTGCAGCTAAAATGGCTTGCAGACTATGGGGTTCTTATCCTAAAAATGAATAGTCTTGTAAAATAAATGATGAAGTGATAGCCATATTGTTAGTGAATATCATAGTTGTAAGTGGTACAGGTGAACACAGACAGAGCATGCCACCGATTACAAGTGATCCTACAGTTATGTGTTATTGCTCTTCCAGTGCTGTTTTAGTGGTGCTATAACCAAATGGGAAATACAAAAAGGGACTGAAAAGATTTAAAGTTTTGTTTTATGATGAAAGCTAATTTAGAGTTAATATACAAGCCAATTCTGAGTTATTATATCACCACAACCGGACAGCTATCATTTTCTAAAGGAGGTCAGCAATGCCAGTCCCTGGATTTCTATCACATCGGGTTTAGATTTAGGCTGAGTTCACACTGCTACTGGATGTGGCTCACAGCAGGGGTCCGGTGCGTCCCTGTTCTCCATTTCAGGGATGAATCAGGGCTGAAGTTTTGTCTGAATTAGGCCATGAAACTGAGCTAAAGATGCACAGGAGATGTGTGAACCAGCTCCATAGAAAGCGGGTCACAATCTCCCATCCAATTCGCACTAGTGTGAACCCAGCCTAAATAATCTTTACCCACAGTCCTGAATATTCAATGAAACCATATTCTGCTTGTAATTAATGTGGACAGGTTTCAAAATGTTAATTCTTATGCCTTGTACACACGATCGGAATTTCCGATGAAAAAAGTCAGACGGAATTTTTTCATCGAATATTCCGACTGTGTGTGGGCCCCATCGGACTTTTTTCCATCAGAGTTTAGAAATAGAACATGTTTTATTTTTCCGGTTGTGTGTACAGGGCATTATACTCACAGCTGTAATTTGATATTTGTGGTTCAATACTTTTGAGTGTCCACTGGAATCTCCAACATAGAAGTTGATAAGAACCTCAAATCATCAGTATCTACAGAAATCTAAATTATAATTTTTATATTTTTAGGCTGAATTGAAAGAGTTTTCCTCTGTTTATCTACCCAATCCCATCTTAATAATGTAATATCTACAATCTCCAGAGTATAATATCGTCTGTTAACATCACATAGTAAAAGAATATCTTTTTTTTCTATTATTTGAAATCTTGCTTTAGGTTGCCTAATGGGCAACTCCACAAGATTAGTGTCTTTATCCCAAAACCTCATTGATCATAATGTTATATCTCAGCAGCAGCATAGATCAGTATAACTAATGACCCCTGATGGATGACTTGTTTTGTGGGGGCTCATGCTACTTGATGAAGATGGGTAGAAAAGATTACAATGTAAACTGGTTCCTTATATGTAGTTACCTTAATTGTGAATTTTCCGTAGTTACTTTTTTTTTTAAATTATGTTTTCATAGGTTTGTATCTTTTTAAAAATCTGTGATTTTTACAACTGTCTGTAAATATTAGGGGCTTATGATTTGTCTTGCTGTGTTGACTTTTTAAGTGTAAACCAGGCAAATGACTTTGCATGTGTATTGTCAGTGTTTCCACGTTGTGTTTAAATATCAGTTGTCTTGTTTTAATAGTCATTTTTCAGGTTGTCAGTGAGTTGTCAGTAAAAAATGCTGAAGGATTGGATTGGATTGGAATAAATACTTATAGAGCGCCGAATGCGAGTTGTGAAACACTGGTTGGTAACACTGGCTGCAGAGCTTTACCTTCTTCTGTTCTGGAGAAAGTGAACCAGGCCTTCTTATTGCAGTTCTAAAACTATTTGCTAGAAGGGATTAGGGCAGTAGGAGCTAGGTTCTAATATAGAATCTGAGAAAGATAAAATATTTTTTTCTGAAGTCATAGTAGGCTTGGATCACAACATGACTTGTAAAACTACTATACTGCATATGCTACAGTGCCTTGAAAACATATTCATACTTCTTGACATTTTCCACATTTTGTCATGTTACAACCAAAAATGTAAATGTATTTTATTTGTATTTGATGTTATAGACCAACACAAAGTGGCACATAATTGTGAAGTAGAAGCAAAATGAAAAATGTTTTTTTAACATTTTTTACAAATAAATATGGGAAAAGTGTGGCGTGCATTTGTATTCAGCCCCCCTGAATTAATACTACAGCTGCAAGTCTTTTTGGGTATGTCTTTAACAGCTTTGCTCATATAGAGAGTGAAATATATGCCCATTCTTCTTTACAAAATAGCTCAAGCTCTGTCAGATTGGATGGAGAGCGTCTGTGAACAGCAACTGTCAAGTCTTGTCACAGATTCTCACTTGGATTTAGGTCTGAACTTTGACTGGGCCATTCTAACACATGAATATGCTTTGATCTAAACTATTCTGTTGTAGCTCTGGCCGTATGTTTAAGGTCACTGTCCTGCTGGAAGGTGAACTGCCGCCTCAGATTCAATTTTTTTTTGCAGACTCTAACAGGTTTTCTTCCAAGATTGCACTGTATTTGGTTCCATCCACTTTCCCATCAACACTGACCAGCTTCCCTGTCCCTGCTAAATAAAAACATTCCCACAACATGATGCTGCCACCACCATGTTTCACAGTGGGTATGCTGTGTTAGGCCCCTTTCACACTGAGGAGTTTTTCAGGTGGTTTAGCGCTAAAAGTAGCGCCTAAATACCACCTGAAAAACTACTGCCCAGCGTTCTCAATGTGAAAGCCAGAGGGCTTTCACACTGAGGCGATGCACTGGCAGGAGAGAAAAAAATCTCCTGCAAGCAGCATCTTTGGTGCAGTGAGAGGAGCGGTGTGTATACCACTTCTTCACCGCTCCTTCCTATTTAAAACATTGGGAAACTGCGATAATACCGCCCGCAATGCGTCCTCTGCAGAGGTGACCTAGTAGCATCAGATGTCACACGTCAATGTCACTTCCGGGTAGCGAGAACAGAGAGGTGTGAAACGCAAACCGGCACACCATACGCTCGCCATAGCGGTACATACCCGGGTTTGACTTCTTGGGAACGGCTTTGTGTTACTTCGCTTACACTTGTTTTCACATCTTGCTTGCAAGCAAGTTTTTATTTTTGATACTTATATATACTTTTTAATAAATTGCCCAGAGTATTTTTGATATCACTCTATGTGGAATCTTCTTTTTACTTTTTATTTTTAACAACGCTCCACGTGGTATCTGCACCCCGCTGAGGACACCATACCTCTGAAGATAGCTGGAAAGCTAACAGCAGACCTCCCCTGATACCGTAAGGCTCTACACCCCTTCTTGGGGACATCTATTTGGTGAGTGGGGATCCAGCAGGGGGGTCCACGGATGACACACTAAAGACCAAGGCACAGAATATGCTTCTTCTCTTCTTTGCCCATTAACCATTACACAGAAAATATAATATGATGTACTGTTATTCATACTGTTGATCATATTGGTTTCTCATTGTATCCAATCAGTGGACATTCCAGGGTTTATGTTTTTTTTCCCTATGGTTTTATATAGTTTTTCTATGTTTTTTTCCATATTGGTTAATTTTTTATGGTTCACTCTCATGGTCATTCAAAGACCAAAATTACAGATTTTATAGTTAGATTTTTGATCATTAAGGATTTTCACTTATGAGTTGGCACATTTACATTTGATTTACACCTGAATACCAATTTTGAAGCACAGATTCTATTGCCTAATAATTATTTTATATATTTTTTTATAATTTAAGCCAATTGTGCACCTATTTCCATTGCCCATAGGCATCAACACATTTAGCATTGGTCGCTTAAGGCTGATATCCACAATTTAACACCACTATTTGTCACAGAGATATTTCACGCACTAACAAGCAACACAGATTCAGAATCCATTGCTGGGACTCTGAAATGTATTAATAGGGTCACCTACTGAAACCAATTTGGGGGTCCTTTTCATGAGCCCACCGCACACAGGTGTCCGACAATTTTTACTCACACCCACACTCTATAGGGAGTGCTAGGTAGGCTGCGCCACTACCCCTACATCACACCACTTCTACCTTCTTCCACATGTTTGCTGTGTACAACAATGGCTTTCTTCTTGCCACTCTTCCATTAAGGCAAGATTTGTGGAGTGCACGACTAATAGTTTCCCTGTGGACAGATTCTCCCACCTGAGCTGGGGATCTCTGCAGCTCCTCCAGAGTTACCATGGGCTTCTTGGCTGCTTCTCTGATTAATGTTCTTCTTGCCTGGCCTGTCAGTTTAGGTGGACGGACATGTCTTGGTAGGTTTGCAGTTGTGCCACACTCTTTCCATTTTCAGATGATGGATTGAACAGTGCTTCATGAGATGTTCAAAGCTTGAGATATTTTCTTTTAACCTAACCCTGCTTTAAACTTCTCCACAACTTTATCCCTGACCTGTCTGGTGTGTTCCTTGGCCTTCATGATGCTGTTTGTTCACCAATGTTCTCTAACAAACCTCCAAGGGCTTCACAGAACAGCTGTATTTATATTGACATTAAATTACACACATGTGGACTCTATTTATTAATTAGGTGACTTTTGAAGGCAATTGGTTCCACTAGATTTTAGTTAGAGGTATCAGAGTAAAGGGGACCCGAATACAAATGCACACCACACTTTTCAGATATTTATTTGTAAATCATTCAAAAACCATTTATCATTTTCCTTCCACTTCACAATTATGTGCCACTTTGTGTTGGTTTATCACATGAAATTCCAAAATACATTTATGTTTTTGGTTGTAACATGAAAATATTTGGAAAATTTCAATAGGTAAGAATAATTTTTCAAGGCACTGTATATAACAATGTGTGGATTTTGTTGTATTGTATGACAATATCATGGTGAAAGTCGAAATATGATTTTAGCTGCTCATAAGTCATGACCAACCTCAGAAATAATATCACACTACATTTATTGGCACTCTACCCTACCAGCAGTTTCTAATAACTCATCAGCCAATATGCTAGTAGCTTCTTTTCACAGCAAGAATGCTTATTCAGGCTGAATGCTGCCTACACCATTCTACTTCCAGGGGTAATGAAGCATAAGGTTTGGCACATAAAGGCTAGCTGCCACGGCTGATTTTCCAAGTGATTGTTAACTGACTCAGTAAGTTCCTTTCTCGTTGACCATTATCTTAAATAACTGTCAGTCCTTAGTTAGGAACTTACACAATCAATACCAATCACACAAACAGATAATAGTAATTTGGCATTGCCTCGAATACGGTCGGTCACAAAGAATGTCAAGGAACCAACTGCTAATCACAAAAATTGCTGTTAATCATGGTAATTATACATCTCTAGCATGATTACAATGTTTCTGCCTACCTTTCGGAATGCTAATGTACTACCAATACTAGCAAATGCAAGTGTATGTGAAAGTATTGTTAAAAATGTATTTGTTCTTTTTTACTTTAGTTTCCCATTGGGTTGAATGACACCTGAAATAGTGTGGGCAGTTTTGGCAGCAAGACCTTAACAGCAGCCATTCAAGAGTAACTTTTAAAAAACGCAATATATATCCCAAGTGCAGATACTACAAGGTGCTTAGAGCTACCTTATCAACACTGCATGTTGTTTTTTCTCTGCACCCAGGCAGTCCTTTAAATCTTGGACATGAATTTTACTGTGGTCTTGGCTGCTATCCAGGTTAAATCACTACCATGCCACAAAACAATAAGAGAGCCTCAGTTGCTCCAATAACTGTGGAATAGTGTGGAAGGTAGGAGAGTGACATGGTTGGGAGGTTAACACAGCCTATAGTAAAGCAGGTCCAAAAAAAAAAGAAAAACCATGATACGTCTATAAGAAGATTAAAGGTTCACCATCAGTTCAGAGATTTCCTTCACAGTACTTCTTTTTTCTGCTGCTGGGTATCCAAAAAACAGCAATATTTAACCCACCTCATATGATCCCGGTCATCGTGGACCTGCCCCGGTGTTACTGGACAGAGACAGGAGAAGTCTTAGGCCCCATACACACGAGAGGATTTATCCGCAGATACGGTCCAGCGGACCGTTTCCACGGATAAATCCTCTCAAAGATATCCGCTGATTTCGATGGGATGGAGTGTACACACCATCCCATTGAAATCCGCGCGGAAATCCTCTGCCGATGACGTGTCGCGCCGTCGCCGCGATTATGACGCGACGACGGGCGCGACGCTGTCATATAAGGAATTCCACGCATGCGTCAAATCATTACGACGCGTGCGGGGAATCCCTTTGGACGAATGGATCCGGTAAGTCTGTACAGACGAGCGGATCCATCCGTTGGAATGGATTCCAGCAGATGGATATGTTGTGCAGCACAACAAATATTCGATCTGCTGGAATCCATCCCAGAGGAGATTTCTCCGCGGAAACAGATCCGCTGGCGTGTACACACCATAGAATCTATCCGCAGAAACCCATTTGCTGGGATTTATCTGCGGATGGATTCTATCGTGTGTACGGGGCCTAACAGTGATAAGCTCCTCTCTGTCACCCCACTGAACATAGTTCCCCTTATAATAAATAATCCTAATCAAATTGAATAAACATGTACAGTATCACACAAACGTGAGTACACCTCTCACATTTTTATAAATATTTTATTACATCTTTCCTTGTGACCACTTTGTTACAATGTAAAGTAGTGAGTGTACAGCTTGTATAACAGTGTAAATTTGCTTTAGCCCTTAAAATAACTGCTTTGTGTCAAAGACCCAACTGAGCTGTCTGTTCATCACATCTGGATTACAACACCAACTTAACAGAACTACAAACTAGACCTTCTGACACCACAAGCAGAAATAAGGAACCGAGGTTGATCAAGGCCGCCATTACCTATGTGGATGTGTTTGGGATATATTCCCTGAGGAGTTTTGGGGATTTTCATTCATTTGAAAGCCAACATCCTTCTGCAAGCTGCCACCTTTACCGCTATCTCCACTGGATGATTTGGGGATATTTTTTCTGCCTGTTTGTCCCCTTGTACCTTCTGGAGCTGTTTCACATTTGTACGGTCAACTGTGCATAAAGTATCTATTGATTTTGTATGATTATTTACATGTTTATTCAATTCGATTTTTTTAGAGCTACATTTGTTCTTTTGGGGATTTATTGTATGGTTATTTTCAACTAACCTGTGCTAGAAGCTTTTCACTGGTATATACAATTTTGTATATCTTGGTCTAAGCGCAAATTTTTGGGGTCTATATAATTCCCCTTATGTAATTTTAGTTCCTGTGACACTAGACCAGTAAACAAGGAGAACATGGCTCTCCGGTACAAGGTCCAGGCACTAGCAATAGCCTGATAGTGGTTCTAAGCTTTCCTTATTTAACTAAAAAGGGCTTTTCATGTTGTCATTATCCCTATTTATAGTAGAATTCCAACATACTGTACACCTATCTAGCTCTAAAACTGCCCCCTCTCCCCGCCTAACACCTATGCTAACTAACAAATTTAATAAAGATATAGGGGCAGATCCACGTACATCGGCGCATATTTCCGCCGGGCGTAGCGTATCTAAGATACACTACGCCGCCGTAACTTACTTTTTTTTTCGAATCCTCAAAGAATCCGCACCGTAAGTTATGGCGGCGTAGTGTATCTTTGGTGGCGTAAGGGCGCGCAATTCAAATCTATGTGATGGGGGCGTGTTTTATGTAAATACGTTGTGACCCGGCGTAAACGACATTTTTTTAATGTCGCATGCGCCGTCCGTGGGGGTATCCCAGTGCGCATGCTCAAAATTAAACCGGAACAAGCCAATGCTTACGACAGTGACGTCATTCTACACAAATCCCTATTCGCGAACGACTTACGCAAACGACGTAAAAAATTCAAATTTTGACGCGGGAACGACGACCATACTTAACATTGAGTACAGCTCATAAGAGCAGCGGTAACTATACGCCGGGAAAAAGCCAATGCAAACGACGTAAAAAAATGAGCCGGCCGGACGTACGTTCATGGATCGCCATATCTAGCTAATTTGCATACTCCACATGGAATTCGACGGAAACGCCACCTAGCAGCCGCTGGAAAAATGCACCTAAGATCCAATGGCGTACTAAGACGTACGCCTCTCGGATCGATCCCTCATTCCGTCGTATCTTGTTTTGTGGATACAAAACAAAGATACGACGCGGGAACTTTGAAATTACGTGGCGTATCAATAGATACGCCGGCGTAATTCGTTTGTGGATCTGGCCCATATATTCTATACTGTATATGCTAACTAATTTGTATAAGAAAGATGTATATACTTACCCGTTTTTATGCCGTGTCAAGAGCAGGCTCAGTCTGAAGAGCAGATGTGCGGATGTGCGCCGGCCTTTCTATCATTCATCTATCATATTCATCTATCATAGTACTCTTAAGTCTGTGCAATTGTCTGTTGATTTACACTGTGTTGAATTGATTTTCAACAATATATTCAATTCATTTATCACCAAGCTGTTTGTGGCCTTATTCATGGGCATTCTTATAGAGTGGTAGCCTGCTAACTCTTAAGTCCACAGGTGTAAATGGATTTCAGTCCACGACCAAGTGTGTCAGTGGGGACCAAGAAGATAAGAAATTTGTGTCAGAACAGAGGACCCATCATCATCAGCAGCTCCTATTGGGGTGAGCGCTACACGCATATACATCTTTCTTACACAGTTAGCATAAGTGTTAGGAGGGGGGAGAATATGTTTTGAGGCTAGTTAGGTTTATAGTTTTTCAGAAAGTGTAGAGAAATCTCCCCAGGTATGACCTGACAAAGGGAATGTCCCTATTATAAAGAAAAAAAAAGTTTGGGGCACTTTAGAAATGCTTACAACTGTCTGTTCCACTTTAGAAATGCTTAAAATATGATGTATATAAGGTCTTATATAAACTCACATATGGACTACTATTTTAGTGTCATAACATATGAATTAACCTATCACATGGCACCTGAGTATTATGGTCAGGTCTACTGCCTAGGTCTCACATTTTTTAAATTTGTAATGTCCCTTTAATATAAAATCTATCATTTGAATTAGCATTCCTAACTAGCCAGATCCATTTTAAAATGTTTGAAATACAAATCATGTTCTCACAGGTGTCTATGTTGCACTATGCTCTTTCTCATTTGTGAATAGAAATAATCCTCATTCAAGTGAGAAACAATAAGCATGAGACTTCTTTAAGTAAATGGCACTATGAAACAATCAATCAAACCTCCTGTGGAGAAAACTTGTTCTGTTTTTCTTTACTCTTAGCAATCTTCCCACCAGTAGGGGGCAAAATTATGTTCTCATTGTACCTTTCTGAAAACAAAATCTATGTGGTTCGGATAATTGTAAACCCCTTCTCTTTTAGAATATTACACTGACTATCTTAAGAACTAGCCTATATGCATTCATTGATGATTGACTAAAGGAGTCATTTTCAGCCTTGGTGAAGGGAACCTGTGTATATTATGTGGTCAAATGTTTGTGGACACCTAACAATCACAACTACTAAAGTATATGGCCAAACATTTGAGGACACTTCTCCAAATTCAGGTGTTTCCAGTGAATGGTACTGTTGATGCTGCAGCATACAAAGACATTTTAACAATTGCACACTTTTAACCTTATGGTAACAGTCTAGGGAAGGTCCTTCTTTGTTCCAGCATGACTGTACCCCTGTGCCCAAAGTCAACTCAATGAAAACATGGTTTGATGAGTTTAGTGTGTGAGGCCGCGTACACACGGTCGGACAAAACCGATGAGAATGGACCGAGGTTCAGTTTCATCGGTCCAAACCGACCGTGTGTATAGCCCATCGTTCTGTTGTCCTTCGGTCCAAAATTTTAAAACATGCTTTAAAATCGAACCGATGGCCCGCTGCCCGATCGGTCCAAACCGATGGTTAGTACAGAAAGCATCGATTCCAAACCCGCGCATGCTCAGAATCAAGTCGATGCATGCTTGGAAGCATTGAACTTCGTTTTATTCAGCATGTCGTGTGTTTGACGTCACCGCATTCTGGTGTGTATGCACATGGTATGTACGCACATGTACGCACATCAGACCATCAGGCCACTTCAGCGGTGAACCAATGGAAATGGCCCGTCGGACCATTCTCATCGGTTTGGAACGACCGTGTGTACACAGCCTTAGAACTCGAGCAGGGTAAGGGAGACAGAAAGCTCCACATAATCACCTGTGGCTTTGAAATGGGGTGTCAAACAAATATATCAGAAGGTGTGATGGATGGTCAGGTGTCTGCTACCGGATTTTTGGGCATGTGCAGATTTTATATATATATATATATATATATATATATATATATATATATATATATATAAACACACAGTACCTCACAATAGTGAGTACACCCCTCATATTTTTGTAAATATTTTATTATGTCTTTTCATGTGACAACACTGAAGAAATGACACTTTGCTACAATGTAAAGTAGTGAGTGTACAAATTTCCAAATTGGGCACAGTTAGTCATTTTTCCTCCCCGGTGTCATGTAAATCGTTAGTGTTACAAGGTCTCAGGTGTGAATGGGAAGCAGGTGTGTTAAATTTGGTGTTATCACTCTCACTCTCTCATACTGGTCACTGAAAGTTCAACATGGCACCTCATTATTGGGAATAATCCCTGATGGAGTGTTACCAGTAGAGATGCATAAGATCCTTATATTTAGCACGTAAAGTTATCTTACAAAAATGGTCATCTTCTGTTCCTCCAACCCATAAACAATGAGGTGAGAAACTTAATTATATACTTAAAAGAGAAAAATGAACATACAAACACAGAGGTTTGTGGGAAAAAATATGGTCATGCTGGATAGAACCCAGTAATCAACTATATGATGGTCTACCCAGTGGAGAGGAGTGAAGGCAGAGGAGATAGATAGGGGTAAAGAGCTGAGGTGTGAGGGGGGGAGTAAAAGAGTAGAAGTGAGTATGTAAAAGTGAGATAATTTGATGCTACCTAGAGGTGGTTGTCATAGACTGTGACTTGGTGTGACTTTATGTGACTTGGTGTAACTTTGAGACTCCGCTATATTTTTTGTGTTATATATATTATGCAGGAACTTAGGGCCTGATCCTCAAAAGGGATACGCCAGCGTATCTACTGATACGCCGTCATATCCCTGTTTCTATCTTTGGAACTGATCCACAGAATCAGTTTCCAAAAGATAGGCAGAAGATCCGACATGTGTAAGGGACTTACACTGCCGGATCTTAGGATGCAGTACCGCATCCGCCGCTGGGGGCATTTCGAGTAGAAATGCCGCTTCGCGTATGCAAATGAGCACTTACGGAGATCCACGAAGCGGTTTAGCTTTGTGAAATCTCCGTAAATACTTACGTTGCAATCGTAAAATTAGGGCTGCTTTTACAAAGTGTAAACTGTTTACACCTTTTAAAAGTAGACCCTTCTTACCCGCGACGCTGTTATTTATTTATTTTTATTTTTTTTCCCGCCGTATCTTTTTTTTTTTCCCGACGCAACTTTTTTACCCGGCGCGATTCTCAAAACTCGGTGTAACGTAAAAACGCGCTATGCACGTCGGGAAAATGACGTCGTGAGCATGCGCAGTACGCCCGGTGCGGTAGCGAGCCTAATTTAAATGGGACTCGCCCCATGAAAATAGGAACGCCTTGCGCCGGACGGAATTAAGTTACACAGCCGAAAATTTCTAGGTAAGTGCTTTGTGGATCGGGCACTTAGGTAGAAATTTTGCGGCAGTGTAACTTAAATCAGAATATTTAAGTTACGGCGGCTCTTTGTGGATCTGGCCCTTAGATTCTATGCATTTTTTATATATAATTTTTATTAAAGTTTTTAATTTTTCATGTTTTTTCATTATAACATCTTATGAATTACTATATTATTTTAGTAATTTTTTTAGGTGTATATGCATTATTCTTATAAGATCTTGTATTAACATCGAATTGCATTCTCTTATGTAACCAGTGGATGTGCAATTTTTTCTCTATGAGTATCATATGCTGGTTTGTTCCAGCCTGTGTAATCATATTTTAGTTAGTAATTTCATATTCTCTGGTCCTCATCTATTTTTATTTTTATTCGTTTTATATCTCACAGCTCTCCATTATGGTTATTTCCATTTGGAGATTCTGTTTGATCGTATTGTCGTGGTTCCGTCGTCTTAAAGTCACATCGAGGCGTGGTTCCCGTTGTTTCCTTTATATGCAATGCGTCAGTGCGTCACCTGATCCCCTGTGACGACGTCTTTGTGAGACGAAACGATCGTCGGGAAGTTGACGCGCTGACGTCTTCGCCCATAGGACGGGTGTCTGCTTGTCAGCCGGCTGTTTGTTTTTATACGTGATTTTATTCAGATGCTTTTGTGAGTATATCTGACTCTTTTTACATTAAACTTTGTGCATACAATATTATGCTATGTGAGTATTTCTTCCCTCGGTACTGTACGAGATATTTGCTGTGAGTGAGGTGTTCGTTTCCACTTGGTCGGATTACTTCCATCCACCCTCCAGCTGTCTGAATTGAGGAGATCGATTTTGGATCCACTCGGATTTCCACGTCCATCTTCCTAACGACCTATTCCAGTCCAGAGTGTGTTTGACTTCCAGGCTTATTTAGCCTGTGTTCTGGTAAGCAGGCTTGTACTTCTGGTGAAGGGACATGTGTGATATTGGTGCCATTATAGGCTTTTATTCATGTTTCTGTCATTGTGGAATCACTTTTGTTTAAAGCATATCATGATTCTCTTTTTCCTTTTTGCTGCCATTTAGTTATTGGCAATTTGACTTTTATACTATCTAATACATTTACACTTATACATTTACACTTATGCACTTAGTGTGGTATTTATATTGTTTATATTTAAGATAATTTCCACAGTTTTTATTTTCATGTTGGTTTACAGTGCAGTTTCCGTATTTTCTTTTGCTTTATTATTTGTGTTGTTGCACAATTTTTTTACTGCTGCTATATATTCATAATACAGTATTGTATTTATTGCCAAGTTAGATGCATTTTCAGTATTTCACTTATTTGTATTGTGTTTAGTCACCATTAGGGAGCGCGGTATTTTCTCTTCTCTTTTTTTCTGTCATAGACTGTTGTTTGATATCAGAGGTGAATAATTTGACATGTAAAATGTATCTATGTCTCCATGTAGTTTCTGCTTACTATATGCTAAGCTATTTTAGTCCAAGAGGTGCTAGGTTTATTTGTTTTATGTTTTTTTATATTTTGATATTGCATGGATTAATTTGACATAATCTATGTAAATGAATGTATTCTTCTTTTTTTGGGGATCATTTATTCCTATAATGATGTGGTTATTTTCTTGTATGTAATGTTAAATAATAATAAAAAAATATTTAATTAAAAAAAATATATATATATATATATCACTGTAAATATATAGCATAATAAAGCAGGGTTTGAGTTCTAGTGGATAGTGGGCCAGATTCACAGATATCTGCGGCGGCGTAACGTATCCCCTTTACGTTACACCGCCGCAAGTTTTCAGCGCAAGTGCCTGATTCACCAAGCACTTGCGTGTAAACTTACGGCGGTGTAGCATAAAGCCGTCCGGCGCAAGCCCGCCTAATTCAAATGGGGCGTGTACCATTTAAATTAGGCGCGTTCCCGCGCCGAACGCTCTGCGCATGCTCCGTGTGAAAATTTCCCGACGTGCTTTGCGCGAAATTACGGCGCCCCGACATATTTTTTGAACGGCGACGTGCGTTACGTCGTTTCGTATTCCCGGACGTCTTACGCAAAAAAAAAAATATTTGAAATTCGACGCGGGAGCAACGGCCATACTTTAACATGGCTGTTCTAAATGTAAGCCATGAAAAAGCAGGCCTAAGTTTGCGACGGGAAAAAACGACTAGCGACGACGTAACAGATTGCGACGAACACACGTATCATCGTGGATCACTTTAATTAGCTAATTTGCATACCCGACGCTGGAAAACGACGCGAACTCCACCCAGCGGCCGCCGGAAAATTACACCTAGGATCCGAAGGCGTACGAAGCCGTACGCCTGTCGGATCTTAGCCAAAAGCCGTTGCATCTTTTTTGTGAATTACAAATAAAGATACGACGCGGCAAATTTGAAAATACCTCCTCTGTAAATCTGGCCCAGTATTCTTAAATTTACACACACACATGAAAGAATTACTGTTATTGTTATCTGGAAAAAACTGCACCTGGACTAAAATTAGTCTACTACTATAAAATATGAGTTTTACTAAATGTATTACAACTAGATTTAACAAGATACCCCGTGTGTGCTTCCAAACTGGACTGCAGCCTCCTGTTTTAGGATTAAATGCTACACAGTCTATCTTTCTTAGTCTGAGGGGTGGAAGAGGATGCAACCAGGAATTGACCTGGCTCACCAACTGGTGTTTCTAGAACAGATTGCTGGCTACAAGGTTAATGTAAGCAATAGGGTGGTCTAATGAACTATAGCTAAACTTTAGCTAAACCTCGAGTTGTAAACCCGTGGATTATATGCATTATGTAGGAGATATCTTCAGTAATTTTTAATAAGCTCCTCTTCCATTTATGTAAAAAACAGCACACATGTTGAGTATATTATTATGAACTAACACAAGGCCATCTCCATCACCATCTTTCAGCATTTAGCTTTTTTTTCTTTGTATTCCTCACTAGTGACAGCACATCTAAGAATGGCCTATACTGACACCACATCGTGCAACCATGGCAACAAGCAACTAAATCCTAATTAACCCCACATGAGAATGTTTGTCAATAACAATAGAATGTTCTTGTGTATTATCAAATAAGATTATACTTCATCTATTGTATTATAGATTATGTTATGTATATTATTACGATTGTTTCAAATGGTTAGATGCATATTATTTTTCTATCTATAAATCCTGTAAGATATTATATCTAAGTATTTTTTCCAGTAGACGAATACACTTTTGTTAATTCGCATTCTTTTGAGTTATTATTGGAGTTTAGGCTGATCTAATTATGCAAGATTGTTACTAGGTAATGAAGTTTCAGTATTTATTTTGCCAAATTGCTTCAGATGCATAATTGTATAGTTCAGCCATTCATTCAAACTTTCTTTTTTATTTCTAACTATTGAAATATGCAAAGGTTATACATTTTCAAAGTCAATGGGGAACATCCTCTAAGTGAAGACATGTCAGTAAGTCTTTTCAATGCTTACAAAGGCTACCAATGAAATGTTACTCATACTAGAAGTATCTGTATCAGCACTCATGTGCTTTATTAAATGGCAACAATCTCCTTTACATAGAAGGGCATCGTTTTTTAGGTTGAAGAAGAAAGCTGGGAAGGTAGATAACACTGTTAAAGCTTTCAGTTCAGTGCACATGAAGTTACGAGAACACATTTATAGCAATATCAACAGAATTTTTTTTATTTTTTTGCAAAAAATGTTCTTAGCCTGAAAAAAATTTAAATAATGCATCCTCCATATCTTAGGACTTTTAAGCTGCAATATATATTTTTGGTGCCCTTCTCTACAACTTGGAGGTGTTGCACTGTAAAGTGTGTGGTGATATTTTTGGTCATATTGAGGCGATAGAGAGAGAGATATCGTTTGGCAAACCCAGATGCGAATATTAATGCTGAATCTATGTTAGCTGAATCTTCTTACTTTTTTTGGCCTTTGTCAAGGCTAATAGGCAATCCGTAATTGAAAATAAAAGCATGGGTAGCTGGGGACATGAAATGATGCAACAAAAAAAAAATCCAATTCAATGGAGAGAGGGCCTTTTCATGTGGCTTAAAAGGAAACATTGAAAATACACAAATAATATGCTTGTGGCATACCTTAAAGCTGCAAGGGAAGTTATGAAAAATAAATATGTTGTCCTTTAAAAGTGTCAGTAAAAAAATGGGAAATAGTGGTTTGGGGTTCCCCTAAAGTTCCCACCAGACCCTTATCCAGACATGCAGCCTGGGTGGCCAGGAAAGTGAGGACATGCCTTTCATAAATGGTAGGGTATTATAAAGGAAATTTCCAGATTTCTGCAGGTCCCCTCCACAAACCCCCACATTCTGCCTGGGGAAGTGAATGTTGGGAAAGACTCTTGTCCCTCAGCATTGAGACAAGGTGCCTTGAAAAAGGAGAGAGATTTTACTACGTCCCTTTGCAAGGTACCCTCCCAATGCAGAAAGTCAGATGGCCTGGTTGGAATTACAGGGGGAACCCCTATATGTTTTTTAGTTTTTATTTGTAAAGTGTACTGTTCCTTATAAAAACATAGAAAAAAACAACATAAGGTTCTCCTTTCAAATGCGGCATACAGCCAGATACACAGAGTGTCATCCACATGTACAAAGAAGTCCGGCAGCTTCAAGGGTGCTCTAGCATGCAGCCCACTGCCGGTTGGGGGTCCCAACCAACACCGCCGTTCAACTGACAGATGTCCTGGATGTGGAGGAGGAGAGAAACACAGTACAGCTTAGAGTACCACCTCTGTAGCTTTTTGTCGATTGCCATGGCTCTAGCTTACAGTCAGGATTGCATGGCTGCTAAAACACTGCGCCTATGTGCCCTGATTACTGTCCATTGTATAATTTTTTTATTGACCTTTATTAAATGTTTTTTCCAAGAAAACAAAGAAATGATGGGTGGCCGCACTCTGATATAACACCTTTATTTAAATCCATTAAAATCCATATGGTCACAGGAGGTATAGGAACAGAATGGCTTACGCGTTTCACACCGCTTATAGGTGCTTACTCATAGCTATGAGTTTAAATAAAGGTGTTGTATTGAAGTGCGGCTGCCCAGCATTTCTTTGTTTTCTTGAAGATAATTGCAGAGCCAGCACCTGAAGGTGTCATTATGGGATAGCTGCCTAGAGCAGTGTGATACTCCTTTATTAAAAGTTGTTTTTATTACACAAGCTCTTTACGCTATCTGTTTTTCTATTTTTGTTTAAGCTTTCAAGCACACCTTATTGCTGTAGTGGAGAGAGCTGTAGGATCTGCTCTTCAAGTGCATTTCAGTGGAAACTCACAGGTAACTCTTTACTTGATTAGTGTCCTCTTTGAGCTGCAGAGCGTGAGTGGGATAAATAAATGTTTCCCTATTGGTTGTTTTCAATGTGTTATTTACATTTTTTTGTAAATGAGCATTAAGGATTATAATAATAACTCATCTAGTAAGACAATGAAGAGAAAAACAATGTGATTTCACCTCAAGATTCAAACCAGACCCTTCTTTAGAGATGTGGCTTGGATGCAATTTTGTGGGGAACCCAATATATATATATATATATTTTTTTTAAGTGTACTGTCCCTTAAAAAAAACAATATAAGGTAGATTCAGTAAGAGTTAGGCCGACTTATCAGTAGATAATATTTTGGATGGCCGCTAGGTGGCGCTTCCATTGCGGTCGGCGTAGATTATGTAAATGAGGAGATACGACGATTTACGAACGTACGCCAGGCCCACGCAGTACTTTTACGCCGTTTACGTAAGAGATAGGCCGCGTAAAGTTAGAGCTAGGCCCTATTGGAATAGTAATGTCAAGTATGGCTGCCATTCCCGCGTCGAAATTCGAATTTTTTACGACGTTTGCGTAAGTCGTCCGTGAATCGGGATTTACGTCGTTTACGTCCACGTCAAAATCAATAGGCCCGTGCGGCGTACTTAGCCGCAATGCACACTGGGAAATGTAGGCGCACGGCGCTTGCGCAGTTAAAAAAAAAATTGAAAAACGTAAGGTCAAGCACAATTAGCATACAACACGCCCCCCTAACACACATTTGAATTAGGCGCCCTTACGCCCGCCAATTTAGGCTACGCCGCCGTAACTTAGCAGGTAAGTACATTGTGAATCATGTACTTGCCTAGCTAACTTACGGCTGCGTAGCCTAAACACACTAAGCTACGCCGCCGCAAGTTTAGGCTATTGTGTGTGAATCTACCTATATGGGTTCACTCTAAAATCCAAACCAAATTCTTATTCAGATATGGGCATGGTTGGAGTTTTATGGGGAGTCATATTTTTTTAAGTGTATCTTCCCTTCAAAAAAAAAAACAAGAAAAAAACAATGTTGGTTCCCCTTAAAATATGAGCCAGACCCATACTCAGACATGTAGCCTGGTTGGCCATACAAGGCTCCATGTCTTTCAACATCGAGAGGTTACCTTAAAAGGGGTGCAGGAAAACATGCCCTCCACCTTGCAAGGAATAATTTACCCATGTAGAAATAGAAACAAATAGCCCACCCGCTATGAATTTCAGACATTTCCTTTTGAATAAGGAAAGATTTAGGAATTCTAATAAAAAAGCATTATGAATAGATATAAAATTCTAGGGAATATGTTCTTTTTAATAGAGTGTAATCTCTCAAATCACGAGGGTGGTGAATGTACATATTTCACTAGGACTTCAGAATTTTTTAAAATAGGGTATGGTAGTTTCTTTGGTAAAAATTCTAACAAGAGTCTGTTAGGTTGAAACCAAAGTGTGTCAGGTTGCCATTTGAATTAAAAATCATCTTGTATAAGGATTTGATCACCCAGGTAAAGATGGAGGGCATAATGTTTAGATTGATATAATTTGAGCCCAGAGATAGCTGAAAACTGTTGTAGGGTTTTTTGAAGATTTGGAATTGTGGTCACTGGGGATGTTCATCATGAGGATGTTGTCTATTGTCGGCAAAAATGCTCCTGCCCCCTGCATGGCAACACATTCATTACCAATTTATTATCCTGACACAGATGTCTGAGCAACAGTGCAAATTAATGTTTTTTGTACTGTGTGTCAAAAATGATTACCAGGTGCAAAGGTCCCTATTAAACATAAAGAGCTGTATTCGATCTGACTTTCTGCTTCTTGTATAAATCTATCATCCTGTTGCCTTCTTTAGATATACAGTAGTTATCTTATTGTTGCCTTGCAGTGACAACAAATGCCTTGAAAAAAGACAAAACAATTTCAGCTTTAAAATATTATCCACATTTTGGTTTTAGTATTGAATTTTCTTCTCTTTACTTTCACCGCTGAAAATGTCAGACTATTATTAGACTCAGCTGAGAATGACAAAATAAGAACTATAGAAAGTTTGCCAATAAATCTTAGTAGAATGTTCAGCCTAATCAGCTCTCCTGTTCAGTCTAATCAGCTCCAGTGTCTTATTTTATCACTGATGCCCCTGCCAGCCTGTGCATAAATCTTCCACCTGCAAACAGTTATCCCATTTGAATTCCCCAATAATAAATAGTGCGGGGAGGGGGGGCAGGCTAGGTATCAACAGTGTTAAAACATATTGGTGTACTGGATGTCTTTAGGTGGCATCTTTTTTTTTTACCCCGTACTCACACAGGGGAAGGTGGTGCCCCGGGGCTCCCTTTAAAAATAATAATAATAATTATTATTAATATTACTAAGGCGACTTCCAGATTTTTATACGCCACAAGCCAGGGTTGTGGGGAAGAGGGCTTGTACTCATCAATATGGGCACAGGGTGCTTGGAAAGGGTCTCCCTCCCTCCATGTTGAGGGAATGCGTACTGGTATGGTTCAGGAAGAGGGGCACATGCTCACACCCCCCTTTCTTGGCCAGTCAGACTGGATGCTCTGAATAAGGGTCTAGTATGGATTTTCTTAGAGACCCAAAACATGTGTTTATTTTTTTATTGTATGAGGTACCCCCTTAAAATCCAGACTCAAAGAGGCTGGTGTACATTTTTGTTTCTTGCACTCTAAAAAGTAATTCGAGAGACCTGTTACCACCACTTAATTAAATGCATATTTCCAAGGTAAAAATTCAAATTTATTGTTTTAAATAAACTTTTTACGTTGAAAACCTATTTTAATAAGTTCTGTTGATATTATAATGTTGGAAATTACAGCAACCTAATTTTGTGTGTTGTGTACAGTCCCATTTCTGCATTCATTGATGTAAAAGGAAATTTAAGTTGTGGTAACTTAATAAAATGGACTTGGTAACTCAATTTTGTTATATCTTGAGTTATTGCAAGTCTCCTCCCCCACCAACATAACGCAGAAAAAGCTGAGACATGTTGGAAGGAAGACCTGCTGCTGCACAGAAATATGAAAGACATTTTTAAAGGTGAAAATAATTTGCTTTACAAAGAAATTTGGAACTATTACTGTTTGTAATCCCTTATAGCCTATAGCTCGAGAACTAGGTGTTAAAAGGCAACACCAACTAACAAACTTTGTCCTAATATAGTGCTGGTTGTTTTTAGCCTTGTGAACATCATTGCCTCATGTCAGTGGGTAGCATTGATAGTGCGCCATTTGTAAAATCTGCTAAGCTTGAAAAAGTTTTTTTTTTTTGTGCCAGGGGAGTCAGTGTATTATAGATTTTAGCTTCTATGGCAAACTATATTCAAGACTTCATGGTTTGTTTAAAATATTTACTAAAGGCAAATCCACTTTGCACTGAAGGTGCACTTGGAAGTGCAGTCACTGTAGATCTGAGGGGGACATGCAAGGAAAATAAAAACAGCATTTTCGCTTGCACATGATTGGATGATAAAATCAGCAGAGCTTCCCCTCCATTTCAGATCTTTCAGATTTGCCTTTAGTAAATAAACCCCAATAGTCTGATTGTTTATTGTCTTCTTTCCTTGGAGACGGAGGGACTGTTTTCCTCTCTCCCCTCCAACCTATGGCCACTATTGTGGTATTCCTATTTGTCTGTTTTTCTTCTTTTTTTTCTTTTTTTTGGATGCTCTTTCCCCCTTATCAGCTCCCTCTTCCCTCTTCCTACTTGCCCTAAGGCCGCTTTCACACTGAGGCGCCGTCAGTAGTAAAGCGCCGCTATTTTTAGCGGTGCTATTTGGCCGCTAGCGGGGTGTTTTTAACAACCACTAGCGGGCAAAAAAGGGTTAAAACCGCCGGCAAAGTGCCGCTGCCGGTGGTGCTGCCCAATAATTTCAATGGGCAGGGGTGCTGTAGGAGCGGTGTATCCATGAGAATTTCCCACACCATGTTTAAAATGCACTGCAGCTGTGTTCTGCAGTGAGTATCAATTTTAAGCTAATGACACCCCAAATGCAGATCACAAACGCAGTGTGTTTGCTCACACTGGATCAAGTGGTACAGAAGTACCATGTGATCCGGTTGCAATGAGTTTCCAATTGTAGATACACTGGCCCAGATTTACAGCGGAGATACGACGGAGTATCTCAGATATTCCGCCGTATCTCTCAGAGTATCTATGCGACTGATTCATAGAATCAGTTACGCATAGATAGCCCTAAGATCCGACAGGTGTAATTGTTTTACACTGTCGGATCTTAGGATGCAATACCGCGGCCGCCGCTGGGGGGAGTTTGCGTCGTAAACCAGCGTCGGGTATGCAAATTAGGAGTTACGGCGATCCACGGCGGTTTTTCGCATTCGCTACGTCGCCGCTAGTCTAGTTTCCCGTCATAAAGTTAGTCGTCGTTTTTGGTGCCTTAAAGGAGTTCTCTGACCTAAAACTTTTAACCCCCGCTGTGCCCGGGCTGTAAAAATATACAAAATAAACTTTCACTTACCTGCCTACGATCCCCCGTTGTTCCGATATCGCCGTCCCGTTCTCCAGTCCCGGTCTCTTCCGCTTCCTGTGTGTCGGTGACTCATAGTGCGCTCAGCCTATCAGCGGCCGCGACGGGACATTGCTGCGGCCGCTGATAGGCTGAGCGCACTATGAGTCACCGACACACAGGAAGCGGAAGGGGCCCGGGACCGGAGAACGGGACGGCGATATCGGAACAACGGGGGATCGTAGGCAGGTAAGTGAAAGTTTATTTTGTATATTTTTACAGCCCGGGCACAGCGGGGGTTAAAAGTTTTAGGTCAGAGAACTCCTTTAACTTTACACAGCACACGTATGTGCTGTATAAAGTATGGCCGTCGTTCCCGCATCGAAATTAAAAAATTCACGTAGTTTGCGTAAGACGTCCGGGAATACGGAAGTACGCTACGCACGTCGCCGATCAAAAAAATTACGTCACTTCACGCAAAGCACGGCGGGAAATTCAAAAGGGAGCATGCGCAGTAGGTCCGGCACGGGAGCGCGCCTAATTTAAATGGCACACGCCCCTTTGACTTACGCGGGCTTACGCCGGAGGCCGCCGGCGTAGGTTTTCATTGCAAGTGCTTTGTGAATCAGGCACTTACGCCGCCGCAGTTCTACGTGAATCTGGCTCACTACTTTTAGTGCAGTGCAAATTCAGCCCATCCAAAATGAATGAGCTGAAATCGCACTACACAGAACTGCATGTGAATCGCATGTGAACATACAGTGCATTCCTGTGCAATTTCCGGTGTGAGACGGTCCTAAGTTTATATTTGGCACTGTGGTTTTAGATATATTAGGATATATTATACATGGTACAAATCTTTATGTTTGAAACTTATTTTCTATTTTTGTTAACTTTACTATTTATGTTAAAAACTCAACTGTTTTGTGTAATAAACTTAAGGCCCCTTTCACATTGGGGTGGTAAGTGCGTCCGCGGTAAAGTGCCGCTATTTTTTGCACCGGTATTCGGCCGCTAGCAGGGCGGTTTTACCCCGCTAGAGGCCAAGAAGTGGTTAAAAACACTGCAAGGCGGCTCTGCGGAGGCGCTTTTTCAGCGGTGCTGTCCCATTAAAAATTAATGGGTAGGAGCGGTATAAACACCACAAGATGTGGCTAGCAGGACTTTTTTCCCGTCCTGCTAGCGCACCGCTCCAGTGTAAAAGCCCTTGGGCTTTCACACTGGAGACAAAGCTTTAGGGTCACTGGAGACACAGTTTAGGGTCGATTTGCAGGCGCTATTTTAAGCGCAATAGCGCCTTCAAACTACTCCAGTGTGAAAGGGGTCTAATTGTTTAACAATTGTGTTGTTGAATGAATTCATTTGTGAAAGCTAGTACAAAAACAAAGCTAAACACTAATAGAGAAAATAACTTTGGACCAACTTGAGTTTAGCTGTTTATTAACCTAAAGAAAGTGTGCTCATAATTGTAGAAATTAAGTACATGTGACTTAAAAAAATGATTGTAGAAACTGGAAAAACTAATTGGAGCAACTTAATATTGTTGACTACTCAACTTAAAAACATGTGTTTATAATGCCAGTAATTAAGTGGATGGTAAATAAAAATGCATTTATATCTAGCAGAAAAGCTAATTACCTCAACACAATGTAGGTTGTTGCTTCCACTTAATTTTACCTGACATTGTCATAACTTAAAAAGCTTGATGCAAACTGTTGCGTTATTTTTTTTTGTTGAGCCAAGACATTATTTTTTAGAGTGTGTTGTAGGATGTGCTACAGCAAAAGTAACTTCTGCAACACATTGTGGGGGACCTTTGGGATCTGTGTGCTGTTTTCTCTTTTAAAAAAATAAAAAGCCAGGAGAGAGACATAATTTGCACGTTAAAACTTTTTTCCTTAGTGAATATTAAAAGGGTTGTAAAGGTAAAATAAATCTCCCCTAAATAGCTTCCTTTATCTTAGTGCAGTCCTCCTTCACTTACCTCATCCTTTGATTTTGCTTTTAAATGTCCTTATTTCTTTTGAGAAATCCTCACTTCCTGTTCTTCTGTCTGTAACTCCACACAGTAATGCAAGACTTTCTCCCTGGTGTGGAGTGTCGTGCTCGCCCACTAACACACAGATACTTTTCTCTATCTGCAACGTAGAGAGCGTCCTGACTCTCCTGCTCGCCCCCTCCCCCCTCAAGGGAGGGGGCGAGCACGACACTCCAAAAAAATTATAATAATTATGTTATTTTTATACTCACCATGCCTCTTATAAAATAATTTGGGGTGTCTGCTTTCCAAAATGGGTCATTTTGGGGGTGTTTGTACTGTCCTGGCATTATAGGATCAAAAGAAATGTGAGGGGAAATCAGACCAGAAATTTTAAATATACACCCTAGTTTGTAGGCTCAATACTCTTTCACACAAACTAAATATTATGCACTTTGTTGTTTTTATTTAACAAAAAATGTAGCAGAACATGTGGGCAGGACTTACTGTGCTCGTGAGAGGACCTGAGGAAGAGCTCGCTAGTGCCACCAAATGGCCGGTTGAAACTGGAATACAATGAAAGGCTGACATTTGAGGCAGCACTCCAACTTAAAAGAGAGGATTCTCAACATGTATACATAATTAACTACTTGTGATCTCTGGCTCAACTTCTGTAACACTTCCCATTACAGACATCAGTTCCTTATTACACTCTATGCACTACTACGTTTCTTAACCACTTGCTTACTGTGCACTAATACCCCCTTCCTGCCCAGGCGAAATTTTACTAATAAAGAATGGGAATAATACCCAAAATTCCGCAAGGAGATTTAATGATAGATCTGTTTCAACACATAACAGATTTGTACTCTCTGTACTTATATTAATGAAGAGTTTGATTTTTCCTTTGGAGAGAGGTTTATTGATAATCACCCCAATGGGAACAAGGGGATCTATTAAGGTTGGTGTGTCAATAACAATATTTTTTTAGAACAAATAAATCAAACACAGGAATTACAATACCAGGGATGGAAATAAAGAGGGGAGGAAGATAAAATCAGCTAATAAAAGAAGAGTGTAAAATAACATGGATTTTAGGTAATTTATAATAAAACAAATTACAAGACCAAGCGAGGAACAAGGAGGGGGAGGGAAATACAATTAGCTAAAAAGAAGAAGAATGTAGAACAGGGATTTTCTTTCTAATTAACAAATTTTATTGAATTTTTCCACATAACAAAGGAAAAAAAAAACAACCAGAGGACATCATATACAATCCATGACAAACCAACAATTTAACAGAGATATATCTCCAAAGGATATGCATGAGTCAAAGTAGCAAAATGACTATAAAAAAAACACGACATTGGGTTAGAGAAGGAGCATAGTAACAAAGCTAGGGATGAGCTTCGAGTTTGAGTCACGTGACACCGCCCCCTCTGACGCAAGGGGGAAGCCAGGTTTCCCCAGTGACGTACCCGAGGGTGCGTCAGATGGGGACGGGGTCACGTGACTGGTGGCCCCGCCTCACCAATAAAAGAAATGTCACAGCTACAGCAGCGTCATTCGCCGGGCTGTGTCCGGTAGAGAGAGGAGGCCGGCGATGCTGCGCTTTGAAGATCTTCTCATCGCTGGACAGGAGAGGAGATCACCCGTCGTTGGATACAGACAACGTTGGAGCAGGGAGCCTGACCAAGTGGATTACCACCGCTGGATTTATTTTTTTATTAATAAAGAACTTTTTTTCTACGGTGTGTGTGTGTGTTTTTTACAACTATTTACATTTCCTTTGTGAAATGGTAGGGGTACAATGTACCCCATTACCAATTCACATAGGGGGGAGCAGGATCTGGGGGTCCCCTTTGTTAATGGGGTCTTCCAGATTCTGATAAGCCCCCCGCCCGCAGACCCCCACAACCACCGGCAAGGGTTGTGGGGATGAGGCCCTTGTCCCCATCAACATGGGGACATCCTCCTCATGTTGAGGGCATGTGGCCTGGTACGGTTCAGGAGAGGGGGGGCCGCACTCTGTCCCCCCTCTTTTCTGCGGCCGGCCAGGTTAACGTGCTCGGATAAGGGGTCTGGTGTGGATTTTTGGGGGAACTCCACGCCATTTTTAAAAAAAAATTGGGGTGGCGTTCCCCTTAAAATCCACACCAGACCTGAAGGGTCTGGAATGGATATTTGGGGGGAACCCCACATAATTTTTTTTTTAAATTGACGGCGGGGTTCCCCTTAATATCCATACCAGACCTGAAGGGCCTGGTAATTGAATTTGGGGGACCCCCACGCTGTTTTTTTTTTTATAAATGAATCCTCTCCGAATTGCCAGGAGCCGACAATTCATTATAGCCGCAAGTCCGGTTTTAAATGATTTTTTTTCTTTCAGAAATGACACTTTGTGCAGGGACAGTTCTAAGTACGGGAAACATGCGCTATTTCACATGCTAACTTTACACCCCTCCTAGGTACGAAATTTAAAGGAATATTTCACTTTTATTGTTTCACTTTTAGCATTATTAACCACTTAAGCCTCGGACCAATATGCAGCTAAAGGACCAAAGGTGTTTTTACAATTTGGCACTGCGCTGCTTTAACTGGTAATTACGCGGTCATGCAATGTTGTACCAAAACGAAATTTGCATCCTTTTCTTCCCACAAATAGAGCTTTCTTTTGATGGTATTTGATTGCCTCTGCGATTTTTATTTTTTGCGATATAAATGGAAAAAGACCGTAAATTTTGAAAAAAAAATATTTTTCTTATAAAAAAAAATAAAAAAATATCGAATAAACTAAATTTGAGTCAAACATTTAGGCCAAAATGTATTCAGCCACATGTCTTTAGTAAAAAAAATCACAATAAGCGTATATTTATTGGTTTTCGCAAAGGTTATAGCGTCTACAAACTAGGGTACATTTTCTGGAATTTACACAGCTTTTAACTAGGGCTGTGATCAAGGGGTTAAACCTTGATTAGGGGGGTAGGGGGCTACCCTGGACCTAAAGGACCTAAAGGGGACTAAAGCTAACTGCCCTAACACTTTTTTCTGTCACAAATGACACTAAATGCCGTGATCAGAAAATAAATGATCACTGCAATCAGTGACACTGTGACAGGGGGCTGGGGGGGTGATCAGGGGGTGACTGGGGGGGTTGTGTGCCTATGTGTGACCGTGTCAGTGTACTGTTAAGTGCAAATCACAGTTCTGATGTCTTCTCTCTCCTCAGCGTCAGTCGAAAAGACTGCCTCGAGGAGAGATGACATCACTTCCCCCTGCCTGTCCTTACACTTACACGGGCAGAGGCGGCAGATGATTCCCTGAGAGCGATCGCAAGGGGGTGGCTTGAAACGAATAGCCGCCCCCTCATCCTGGGTCGCTCCCAGACGATTACCGACTTCCGCATGTACCGGGGGGGTCCCGATCGGACCCCGACCCACGTCTAGGCAGGGACGATACGGCACGTCCATCTGCCTGTACGTGCCATTCTGCCGACGTATATTTACATGCAGCGGACGTTAAGTGGTTAAATTCACTGCTCCCGAAAAAACAGACGTTTTTAAAACTTTCTTTTGCATTGATGCATGTCCCCTGGGGCAGGACCCAGGTCCCCAAACACTTTTTAGGACAATAACTTGCATATTAGCCTTTACAATTAGCACTTTAGATTTCAAATGTTCAAGTCCCATAGACTTTAAAAGGGTTCTAAAGTTTACATGAACATTTGGTGTGTTCGCAAGTTCTGGTGCGAACCGAACAAGGGGGTGTTCGGCTCATCCCTAAACAAAGCTAGCTGGGCAAACTCAAGTCTTTGGATGCAATCGCCCCACCAAAAAAAAAAAAAAAGAACAGGGGGACAGAGCCCAAATCAGTATATGATGTCCAAAAATAGCTGCTAAAAGAGAGCTAATGACAAACAAAGAAAAAAGAAAAGAGGAAATGGGAAAGACAGGTAAGAAAAATAGGAAGGATCCTGAGAGCGTTGGTCCTGGGAATTGGAGCGCACCTCCACTGCAGACAAAGAGATATATTAATTACTCATGACGAGGACTCTTCTCGTGAATGCCAAGACCCCCAGACGGCATTATGCTGCTCGACCATGTCAGTGAGATGAGCTGTTAGTGACTCCATAATTTCCACATCCTTAATCCTAGTGTTATAATTCAGTGGGAGACTGCAGTGTTTGTTTTTCCAATGAAGAGTCACCAGACATCTAGCTGTCGTCAAGATATGACCTGTTAACTTTTCAGCAATTTTAGACAGTTTGGCTGGGAGTAACCCCAATACAAAAACCTTGGAACAAAAGGGAAGGGTCAGATCTAATAACCTTTGAAGGAGATCTTGTACCATATTCCAATAGTAATGCAGTAATAGGCACTGGCAATAAATATGAAACAGGGTGTCAAGATCCTTGCGGCAACGCCAGCAGCAATCTGAAGCTAAATGGTGCTTAGCATTAAGACAGGTGGGGGTCATATACCAAACATACAACACTTTGTATGAATTTCCTTTGTAAAGCATGCATATTGAACTTTTGTCTGTTTGGGACAAAATAATCTGCCACTGAAGCATGGATAACTCCTCCCCAAGGGCCTGTTTCCACCTAAGCATATAACAGTGTTTACTTAAGGTTTCCATAGGGTATGCATTCAATAGTTTATAGATGTCGGAAACTAAACCTTTTTGGGAGGGGCCCCCAAGGACAATTCTTTTGAAACTGAGATAAATTAGAAAATTGAAGATTAGGAGCAAAGGATAAGACATAGTGGTGGATCTGGAGATTGCCATAAAACGCCTTCTGAGGGAGATCATCTTTTTCGTGAAGGTCCTCAAAGGAACGCAATATTCGTCTAACAGGATTCACCAAATGGCTAAAGTGGAATAGATTTTGAGACAACCATGGAGAAATAATTTGGGAAGTGAGGCTACATGGTAACTTGGGATTTAATAAAAAAAAGCTGTCAGCAAGGAGGCTTCGGATAGGAGGGAGTGTTTGGCAGGCAAGGGTACCCATGACACGATAGCTTTAAGTTGGGTGGCATGATAATACAGCAGGAGATTGGGGAAGGCCAAACCTTCTTCATTTCTAGAGGCAACGAGCACTAAATTACCTATCCTATGGCATTTATAGTTTGACGTAAAGTTTAGAAGATCTACCTGCAAGTTTCTAAGGTGGACTGTGGGAACCGGATCAGATGCCTCTTGAGGTTGGAGTTAAGACCACTAACATTTAAAGAATATACCTGTATTATGCTATGTGGGGGGAGTAGGCATTAGCTTAAAAGTAAGGGTGAGGAAGCAGACAGAGTACTTATCCAATCCAAGATGCTAAGAGGGTCAATCCAAAAGGCTCAAACAATCATTGGCAGTGGACAGCAGCTCACAGGACCCAGGGACGAAGAGATAAAAGAAAAGATAAAGAAGAAAAGAAATAACACAAAGGTTAGTAACAGACAAATTAAAGAAAAAATACAACACAAGTATTATAATCAAAAAGTTCAGTTGATCCTTCTGCATCCCACAAAGGGACAGGGGGGTAGGGCAATGGTTTGATAGGAAAACCAAATCACTAACTAAATAGAGGGGGGTAGTGTCAGAAGCAAAGCATTAATCACGTATACCATAATCAGGCCTGTTTCAAACAAACTATAACCAGGGGAGATTGTTCAGGAGCAAAGGGCATAATGGTAAAAAACATAACATGCGCTAAGGCACTGTTTCAACTCCAGGAGTGGTGCTGCCCCATCGTGATGACCATAGGAGGCAACACCCAATCAGCACCACCAGGGACCCAGCAGTCCACTGTGAGTCCTAAAAGGAAGGACCTGTAACTATCATTTGCTTAGTTAACGGGCAAATCAAAATAAGGAAAAAATTTACTCTCACATAATAAGTCCCAGAAATTAAACTCAAGAAAGGACACAAATGTCCCTCAGGTAGGCCTCAGATTAGGATTCTTGCGAGGAGAGTCTGAGGGACTGTCAGGAAAGGCATGGAAGTGAAGCAGGAATTGCACGTCAGGGATGCACGTTCGTGGTGCGCATGCGTGCCTGTCCCCAACGCTGGAGCCAAAGGGCTATTTAACCACTTGACCACTGGGCACTTAAACCCCCTTCCTAACCAGACCAATTTTCAGCTTTTGGTGCTCTCACAATTTGAATGACAATTACTCAGTCATACAACATTGTACCCATATGATTTTTTTGTCCGTTTTTCACACAAATAGAGATTTCTTTTGGTGGTATTTGATCACCTCTGGGTTTTTAATTTTTTGCGCTATAAAAGAAAAAAGACTGAAAATTCTATAAAAATAAATTTTTCTCGTGTCTGTCATATTAGCAGGTTATTTCTCACACACAGCATATGCATACCACAAATTACACCCCAAAACACATTCTGCTATTACTCCCGAGTATGGCAATACCACATGTGTGAGACTTTTACACGGCGTGGCCATATACAGAGGCCCAACATGCAGTGAGCAGTTGAGCACCTTCAGGTATTCTGGAGCACCCAGGCCAATTCTGACATTTCTCTCCTACATGCAAAAATCATAATTTATTTGCTAGAAAATTACATAGAACCCCAAAACATTAGATATGCTTTTTTTTTTAGCAAAGACCCTAGAGAATACAATGGCGGCCATTACAACTTTTTATCTATTTTTTGAACGCCAGTTTTAAAAAAAAACAGTTTTGTGCTTAAAAAAAACAAAACAGTAAAGTTAGCCCAATGTTTTTGCATAATATGAAAGATGAAGTTACGCCGAGTAAATAAATACCCAACATGTCACTCTTCAAATTGCACGCGCTCGTGGAATGGCGCCAAACTTCGCTACTTAAAAATCCCCATAGGCGATGATTTAATTATTTTTATTGGTTACATGTTTTTAGTTATGGAGAAGGTCTAGGGCCAAAATGATTGCTCTCGCTCTAACGTTCGCAGCGATACCTCGCATGTGTAGCTTGAACACCGTTTTCATATGTCGGCGGAAAAAAAGGCAGCCCAGGGACGTCCCAGGGACGTCCTCCAAGAGTAACTCAACCGTGCTGTAGACATCTTTTGTCTATAGCGCGGTCGGCAAAAGGTTAAACTGAGTGCACTAAGGACTCTTTTCTGTTTGGTCTGCAGCTTCTGTGTGTTCTGTCCTGTTACCTGTGCTGACCTCTGATCTTGATCTGGCTTGTTCTCACTAACGCTGTTTTGGACTTCTCTTCTGCCTGATCTGTCCGAATGTTACTGACCCAGCCTGCCTAACCCTGCACCTGCTCTTCTACCACATCTGCACCTACTACATCCACTGGGCCTCTAATGATGCTACCTCCCTAACCTTGAGTACCAGCCCCGGAGAGGTTTTTCAGTAGTCGAAAGAAAGTTTAGAGCTTTCCACAATGCTGGTCAACTCTATTTTGCTCTTCAGCCAAGGAAATTTTTTCTAGAAGCTACAAAAGTGGGATTTACCATTTACCTGCGCCAATGAGAACCACAGTCCTGGGCCCACGGGAAAAAAACAACACACAGCTAAACACCCTGCAATTCTTCTTCACGGTCATGTCACAACTGTCATGGATATGCAATAAAGTCTGGCAGCTTACCTGTCTCCATGAGGCCTGACTCTGTTCTGGCTGCTTTTTTATCATCTCTCCTTCCTGTATGGCCCCACCCCAGGCCATCCCAGGAAGTCTATATTAACTGTTGCACTGCAGGTCTGCAGGGCTGTTCAACTTTGTTTGTAGCTTGAGTTCCTGTCTGCCGTGTGATACGTTAACGTTTCTGTGTACCGATTTTGGCTCGTCCCTGACTACTCTTGTTTGTCTGTGACCCTGACCTGTTGGCCTGTCCTTTGGTTACCCTAGTCTGCCTGTTGCCCCGACCTCGGCTTACCCATCACTATGCCTTTTGTTCTCAGTGGCTACTTCCCCTCTCTCCCTACGGAGCATGACCTAGGGGACGCCAGGGGACGCTACCTGGATCCAGCTGCAGCGAAGGCTATCCTCACCACCAGAGGCTCTGGTGAACACCAAGCTGGGTCTTAGCCTCCGCGCCCTTGGGAATCTTGGGCTCACGCTTCCTCTCTGTTCGCAGCAGTCGGCTATAGGGTTCACTACCCTGTGGTGCATCCCTGACCCTAACAGGGTGCACTTGTCAGCTAGCCACAGGTGACCTGACAACAACTGTACGATGACCCCCAATGAAAGACTACTGCTGAGACAGCCTTACATGCCCTTCAGCAAGGTCGCAGACCGGTCGAAGATTATGTCATGGATTTCCGACATTGGAGTCCAGATGCCGACTGGAACGATGCAGCCCTGCGTCACTAGTTCCGTTAGGGCCTCTCAGAAGTACTTAAAGATGAACTTGCTCAGGTAGGTGTACCAAACACACTAGAGACTTTTATCACACTATCTATACAGATTGATTGCTGGTTATGCGAACGCAGATCCGAGAGATCCTCGCAGCAGTTCAGACCAACATAGATGTTACCCAAGACACCCATGCCTGCTGACCCCCGTGTTTTGAAACACCTGTTGCAGAGGCACCTGAACCGATACAGTTGGGCCTGATCCGCCCGTCACTAACCCCGAAAGAACGCCAATGACGATGGTTGAACAACCTCTGTCTCTACTGTGGAGTCCGGTCACTACGTACGCACCTGCCCGGCTAAGCTATGTAAGTTTCTTTCACTTTCTTCAGTTAAACAACCCAACCTATCTGCCAATTCAGCTCACATAGTCCTGCCTTCCTCATTCCAGCTTCCGGGAAGAAATGTGCCAGTGACCGCAATCATTGATTCAGGAGCTTGCAGCTGCTTCGTTAATCTGTCTTTCGCGACCCAGCAGCACATTCCACTACAATTTAAGAACCAAGGGCTCACTGTACTCCTGGCTGATGGATCTTGCATTAAATCAGGACTTGTGTCCAGGAGAGGAGACCTCTCCACTTCTAACCATCAGTGCTACCAACCACCAGGAAGTATTACACTCAGATGGGATTTATTCACCACTTTTCCCTGTCATCCTTGGTTGCAGGCTCACAACCCACATACTGACTAGGAGTCTGGAAGAATATAGGGCCAGATTCACAGACATTTGCACTTGCGCCGTGTATCAGTGATACGCTACGCCGCCGTATCTTACCTGGCAGAATTTCGAATCCTCAGCAATTTTGCGCCATAAGTTACGGTGGCGTAGTGTTTTTCGGCGGGCGTATTTGAAATTGGGCGGGTTGGGGGCATTATTCATTTAAATGACGCGCATCCCCGCGCCGAATGAACTGCTCATGCTCCTTTTTGAAATTTCCCACCGTGCTTTGCGCGAAATGACGTCGCACCGACGTCATTTTTTGAACTTCGACATGAGTTACGTCCTTTCCTATTCACGGACGACTTACGCAAAAAAAAAATATTTAAATTTGATGCGGGAACGACGCCCATACTTTAACATGGCGGGCCATATTCTCATAGAAGTTACGATGGAGTATCTCAGGATACTCCATCGTATCTCCCTTTTTTGGCCCGTGTATCTATGCGACTGATTCTTAGAATCATTTTCGCATAGATAGACTTAAGATCCGCCATCTGTAAGTCACTTACACTGGCGGATCTTAAATGTAATGACGCCGGCCGCCGCTAGATGGCATTTACGTGAAGGACTCATTTGTGTATGCAAATGATCCTTCTACGCCGATTCCCGAACGAGTTTGCGTCGCGTAACCGTCGCTAACGTCGTTTGCGTAAGCGGAAACTTACTCCTGCTATATGAGGAGTAAGTTTCCGCAAGTCCCACGTAGGCTATGTTACGGATGGCGTCGGGTCCGCGTCGTGTTTTTTTGTCGGGTACGTCGTTTTACTAAGTTGTTCTTGAATACGACTTTACGTCAATGACGCACACGTCGGCGTCATTGACGTTTTCCGCCGAGAACTGGAGCATGCGCACTGGGCTTTTTGAAGCCCGGCGCATGCGCAGTTCATTAGAATCGGGGGCGCGCTTAATTTGAATACAAGCCGCCCCCTTGGAGATCCGCCAGGCTACGCCGGGGCATTTACACTCCGCCGTCCCAACTTACGGAGCAAGTGTTTGGGGAATACAACACTTGCTCCTGTAGATTGGGACAGCGGAGTGTAAGTGCCTTAAGCGCAGCCCGCGGATTTTTAGAGAGAATATGGGCCGGCAAGTCTATCTATACGCCACAAAATAGCAGCTTTAACTATACGCCGGGAAAAGCCGACTAGCGACGACGTAAGAGAATGCGGCGGCCGCGCGTACCTTCGTGGATCGACGGAAAAAGCTCATTAGCATATCCAACGCGGAAAACGACGCAAACTCCACCCAGCGGGCGCCGAAGTATTGCACCTACGATCCAAAGGCGTACAAAGCCGTACGCCTGTCGGATCGAAGCCAGAAGCCGTTGTATCTTGGTGTGAGGATTCAAACTAAAGATACGACGCGGCGAATTTGAAAGTACGCAGGTGTATCAGTAGATACGCCGGCGTACTCCTTCTGTGAATCTAGCCCATAGTTCCTATCACCGTACTGTCAGAAACAGTGTTGTCCAGCACCGCCTCAACCTCCTGCTTGTTTACGCATGATATCCTTCTTAAAAGAGGAGGAACGCACACAGCAGATAATGTCTCTGCAAGGCAGGAACAAAAAAATTCTCTGGACAGCCGCACTCTGAACAAATTGTAGCCTTTATTAAAAGGAGGACAGCACTACAAGTCACAGCAAAAATGAAAATAAAACCTGGTGCTTGACGCGTTTCGCGCTGGAACTAGTGCTTAGTCATAGCTAGGACAAAGCACTAGTTCCAGTGCGAAACGCGTCAGACACCAGGTTTTATTTTCATTTTTGCTGTGACTTCTAGTGCTGTCCTTCTTTTAATAAAGGCTACAATTTGTTCATTGTGCGGCTGTCCAGGGAAATGTTTTGTTCCTGCCCTGCCGAGTGCATTGCCTGCACCTGAGTTATCTGCTATGGTGGATCTTCATTTGGGTTCCCACCTGGAGCGGCTACTCCCTTTCTCCCAGATAATGTCTCTGGGTCTAGACTGTGAGCCTTTAGGTTTCAGGGCCTGATGTACCCAATCTAATTCAATATGTTGTGATGAGGGGTCCCACTATATGCCATTTAATAGGATCTGGATTACATATTTCAAATCCTCAGAATCTGAGTCTTCAGGCAAATCTTGGACACAATTATTGTTGCAGCGGCTGCCTATTGTCTAAGTCCTCCAGGTGTCTTTGCATGTCGCAGAGAACATAACAATCTTCTACTTGTTGAGATTGGACTCGCTGGATTGCAAGTTTTGTGGATTGCACATCTCCTTCTACATCCTCCACTTTGGTAGTCAAATGGTGAAAGTCAGATTGCAGGGCTTTAATCTCACTATAGCAGGCCTCCTTTACTAACAGTTGCTTAATAGTCATCCTTAGTAGGGAGGGATTGCAACTGTTCACACCATGAGACAGGTGCAGATAGGGGGCCCAGGTCGAAGAGTTGGCAAGCACAGCAGCCCTAGTTGGAGAGTCCCAGGGTTCATACCAGGCCAGATGGGAGCCCAGGGGGAAACCCCTCAGACACAGAAGTGATGGCTCCTGAGGGAAGAAAGGCTGCCGTGGATTCCCAGGAAGAGACACAGGCTAGTGGGAGGTGCTGGGGTCTCTGGAACTTTGGGAGTGTTGGGGATTTGGAGAGTATGGGACAAGGCCTGGCGGACTCCATGGCGGAGGAAAGCTGCAGCCATGACAGAGATGCCATTGAGCGGATTGCCTGGTGGGGAGGAGAAGGGCCCAGGTCCCAGAGTAATGGTAAGTGCCCAACAGTGGCGTGGAAGCTATCCCAGGGCCAGATCATGCAAGAGGAGAGTGTTGGGGGCTCATCTGTGAAGGGCTCAAATGCTTAGCTGATTCCTGCAGGCAGGATGGCTGCCAGGACGCCACATGTGCTGGAGGAAACTGCTCACCCAGTGAGTATGCAGGAGAGAGCCACAGGGATTGCTCACACATACCTCGGGTGGAGTAGTAGGCAGAAAAAATGCTTTGAAGCTTAAACGGGTTGTAAAGGAAAAATGATTTTCCCTAAATTTACCTTAGTGCAGTCCTCCTTCACTTACCTCATCCTTCGATTTTGCTTTTAAATGTCCTTATTTCTTCTGAGAAATACTCACGTCCTGTTCTTCTGTCTGTAACTACACACCGTAATGCAAGGCTTTCTTCCTGGTGTGGAGAAATCCTCTTGAGGGGGCAAGCAGGAGTGTCAGGACGCCCACTAACACACAGCTCCTTTGTCTATCTGCAAATTTGAGAGTGTCCTGACTTACCTGCTCGCCCCCTCCCTCCTCAAGAGGCTTTCTCCACACCAGGGAGAAAGCCTCGCATTACGGTGTGTAGTTACAGACAGAAGAACAGGAAGTGAGCATTTCTCAGAAGAAATGAGGACATTTAAAGCAAAATCGAAGGATGAGGTAAGTGAAGGAGGACTGCACTAAGGTAAAGGAAGCTATTTAGAGAAAACAAAATTCCTTTACAACCCCTTAAAGGGCAGCTGGTTGATTCATCTCCGATAGTCCTGCTGGCAGGGAGGTGTGTGTGGAGAGCATGGCGGTGCCATATTAGGAGAGTCCTGGAGCAGAGGCCCGGAGAGCAGCTCAAAGAAGGATTGGATTGGCGGACTTGTCCAGTGGGCCCCCCTTGCTTCTGAGAGCGAGTGAATCTCAATCTCAACGGCGTTGCTAGCCAGGTGCGGGGGTGTCGGGCCGCACCCGGGTGACACCCACCATAGGGGTGACACCCGTGGGTAGCGGCACCACACTAACACCACCCTCCTGCTGCCCTGTGCCTCCCGGATCGCACTGCAGCTGTGTCCCTCAGCGGAGCGGAAGGAAGCCACCGCCCCCACCTCTTTGTTTACATCCACAGAGGAAGAGGAGCCCACGCTCGAGGGACACACCACTGTGTGTATCTGCTGCTCTGTTCTGAGGTCTGTAAGGTAAGGGGCGACGTCTATACTGATGGGGAGAGGGGGTGTCTCTACTGCTGGGGTCTGCACTAGAGGGGGTTTTCACCAAGGGTGGGTCTGTAACTGAGGGTGGTGTCTGTCACTGAGGGGGTGTCTGTCACTGAGGGGGGTGTCTGTCACTGTGGGGAGTGTCTGTCACTGAGGGGGGTGTCTGTCACTGAGGGGGGTCTGTAACTGAGGAGGTGTCTGTAACTGAGGGGGTGTCTGTAACTAAGGGGGGTCTGCACTTGGGGTGTCTGTAACTGAGAGGGTGTCTGTAACTGAGGGGGTGTCTGTAACTGAGGGGGGTCTGCACTGGGGGGGTGTCTGTACTGCTGGGGGATCTGCACTGAGGTGGGGGTGTCTGTACTGATGGAGTGGTCTGCACTGAGGTGGGGGTGTCCGTACTGAGGGGGGAGGTTTATACTGAGGGAGGGGGTCTATATTGATGGAAGAGGTCTGTACTTAGTGGGGGGTCTGTACTGAGGAAGGGGGAATCTATACTGCGGGAGGGGGGTCTGTAGTTAGTGGTGGGGGGTCTGTACTGAGGGGGGACTATAGTTGGTGGGGGGGTGACACCATTTTTTTTTCACACCGGGTGACACTAACCCTAGTGACGCCACTGCTCGATCTGCCCATTCTGTAGCATTTTAGTCCCCTTACTGAAATGTAAATCTCACAGGGCTGAGAGGAGCAAATGACTTATGCAGCCATCTGGCTCAGCATCCAGTCACACCCCCTACAGAACAGGGATTTTTAATTTAAGTAAGGTAGTTTAAAAAAAATTGTACCCCTTAAAGTGGAGGTTCACCCTAAAACAATTATATAACATTACATCCAGCATACTTCCGACATGTACAGTATGCTGGTTGTTTTTTTTTTTTGCCGTACATACCGTTTTATTGTTATTTTCCCCACCGCTTCCGTGTTCTGATTCCCGCGGGACTGGGCGTTCCTATTCAGAGGTTAGATGATTGACGTCTGGTGAAAAACTTCCCCTGGCGCATAAGGCGTGTCACCAGTTTTCCGTAAATAGCCGACCTGCGAGTCGGCTCTATACAGCGCTATACGGCGCCTGCGCTCGCCGTGTAGAGCTGACTACGCAGGCGCCATATAGAGCCGACTCGCAGGTCGGCTATTTACGGAAAACTGGTGACGCGCCTTATGCGCCAGGAGAAGTTTTTCACCAGACGTCAATCATCTAACCTCTGAATAGGAACGCCCAGAAACCGGGGGGGAAATAACAATAAAACGGTATGTACGGCAAAAAAAAAAAATACCAGCATACTGTACATGTCGGAAGTATGCTGGATGTAATGTTATATACTTGTTATAGGATGAACCCCCGCTTTAACCAAAGGCTAAAATATGTCTCACAAAGGAAATTCAATTTTAAACTTTTATTGATATTGAAAAGTTTACCAGGCAGCTTTTTATTAAGAAACATTTTTTTGTCTAATCCAGAGAAAATTGCTTCCTCTAGTACTTATAATACTAGAGGAATAGTTGACTCATGCTTCCTTGTCCAATCCTCCCAATAATGGTAATACTTTTATTTTAACCTTCAAGGAGATTGTAATAAATGACCTAAACAAAATGAAGATTAAACATAATCATACTAATAGAGCTATTTCACAGAAAATAAAAGACCTTTCAACTAGAAATTACCTCATTATTCGCCTAGCCAATAAATGGGGGTTAATTTGTCCTTTTAGACAAGGTTGATTGTTTGAAAGAAATTAATAATGTTTTATCAGATAGCATTAGGAACACTTTCCCCTGATCTCCCACCTGTCAGTATAAAAAATAATAATCTGAAAAATCTTATTGAGATCTACTTGGTGGTGACTGATGACATTGTTTTGGTATTCTAGCATTACACACCAACAGGAGGTTGAGGCTGTTCTGTATTAGTTGGATGAATCCCAAGCTGTACCAAAGCAACATAAACATTTTAATTACTGATGCATTGAAGCTTTCCCTGGGACAAAATAATTTTTGGTTCAATGGAGATTTTTTTCTCCAGAGCAAAGGTATTGTGATGGGGCAAAGTATGGCAAATAAATGCATGGCAAAGTGGGGGAGGACATCAACTATAGTAAATCCAGTAATTTTTGGCGAGGGGTACTGATGACATCCACCTTCTTCCATTTTTTTTGTGGGGGAGCAGACTTCCAACAGTAGGAATAATAGTTGTCTTGACACAGTAGTTTTATGGTAAGCGTTTTAGTCCTTATTATTTTTTATTAAGGGTCTGTACCAATCCCTTTTTTTTAATTACTGGCTACATTCCTTTTACAAGCTGCCATCACCTTTATTGGGTTCAGATTATCCCCAAAAGGACAATGGGCCAGATTCACGAAAAATTGCGGCCGTGTAACGTAACCCGTTTACGTTACACCGCCGCAAGTTTTCAGTGTAAGTGCCTGATCCTCAAAGCACTTACCTGGAAACTTGCGGCGGTGTAACCTAAAGTCGTCCGGCACAAGCCCGCCCAATTCAAATGGGGCGGGACCATTTAAATTAGGCATGCTCCCGCGCCGGACGTTCTGCGCCAGCTCCGTTCGCAATTTTCCCGACGTGCTTTGTGCGAACTTACGGCGGCCCGACGTGTTACGCCGGGGAAAAAAAATTCAAAAGCGACGCAGGAACGACGGCCATACTTTAACATGGTGAAGTAATTTTACACCATGTTAAAGCACACTTAACTTTGCGATGGGAAAAAAAGACTTGCGCCGACGTAACGACGGGAAAAACTTTCGTGAATCGCAGTAACTGCTAATTTGCATACCCGACGCTGTAAAACGATGCAAACTCCCTCCAGCAGCGGCCGAAGTATTGCATCCTAAGATCCGACGGTGTAAGTCAATTACACCTGTCGGATCTCAGGTCTATCTATGCGGAACTGATTCTATGAATCAGCCGCATAGATACGACAGGAGATACGACGGTGTATCAGGAGATACGCCGTCGTATCTCCTCTGTGAATATGGCCCTCTGTATCTGTTAGGAGGAACTATGAGGATGATAAAGATTATTTTGAACATAGTTGATATTTTAAAAATATATTTTTAGAAAAAGGAGAATAATCATATAGATAAATATTGGAGGAGGGTCAATTGAAAAGAAATGTGTTATTGTAGGATATGGGAAACCAGTTAAGAGTGAACCAGGGGCCATTTGATTATGCTGTTATTATTTGTTTATGATTGATATTATGATAAAAAAAAATGTTAAGACATGTTTTCATTCCCAAAAACTACAGCCTTACTTGATAGTCTTGTAAATGTGTTAAGAAGTTTTCTGAATTTGCTAAATAGAAGAATAAAAAAATCCTATCTTTTTAGCAAAAGAAACAAGTACTTAATTGACTCTTTTGTTTCATATCCCTCTCAATATGTAGTATATCTCTTCTTCAGGGCTGTGTGCTCTGCAGTATGGGCTTTGAGAGTGAAGATAAGTAGTGTTGCTCACGAATATTCGTATTGCGAATATTCGGCTCGAATATGGCATATTCGAGTATTCGCGATATATTTCGAATTTCGCGGTGAATATTCGCAATTCCGAATATTCGCATTTTTTAAATTTTATTTTTAAAACAGATCACATCCTATCGACGTCTAAAAGCATTGCTGGTATGATTAGAGACCCTGGGCCGAGTAGCTAAGCTGAGGCGATCCTTTTATGTTGCCGAATATAAAAAAAAAAAATTGCGAATTTTTGCTAATGCGAATGCGAAAATGATTGCGAATTTTCGATAACTGTGGTAGGAGAACTCTGATTGTCTCTGATGCAAAAGGGGGGGGGGGGGCTTTGTGTATGTTTCTGTTATGAATATTTGTATGTTTGATATTATTTTTTTTTGTAAGGAAAAAATTGCGCATACCTTAAAAAAAGGGGAGAATACAGCAGCAACTCAAAAATGTTATACAACATAAATTAATACAAGACAGAAAATGGAGTCGCTCTACAAGAATAAAAAATATGTCTAGTGACAAGACATGTGGGCAAATTATAAAATAAGCAAGCGCAAATAACTTGTGAAATACACAGTGAAACAAATATATAAAGAAATATAGTCCCAATAATAGAAAAATAATCTTTCATAAAAATGTCTTTGATAGGGCAGCACAGTGGTGCAGTGAGTAGCACTTTCGCCTAGCAGCAAAAGGTTCGCTGGTTCGAATCCCAACCACGACACCATCTGCCTGGAGTTTGCATGTTCTCCCTGTGTCTGCGTGGGTTTCCTCCGGGTACTCCGGTTTCCTCCCACACTCCAAAGACATGCTGGTAGGTAAATTGGATTCGTCCAAATTGGCCCAGTATATATGTGTGTATGACTGTGTGTCCCTAGCGTGTCATGATCCTACGGGGTAAAAACGACCGCACCAGCCAAGCAGATACTGGCTGGAAAAAGCGCCCAGAGGCGATTCAGTTCGCATGCGTTGCGCTATACAAGTCATTCATTCATTCATTCATTCATTCATATGTGAAGTGAAAAAAAGTCCAAAGCATGCAGCATGAACGTGTTCGATCTTCAAGGTGTTTGATTGACAAACGGCTGTGACAGATGGATAGAGTAAAGAATCACCACCAATGCAAAACACTTTTTATTTTCTATTGTAAAATATCAAGAATATTCTGAGCCAATCAGAGTGCTCCTTCCGCATTTGCCGAATATTCGCAATTATTTTGTATTGTAAAATATCAAGAATATTCTGAGCCAATCAGAGTGCTCCTACAGCATTTGCCGAATATTCGCAATTATTTTGTATTGTAAAATATCAAGAATATTCTGAGCCAATCAGAGTGCTCCTTCCGCATTTGCCGAATATTCGCAATTATTTTGTATTGTAAAATATCAAGAATATTCTGAGCCAATCAGAGTGCTCCTTCCGCATTTGCCGAATATTCGCAATTATTTTGTATTGTAAAATATCACGAATATTCTGAGCCAATCAGAGTGCTCCTACAGCATTTGTCGAAATTGCGCAGTAAATATCGCATTCGCATTTTGCGAAATTTCGAAAAAATATCAAGAATATTCTGAGCCAATCAGAGTGCTCCTACCGCAGTTATCGAAATTTCGCAATTATTTTCGCATTCGCAATAGCGAAAATTCGCAATCATTTCATTTCGATAAAATATCACGAATATTCGAATTTAGCGAATATATCTCGAATATTCGACTATATATTCGAGATATATCGCGAAATCGAATATGGCGTATTCTGCTCAACACTAAAGATAAGTAGCCAGATTCAGGTAGACGTGCCTAACTTTAGGCAGGCGTAGCGTATCTCATATACGCCACGCCACCGTAAGTTAGAGAGGCAAGTACAGTATTCACAAACAACTTGCGTCCTAAGTTACGGCGGCGTAGTGTAAATGTACCGACGTAAGCTCGCCTAATTCAAATGTGGAAGAGGTGGGTGTGTTTTATGTAAATTAAGCATGACCCCACGTAAATGACGTTTTGAACGAATGGCGCATGCGCCGTCCGTGGACGTAACCCAGTGCGCATGCTCCAAATTACGCTGCAAAGACTCATTGGTTTTGACGTGAACGAAAATTACAGCCAGCCCCATTCACTGACGACTTACGCAAACAACGCAAAACGTGAAAAATTTTACGCGGTTCCGACGTCCATACTTAACATTGGCTGCGCCATCTTTTTGGTGGTTTATCTTTACGCCTGAAAACGCCTTACGTAAACGGCGTATCTTTACTGCGACGGGCAAGCGTACGTTCGTGAATAGGCGTATCTCGCTGATTTACGTATTCTAGGCGTAAATCAGCGTACACGCCCCTAGCGGCCAGCGTAAATAGACAGCTAAGATACGACGGCGCCGGCGGTCATATCTTAGCAACATTTAAGCATATCTCAATTTGAGAATACGCTTAAATATACGACGGCGCAGATTCAGAGTTATGACGGCGTATCTACTGATACGCCATCTTATCTCTACCTGAATCTGGCTAAAGATATATTTCTATTTATAGTTACTTAGCCAGATTCAGGTAGAGATACGACGGCGTATCAGTAGATAAGCCGCCATAACTCAGAATCTGCGCCATCGTATATTTAAGCATATTCTCAAATTGAGATACGCTTAAATGTTGCTAAGATACGAAAGCCGGCGCCGTCGTTTCTCTAAAAGAGATTGTACAATCAGATTGTATCGTATGGTCAGCTTAAGGCTGCAAGTGAGCTGGGCTGTGGAAAATACTTGGCGAGAGACTTCAGAAGTAGGTCTTCTGTGGATGGCATGGAGCTAGTTTGTGACTGTGACTGAAGGGCGTATTATCTAACAACCAATTCTTCTGTGGTAGCTTTGTTCAAGAAGTGAAAGATACAAAGGAGCGCTATATATGAATGTTTTAACCGCTATGGTGGAGTGAAGGATATAGTGTGTTAAGTGTTTCTCAAGACTGCTTTCAAGGTGAAGCACATAACAGCAACAAATTACTTGAATAGTGTGTGGGATTATTTTGATCTTGAAAACGCAAAGAGATCTTTTTGCACAAGGTGATGTAATGTATGTTGGTTTAATATATATATATATAGTATCTCACAAAAGTGAGTACACCTCTAACATTTTTGTAAATATGTTACTATATCTTTTCATGTGACAACACTGAAGAAATTACACTTTGCTACAATGTAATGTAATGAGTGTGATTGCTGTCCCCTCAAAATAACTCAGCAAACAGCCATTAATAGACAAATTAGATTTGCGTCATCACAGAGTGGTACTGTGGACACAAAGAATAAGTAAACATATGCCACGTCCCAATATATTTTTGTATTGGAAGAAAGTTTTGGATGATGGACTTTATAGGCACAACACTAACTACATTGTTTTATAAAAAAGTGTATACATTCATTATTTACAAAAAACACATACTGTATGAAACAATATTAAAATCATTGACTATACACAATTGTGCCTTGAAACATACAACACACCACCTATGTATCACAGAAAATAGAATACTTAGTAGTGAGGAACCAAAGGGCACTCTCCAAGCATTAATATGATATTGGTTAATATATTGGTGTTGTGATTCACCTCAGCTCTACATGTTACACATACTCAAAAACGCTTCGTCAGGAGCTTGGGGCATATTCTATGGATAGAAAATCAACAATATATTTCTACATATAAGAATAAAAAAAAAAACATAACAATGTTAATACAGTAATACATTCGTATTTGTTTACTGTTTAGCTTCCCTAGACCACATTATACCAGATACCACAGGTCCAGGCACACAAAAGGACATTAGGACTATGGGAATAGGCATAACATTAGAGTATCTCTATCTATAACAAATAGTGCATATATGCTTTGACACTATGTGTATATATATATATATATATATATATATACAGTATAGGCCCGGATTCACATACATCGGCGCATATTTATGCGGGCGTAGCGTATCTAATATACGCTACGCCGATGCCGCGCACAGAGGCAAGCACTGGATTCACAAAGCACTTGCTCCCACTCGCTCTTAAAGATATGCTGGGTTTCCTCTGCGTAAGCCAGCGTAGGTGGAAGTGGGTGTGAGCCATGCTAATGAGGCGTGACCCCATGCAAATGATGGGGCAAGCGCCATAGAAGTACTTAAAATGAACTGCGCATGCGCCGTCCCGTGGCCGCATCCCAGTGTGCATGCTCAGAATCACGTCGGAACTACTCCCTAAGATACGCCGGATCACTGCCTACGACGTGAACGTAACCTACGCCTAGTCATATTCACGTGCAACATAAACGACAAAAGATACAACGGCTTGTGTTCCCTGGTCCATACCTTTGCATGGGTTGCGCCTCCTATATGGGGAATAACTTTACGCCGGACGTACGACTTACGCAAACCGCGTATATTATGCGCCGGACGCAAGTACGTTCGTGAATTGGCGTATCTACCTCATTTGCATATGTGCATAGAAAATCAATGGGAGCGGCAAATGCGCCCAGTGTAAATATGCGCCCACGATACGACGGCGTAGGCAAGTTACATTGCTCGTAGGAAGCCTATTTTTAGGTGTATCTCAGATTGTGGGCACGGCACATAGATACCACGGTGCATAGTTATACTTACGTGGCGTATCTCGAGATACGTCTGCGTAAGTACTTTGTGAATCCGGCCCATACTGTATATATATATATATATATATATATATATATATATATATATACGTATGTAAGAAAGTTAACTTACTGTACATTACTGTAGTCAAAAAGTAAATAAGGGACAGAGTCAACCACACAGACAGAAATGCAGGTATAATATCTCATCAACAGAATTCCAAGCCAGTCTAAATAAGTAGAGATTTTTAGGGGTATATAATAGGTATTTATAGAGAGCAACAATGTCTGCAAAGTTGATACTATCATTAAGATAGTCTCTATGTTATATAAAAAAAATCCCTTAGTCCTAATGTCCTTCTGTGGGCCTGGACCTGTGGTATCTGGTATAATATAGAAATTTATTGTTGATTTTCTATCCATAGACTATGCCCCAAGATCCTGAAGAAGGGTTTTTGAGTATGTGTAACATGTAGAGCTGAGAGTTGAATCACGACAAACCATTAATGTCTAAACCACTGGCAACAAATTTAAGTACACCCCTAAGTGAAATCGGAAGGAAGGAAAATGATACATAGTTTTCTATTTTTATTTTTTTCAAATATATATCTGAAAAGTGTGGCGTGCATTTGTATTCAGCCCCCCTGACTCCATTTTGGAAAGAAAACACCCCACCCAACTTATATTCTGTGAGGCATAATGAGTCTTTGAAACATGTTAGTTTTTGGAAAATGCGGAAAGAAAATTAAACACATGTTTTCTTTACACAAAGTTGTCCATTTATAGGTAATATTTCTTACACATAGCATGTACATACCAAAAATTACAACCCAAAACACATGATGAGCACTCACTGTTGGGCACTAATAGGGCACTGTAGTGGCTCTGATGAGCACTCATTGACGGCACTGTAAGACACTGAAAGTCACTGAAAGAGCACTGATAATCACTCACTGATGTGCACTGATAATCACTCACTGATTGGCATTATAGGGCACTGATGTGCACTGTAGTTGTACTGATGAGCACTGAATTGGCACCATAGGGCACTTTAGAGGCACTGTAATGGCACCAATGAGCAGTGTAGTGGCACTGATGAGAAATGTAATGGCACTATAGTGGCACTGAAATGCAGTGTAGTGGCACCGTAGGGAAATGATTAGCACCGTAGAGGCACTATATTGGCACTGATAGCACTGTAGTGGCACTGATAGCACTGTAGGGGCACTGGCGGCACTGTAGGCACTGTCATGTCACTGTATGGGGAACTGATGGCACTGTAGATACTGTGCAGGCACTGTATGGGGCACTGATGGCATTGTAGGCATTGTGATGGTACGGTATGGGGCACTGATGGCACTGTAATGGCACTGTAGGCACTGTGCAGGATCATCCCAACTTACGGTGCTGCAGTGTTTCTCTCTCCTCTCCTTACACCGATACAGTGTGTGAGAAGAGGAGAGAGAAACATCGAAGCAGCATTAGCTGAACCAGGCATTATCCTGGTTTGTTGACAAAGTGATTGCTCCATCATTGGACGAAGAGGTCACGTGGTAAAGGGCTGCTGTGATTGGCCCTTTACCCCGATTTGTGATGTGCTGGTCCCATGGACACTGATCATATGACGGCCTCCCAGAACTAGCCAGCCATGCTGTAGCCATCATTCGGCTATAGTGCAGTCGGCAAGTCATAATGGTACAAAGTAAAGTTGTTTTTATGGTGCTCAGTTCTTCTTCTATATGTCTATTTGTCCACTACTATAAGTCCATGACTACATATTTTGTTCATAGTTGTCAGTGAGCAAGTGTGAACTCTCTGGCAACTGAGGTGTCTGTTGCTGAATCCCTGCAGCCTTTATGACAAGTGGGAACCCTAAAACACAGTTTTGGACCAAGAGTCTGGCCGTGAACCTGTTGTACTTTGATATGAGTTGGGTGTTTTCTTGATATCAGGACTATGAACTGTTTGCTTTACTTTTTTCGAACAAAGCTATTTGTATTTGCCTGTTTTGAGAGACCAAGAAAAACTGATTATATTTACAAGCAGCTTGATGGTGCAAGCCCTGTTACACCCATGTTCAAAGTGTAACATGTAACATGTTACAGATAAATCGGCCCCCGCTCCCCTCGATCCCTCATTCTGACAGCTAGCAGGGGATCTTTTACCTCAGCTAGCTGTCCCAATCTGCAACAAAAGTGGCCATGTGGGGCTCTGCCTGCCTGTGTTCTGTGAATGGAAAAACTAGAAGGTCTGACAGCCTTTGCTGTCAGCTTGTAGTTCTCAGGCGGGGTTTACACCTATGCGTATTGGTTGCGGCTTAAACCGCATGCAATTCACATAACATTATAAAATACATTGATTTTAATTAGGCTGGTTCACATATGTGCGAGCATTCGCACTGCGCATTGCCCGTGTGCGTTTTCTAGGCATTGCGGTGCGGCTCAGGTGTGAATTCAGGCCCATTATCTTCTATGGACACGCATCTAATTCGCACATGTGTTGTGTTCTAAACAGGGATCATGAGGGGGAACTCCACGCCAAATTTTAAATAAAAAACAGGCATGGGTTCCCCTCCATGAGCATACCAGGCCCTTAGGTCTGGTATGGATTTTAACAGGAACCATTACGCCAAAAAAACGGCGTCTGGGTCCCCCCAAAATCCATACCAGATCCTTATCCAAGCACGCAGCCCAGCCGGTCATGAAAGGGGGTGGGGACGAGCGAGCGCACCCCTCCTGAATCGTACAATGCCGCATGCCCTCAACATGGGGCAGGGGGACGCCCTTCGGCTCCCCCACCCCAAAGCACCCTGTCCCCATGTTGAATAGGACAGGTCCTCTTCCCGACAACCCTGGCTGTTGGTTGTCGGGGGCTGCAGACGGGGGGCTTATCGGAATCTGGGAGCCCCCTTTATTAAGGGGGCCCCCAGATCCCGGTCCCTCACCCTATGTGAATGAGTATGAAGTACATCGTACCCCTACCAATTCACCTGGTGGAAGAAAAATGTCAATAAAAAAACACTACACTCCGGGGGTCTTCTTCTGACTTCGGGGGTCTTCTTTCGACTTCGGGGGTCTCTTCTGACTTCGGGGGTCTCTCCTGACTCTCCGGCCTCTTCTTCCACTTGAAAGTGCACTTGCAGTGCAGTCGCTGTAGATATGAGGGTAAGCTCTGAAATGAGGGGAAGCTCTGCTGATTTTATCATCCAATCATGTGCAAGCTAAAATGCTGTTTTTTATTTTCATTGCATGTCCCCCTCATATCTACAGCGACTGCACTTCCAAATGCACTTGCAGTGCACTTGTTGTGCAAATGCATTTGCCTTTCGTAAATAACCCCCAATGTGATCCACCACTGCGAGCTACAGCATAGAATAGCACAGTTTAACACAAATGTAAGTTCTCCATATATAGATTATCAGTTCACCCTATCCTCCATCTAACAGTTCCTACACACACTAACAATATGGCTGTTGTAAGCCCGCCTCTTTATGGTGCTTATCTAATTACTCGCAAAATTGTGCCGTTCTAAGCTTGGTAACCATAGTTCAAAGGCCAGTGTTGTATTATGGTTTTAAACAGGTCCCACTTTGTGAAATCTTACAAAAATGTACTGATGCAATGTAAAATTCAAACCTGGTGGATTTGCAACAAAACCATGGTTGGCACAAATCCAAACCTCAACACTATTTAAGACTACACCATAAAAAAAAGAGTAGAGTGGTGGTCCTCAAGGATTTCACGAAGGAAACCAATTATGTCTGTAAGAAAAGGAACATTGCGGCCCATTTGAAGTTACCAAAAACATTTCACAGTAACACTTTGTGGACATGAGACAATTTTTTTGTTTGCCAAATTTACATTCCAGTGATGTGTTTGAGGGAAACAAAACATAGTATTCCGACACAAAACTTTATCTCAACTGTGAAGCATGGTGTGGGATGTTAATGGTGGGGTTGATGTGCTGACTAAAGGCCTAGTAAGCTTGCAGACACTGGTGAACATAACAGGAAACTCTACAACCAGGCCTTCAGTTGTAAACCAGAACTCAAAAGAAATTGGATCATGTAAGCTTAACATGATCAAATGAACACTTGAACAAACTATTGACTAAGGAGTAAAGAAAGTTCTGTACTTTTGAACTATTAGAGGCACAACCCATTCACTTTAGACATCCACATATAAATGAAAACAATATTTTAATACAGAAATGGTCCAATATACCTTCTACATTGTAATTGCTGTAGAAAATTAATTCAGTTAGTGCCAATAAAGGAGGTTTTCTAGTTATTATATCAACTTTTTTTTATTGCTGACCTTAATTGTTTTCAACATTTATTCAATATATATTTGGCAATGTTGAATGTTGTGCATGCATTTTTATTTTAATAGGATTGTCTTTATGACAGATCACATTTTATTCATAAATTGAAAAAAAAACTAAAAAGCTCACAAAAAATATTCTCAGACTTTGATTATTTAAAGAGCATAATATGGTGTGAAATAGGAGAACTTTGCCTTTACATTTTAAATTGAGAAAACAATCTAATTAGTGGCATACCCAACAGAGCAGAAATAAAATCACAATTTAATCATTAAAGCAAAAGACAGAATCTGACGGAGTCACAACAAGACAGCTGCAATATATTGTTTTTATTCTCGAGCTCCATCAGACAGAACAATGAAATCAAACATTCAGCCACAGCTGTTCGTGATGATACAGACTGTACACCCACAAGTCCTTTAAGCTTTGTCATTTGCTGATGACAAGTACCGTATGCGGCTTTTGATTAGCTTAGCTAGCAAACCTTCAACTAATAAACTTACATGAAAGGTCTGATAGCACAAAACAATGGGTTAACTGATGTGAAACCAGATTCTGTGAACTGGAACTGAACTCTTTAGAACTGTATAGACCAGGCAATGTTGCTCCATGATCAGCAGGTTTAGCCCTAGATGTGACCAGAATACTTTTCCAGTAATGGAACTGCAATAGTTTTATCGGTGCTGTTTTGTATTATTACATTGATGCTGTTTTGATCATTTTTTTTTTACTTTTATGGGACATTATTGTAGTAATATAAAAAAAAATCATTCTTTGGCTGCCCCATAAATCACACTGTATAAGTACCACAACCTGATAGTACTCAAAATGGTTTTTCAGCCCTTTTCAAAAATATTTAAAGTCAGCAGCTACAAAATACTGTAGCTTCTGACTTTTAATAAAAGAACGCTTACCTGTCCAATGTCCAGCTCCATGCTCAGCTGAACCCCTTCTTCGTTGGTCTTCGGGGTCCCAGCATTAGCATGTTTACTATGGGCAGCTGGCTGTGATTCCTTGCGGCTTCACAGCTGGGTGCCCACTGTGCATGTGCAAGCCGTGCTGAGCTTTGTGAATGGTCCTGCAGTCTTCTGGGACCTGTGATGTGTGCCAGAAGGTTGTTGGGGGAGAATGAGGAAAAGATGATCCGTACCCCGGTCCTTGCTCTTAAACAATTGACATATTTATTGACAAGCCACAGTAGACAAATGCAAATAGGAAAGGTTGACGTGTTTCAGCCTATAAGGCCTTATGCCGCATACACATGATCGGTCAAACCGATCGTGTGTGGGCCCCATCGGTTATTTATCCATAGGTTAAAAAAAAAGCAATCTTGTTTTAAATTTAACAGGTTAAAAATCCACGCATGCTCAGAATCAAGTCGACGCATGCTTGGAAGTATTGAACTTCGTTATTTTCAGCATGTCGTTGTGTTTTACGTCACCGCGTTCTGACACAATCGTTTTTTTAACTGATGGTGTGTAGGCATGACAGACCATCAGTCAGCTTCATCGGTTAACTGATGAAAACGGTCCATCAGACCGTTTTCATCGGAGGGACCGATCTTGTGTAAAGGGCTTTAGTCATAACCATCGGGAGAACCTTTGGTGGATCGCCATGAAGATCTGACCGTGAGTGGGAGCGGGTACCTGCTCCTTGACTCTCCAGTGGAAAAAACAGAAGAGAAGGAGGGCATAAAGAGGAACTTCCTATTTAGGGGGAAGTTCTGCTTTAAGTAATGATCACTGATGACTTATGCCCTGTACACACGATTGGTTCATCCGATGAGAACGGTCTGATGGATTTTTTCATCAGATATCCGATGAAGCTGACTTTCATCAGTCTTGCCTACACACCATCAGTTAAAAAAACTATTGTGTCAAAATGCGCTGACGTAAAACACAACGACGTGCTGAGAAAAATGAAGTTCATTGCTTCCGAGCATGCGTCGACTTGATTCTGAGCATGCGTTGATTTTTAACCGATGGATTTCCCCACAGACGATCGTTTTTTTTCTATCGTTTTTTTAACTATTAGATAATTTTAAAACAAGTTCCTAGTTTTTTCATCGATGGATAAAAAAACGATGGGGCCCACACACGATCGGTTCGTCTGATGAAAACGGTCCGTTTTCATCAGACGAACCGATCGTGTGTACGCGGCATATCAGATAGAACAAAAGGAAGGCTAGAAGTTTCCCACTGCAACCAACTGCTAGCAGCTATTATAAGCTATTATATAGGTGGCTTCACTATTTTGCATTGCTCTAACACACATATATTGCGTGTCATGTTAACATGTATCATGTTAAGCACCACAATGCAATCTAAAACATACTTGACCTTTTTTTTAACAATGCAGCCCACCACAATGCACTGCATGCACATTGCAATTTGCTGCCATGTGTTGGATTTTACTGTTTAATGCATTGACAAACATTACACAATGAATGACACTGTAGCACACCACAGTAGGACACATGTGTCGATTAATGTTACTGCAATGCCTAAGGCTGAATGGGCCCTCAGGCCACAGCTAATTAGTGACACCATGATTTCAAAATATCAGGCACACATTTTAAACCAGTCTCACAAAAAGCTGTGGCATATATTTCCATCCTGTCAGGACATGGGTGTTTAAGTGCCCGATCCCATTAGCAGTAAACTTTTGTTTTGAGCACATTTGTGGTACTCTCCTGGCATTAAGAGGTATACAAGCTGATATTAACATACCAGTCAGCTTGCACCCACCGCCCATCTGGCTTAGAGATATCAGTATGTGTAACAAAAAATAAATCTAGCAAACAGGAAGAACTTGGAAAAAATTATAGTAGGGGCTTTACAGTGAGTCTCCACTAACTAACATCAATAAAGAACCACAACACAAAGTTCTAAGAGCACTGGCTGTTACCCATGTACTTTTTTAATCACTCATAATAGTAACTAATAAACATGTGCATTTGTTTTCGTCCGAATGCATTTTCGTCCGAATTTGGGGTATTTTCGTTATCGTTTTGACAAACGTGCAGAATCCGAAATTTGAAAGATCCGACATAAAAAATGCTTTATTTTCGTTGCTACAACAGCTCGATATAGATAGAAGATTCAACATGACGCTGACAATAGCAATCTCTGTCTATCGAACCTGTGGTCAAATGTGCCTAACCTAACTCTATTAGTCCAAGATTATTCTACATAGAGAGGAAAGATTCAACATAGAGAGAAATGATTTTACATTATAGAGACAGTGTTGGGGTAGACCATTCGACATAAAAGACGAAGATTCAATGAAGCAGTGAAAAACATACAAACGTTGAATCTGTCATTGAAGGCTTATGGTGTGTGTCAAAAGTTCTAAGAAGATTCGACAAGCAGCTAAACTGTACGACACCGCAATTGTACATTTCCGGTCAAATGCTCGGCCCATAGGCTATAGAATAATTTGAATCTTGGTTGACTAGTAATAATAATTTATAAATATAATTATTACTGGTGTCATACAACATTAGAATTCTTCTATAGCTTGTAGGCGGAACATTCGTCCGGAAATGTACGATTGCGGCGTCGTACAGTTTAACTGCTCTGTCGAATCTTCTTAGAACATTTGACAGACACCATAGGCCTTCAATGACAGGTTCGACCTTAATTAATTCTGATTTTCGGACGAATGCATTTTTTAACTAAACAAAATTAAATAAAAATACATTTTTGGAGTAACTAAATAAATGTATTTTTCGGACGAAATTCCGAAACAAAATAGTTCAGTGTGCAAATGTCTAGTAACTAAGGGATAAAACATCCAGAAAGAAGTCCACACTAATTGTAAAAAAATATAAAGATTAGCTATTCCCTCACAGTTGATGACAAAGAAAGTAGTAGTAGCTATAACAGAGCAACTACTATACAATATCTGGAGTAATATAATGAGTATCCAAGTGGAAATGCTAGATTTTATCCAAAATAAATAGTTCTGAATAGCACCTAGAGTGAGAAACTTGTATAGTGCAACAAATGCAAACTTAATCGCCTCAAGGACATAGGGGTTCTGTTACTGACTTCTTAACTGCTCTTGGGGGAAGATGGTAATGCCCAAAGTGGAGATAGATAGGCCTAAGGAAGATCAATTGACAAAAATTATTTTAGAAGCTGTTTTGTTAAACTTTGCAATGTAAAGGGTTACAAGTGTGGCAGGGCTGTGTAATTAACATGGACTGAATTGAAAGAAATACAAATTATTTGGCAGACAAAACTTCTCCCTCATGTGTATTTCATCTTTGTATTTAGCTGTTTTCCTGGAGTTCAATATTAATAAAATTGTCTGCCCATGTACTAATAAGAAGGTTAGAGTAGTGCAAGAGGGCAGGGAGAAAGATGATCCTCAAGTTTTACAGCAAAAGCTGAGATCAGGACATCACTGTTTCTTATATCTATATATCTCCTGGTCATTTTGATGTGACATTTTTACAGATAGTAACCCCATATTTTACATCATATGCTCAGTTTTCATAATACCCAGGCCTATTATTCTTACTTTCTTTTGAAAATGCAATTAAGTTAGACACACACCCATGCACGTACAGACTGTCCTTTGTGTATTGATTATGTGCTCTTTGCTCTTTATTAAATTGTTCTCCTTCAGTGTTTTCAATTTGTATGTCTTGGTTTAAACATGAAATGTCCAGGTTAATTGGTTGATGTTATTCTACGTGTAATAAAAAGATCTACTTGACAGAAACTGTTTTAGAAAAATTGATTTCACACATCTGTTAATAACACAGTGTTTCCTATGGGACACAGACATGTGTGTTTGGGGACAGTTGTATGTGTATACTTTTGGAAACATAGGCCCGGATTCACAAAGCACTTACGTGGACGTATCTCGAGATACGCCGCGTAAGTGTAACTCTGCGCCGTCGTATCTGTGCGCCGTGTCCACAATCTGAGATACGCCTAAAAATAGGCTTCCTACGACCGACGTAACTTGCCTACGCCGTCGTATCGTGGGCGCATATTTACGCTGTGCGCGTTTTCCGCTCCCATTGATTTTCTATGCACATATGGAAATGAGGGAGATATGCCGATTCACGAACGTAGTTGCGCCCGGCGCATAATATATGCGGTTTGCGTAAGTCGTACGTCCGGCGTAAAGTTATTCTCCATATAGGAGGCACAACTCATGCAAAGGTATGGACCAGGGAACACAAGCTGTCGTATCTTTTGTCGTTTACATTGTACGTGAATATGACTAGGCGCAGGTTACATTCACGTCGTAGGCAGTGATTTGACGTATCTTAGGCAGTTGTTTCGACGTGATTCTGAGCATGCGCACTGGAATGCGGCCACGGGACGGCGCATGCGCCGTTCATTTTAAGTACTTCTATGGCACTTGGCCCATCATTTGCATGGGGTCACGCCTCATTAGCATGGCTCACGCCCACTTCCACCTACGCTGGCTTACGCCGAGGAAACCCAGCGTATCTTTAAGAGCGAGTGCTTTGTGAATCCAGTTCTTGCCTCTGTGCGCTGCACCGGCGTAGCGTAAAAGAGATACGCTACGGCGGCATAAATATGCGCCGATGTATGTGAATCCAAGCCATAGTTTATTTCATATTTTACTTTATATATTACATTTTGAATTTACAAATTGTTCAGTACAGGGTGCTTTTGTGACACGGGTTCCCTTCAGGAATACATTTCTGCCATGTGGCAAACCTTTGGTAAATTAGATGTGAACACTAGCTGAATGACATGAAGTTTGTCAAATACTGTGTATCATAACCAACTATTTTTTTTTTCATAAAATACAGATTTCAAGTTTATTTCATCCTTTTTGAGTATGTTACAGCTTATATGAGAATTTAACGATTGGGTTTATATCGACTTTAAAGAGCAGTTCAAGCTTTTTATTTATTTTAGTTTAAAGTAGAGCTGAAAGCAAAACTGAGCAGCAACCACTGTCAAGTTGTTATTCCATGTGGAATGTTTAATAGTTGATTCTAATATAGATCTGTGAAGTCACTGTTTCCTCTGAGTCCATCCAAGTTTTATCCTGTGTTGCGCCGTGATGAGTGGGAAGTGGTGGTGACCCGAAACGTGTTAATAGATATTTTTACCAACACTTAAAATGATCTTTGACTCTTTCATCCAGTTTCGGTCCGGCGTTATTAAACTTGTTAAACTTGTTTGAAGTTTTCCTTCATCTGACTACACATGAAAGTCTAAAAGTTTCTAGTTGAGTATGTTTTTCTGGAGATTTGCATGACTGTCTGAATCACTGAATTTGTCCTGCTGATCACTGTTACCAGGACTAAAAGTGAGGGAAAATGTAAAATGTTGAAGTTTCACTGGAACAGAAATAAAGGGGATATCTTCCATTGTGGACCTTATTCTAGTGACTGTCCAAGTGGGGACTTCACTTACTTTGTAGAGGGTTCCTCATACTTGCTATTTTATCAGCAGGGAAATTATGGAAAATCTCCTCAGAAGTGCCCAGATACCAAAAAAAAACCTCATCCTTCCCTACTCTTTTCACAATTAAAAAAAAGGATTTAGATATACTTTAACCTCTTGGTGTCCGCGCTATAGCCGAATAACGGCTACAGCGCGGATCTGAATTGCTAGGAGGCCGTCAATAGACATCCTCCCGCGGCTCGCTCTGTGATCAACGAGTTTATGAGACTCACTGGATCACAGATCCGAGTAAGGGGTCGATCTTGACCCCTTACCACATGATCAGCTGTCAGCCAATGACAGCTGATCAAATGACGTAAACAGAGCCCGTAATCAACTATTTTTTCTCCTCACGCTCATAGCGTGAGGAGAAAAAAAGAAGCCGATCACCGGTAGGTGACAGAAGGATATCAATACCGACCAGGGAGAGCTGCCCAGCTCATCTGTGCCCATGTGCACCACCTGTCAGTGCCACCTACCAGTGCACAACACTATGCCCACCAGCGCCACGTATTAGTGCCCACAGTGCTACCTATCAGTGCCCACAGTGCCACCTATCAGTGCCCATAGTGACACCTATCAAAGTCACTAATTAGTGCCTCATCAACGGTGCTGCCCATCATTGTCACCTACCAGTGTCCATCACTGTCACCGACCAGTGCCCATCATTGCCCATCAGTGCCACATATCAGTGCCTATCAGTGCTATATATCTGTGCCCATCAGTAACACTTATCAGTGCCCATCAGTGCCACCCGTCAGTGCCCATAACTGCAGCCTTATCTGTGCCCATCAGTACCACCTTATCTGTCCCCATCAGTGCCGCCTTATCTGTGCCTATCAGTGCTGCCTTATCTATGCCTATCAGTGCCCACCAGTGCAGCCTATCAGTGCCCATCAGTGCTACCTCATCAGTACATATCAATGAAGGAGAAAAATTACCTGTTTGCAAAATTTTATAACAAAATATAAAACATGATTTTCCATCTTTTTTTGTTTGTTTAGCAAAAAATTAAAACCCCAGAGGTGATCAAACACCACCAAAAGAAAGCTCTATTTGTGTGAAAAAAATGATAAAAATGTAATTTGGGTACAGTGTTGTATGACCGCGCAATTGTCATTCAAAGTGCAATCGGGGGCAATCTTTAAGTGCCCAGTAAGCAAGTGGTTAAGCTTGGTACTGGGTGGAGAGAAATTATGTTTCTGACTTGGTATGACCATGATCTTGTTTGCTAATGCTACATTAAAAATCTAAGCCTTTCTAATCCTGGAGTCATCAATGGGGGATCCATGGAAACAATCCCAAATAGACTAAACTGGCAAATAATTTATCAATGTTTATCCATTAAAACATATAGATAGAGTCAAAGAAATATTTTTAAAAGTTATTTCACCCTCAAAGAATATTTAATCAATACTTGAAATACATATTTTATTTTGACTTAAAATTTAACAAAGTTGACATTTACTGGGTGCATTTGCTCTTGCAAAAATAATCACAACATCCCTCTTTCCCAAGACTTTGTTTGATGGAGCCATCTTTAATTGCAATTACAATTCCCTTTTAGGCCAGCATTCAACTAATGAGAAGTGGTACGATGAATGATCATTCTGCTTATAGAGAACAGATTGGGATGAATGGCTTCTTGTACAGAAAATAGATACTTTAACACACATTTCACCATTGTGATCCTTTAACTGACGGAACTTCACTAACGCCAAAAATGTAAAATGCAAAGGAAGAACGCTCATTGCTTGTATGTGTGGTTTCCCCATCGACTGGATCAGCAAGGTGCTGCTACCTCTAGTGAGAGAGCAACACTTGGTTCAAGTAGCCAGTGGACAACCCATGCAAGCAGGTGAGTGTTTTACCTCTCTGTTGTGTCCCCCATAGTGCTGGCAAGTTCTTGCCACGACATGATGGTAAGTTGGACAGGGATCTTAAGCCATGTACACACAACCATTTTTCATGTCATGGAAAAAAACAAAGGGCTAGATTCAGCAAAGAATTACGCCGGCGTATCCATAGATACGCCGCGTAAATTCAAAGCTGCGCCGGCGTATCTACTTTCTGTATTCAGAAAGCTACATACGCCGACATTAGCCTAAGATCCGATTGGCGTAATTCTATTACGCCGTCGTATCTTAGGGTGCATTCTTACGCTGGCCGCTAGGTGGCGCTTCCGTTGTTTTCGGCGTAGAATATGCAAATTACCTAGTTACGTCGATTCACAAACGTACGTGCGCCCGGCGTTGGTTTTTTACGTCGTTTGCGTAAGGCTTTTTTGGCGTAACGTTGTGCCTGCTTCTATGAGGCGCACTCAATGTTAAGTATGGACGTCGTTCCCGCTTCGATTTTTGAATTTTTTACGTCTTTTGCGTAAGTCGTTAGCGAATAGGGCTGGACGTAATTTACGGTCAAGTCGAAACCAATGACGTCCTTGCGACGTCATTTGGAGCAATGCACACTGGGATATGTACACAGACGGCGCATGCGCCGTTGGTACAAAATGTCAATCACGTCAGGTCAACACACATTAACATAAAACACGCCCCCCCTTACACATTTGAATTACGCACGTTTACACCGGCCCCATTAGTGCTTTGTGAATACTGCACTTGCTCCTGTAAGTTGCGGCAGCGTAGCGTAAATACAATACGCTGTGCCGCCGTTAGATTGCGCGCCCCTACTTGAATCTAGCCCAAAGTTTTTATCAATGTGATTCTTGTTAAGCCTGCCTTGCATACACATGATCATGAAAAAAATGCTTGAGCAAAGTGCGGTGACGTACAACACGTACGACGGCACTATAAAGGGGAAGTTCCATTCGAATGGCGCCACCCTTTGGACTGATTATGCAAATTTCCCTTCTCATAACTTGCTTCTGAGCATGCACGTTTTTTTCCTCGTCGTTAAAGGGTACACACGTGAAAAACAACGAGAAAAAATAGAGCATGTTCTAAATTTTTAATGCCCACTTTTCTCGTCGAGAATAATGCTCTGGAGCCTACACGCGACTGTTTTTAACGACCAATTTAAAAAATTTAATTTTTCTCGTCATGAAAAACGGTCGTTTGTACGCGGCATTAGACCAAAAGAATGCAATTTATTTAGCGAGTTTATAAGACCCGTGGACAAGATAAAGAAAAAGGACTACAAGTCTCTAAAAGGTACACATAACAAAAAATTCACAGATATATTTAGCTGGATTCAGGTAGACGTGCCTAACGCTAGGCAGGCGTAGCGTATCTCATATACGCTACGCCGCCGTAAGTTAGAGAGGCAAGTGCTGTATTCACAAAGCACTTGCTTCCTAAGTTACGGCAGCGTAGCGTAAATGTGCCGGCGTAAGCGCGCCTAATTCAAACTGTGAAGAGGTGGGCGTGTTTTATAAAAATAAAGCATGACCCCACGTAAATGACGTTTTGAACGAACGGCGCATGCGCCGTCCGTGGACGTATCCCAGTGCGCATGCTCCAAATTCCGCCGCAAAGACTTATTGGTTTTGACGTGAACGTAAATTATGCCCAGCCCCATTCACGGACGACTTACGCAAACGACTTAAAAATTTAAAAATTTGACACGGTTCCGACGTCCATACTTAACATTGGCTACGCCATCTTTTTGGTGGATTATCTTTACGCCTGAAAACGCCTTACGTAAATGGTGTATCTTTACTGCGACGGGCAAGCGTACGTTCGTGAATAGGCGTATCTCGCTGATTTACGCATTCTAGGCGTAAATCAGCACACAAGCCCCTAGCGGCCAGCGTAAATAGACAGCTAAGATACGACGGCGCCGGCGGTCATATCTTAGCTACATTTAAGCGTATCTCAATTTGAGAATACACTTAAATATACAACAGCGCAGATTCGGAGTTACGACGGCGTATCTACTGATACGCCGGCGTATCTCTACCTGAATCTGGCTAATTGTGCCCAGAGATCAGATTTAAGCACAGGAAGTTTTATTCATTATAGTTCAGTAAGTTTAAAGGGGTTGTAAAGGTTAGATTTTTATTTTCTAAATAGGTTCATTTAAGCTAGTGCATTGTTGGTTAACTCAGTGTTTCTCAACTCCAGTCCTCGGGGCGCACCAACAGGTCATGTTTTCAGGCTTTCCATTATTGTGCACAGGTGATTTTATCAGTTTCACTGCCTTAGTAATTACCACAGCAGTTTGATCTGAGGGAAATCCTGAAAACATGACCTGTTGGTGCGCCCCGAGGACTGGAGTTGAGAAACACTGGGTTAACTTACCTTTTCCTTCGATTTCCCTTCTAAATGTTTTTTTTCTTTGTTTTCTTTGTCTGAATTTCTCACTTTCTGTTCCTCCTCAGTAAGCTGTTTAGTAATCTGTTCTGGCTGACTAACCCCCAGACAGAACATGGGGGCAAGCTTACTAAGGAGAAACAGGAAGTGAGAAATTCAGACAAAGAAAAAAAAACATTTAGAAGGGAAATCGAAGGAAAAGGTAAGTGAACCAACAATGCACTAGCTTAACCACTAGCCGACCAGCCACCGTCATTATACGGCGGCAGGTCGGCTCTCCTGGGCGAAAGCCCGTAGCTATACGTCCTATCGTATAGCCGCCACTAGGGGGCGCGTGCGCGCTGCCGGAGGCGCGCGCGCGCACCCCCCGCTCGCCCCCGACTCCCGTGCGTGTGCCCGGCGGGCGCGATCGCCGCCGGGCACACGCGATCGCTCGTTACAGAGCGGGGACCGGGAGCTGTGTGTGTAAACACACAGCTCTCGGTCCTGTCAGCGGGGGAAATGATGATTTTCTGTTCATACAATGTATGAACAGAAGATCAGTGTTTCCCCTAGTGAGGCCACCCCCCCCCCCCACAGTAAGAACACACCCAGGCATACTTAACCCCTTCCCCGCCCCCTAGTGTTAACCCCTTCACTGCCAGTGGCATTTTTATAGTAATCTAATGCATTTTTATAGCACTGATCGCTATAAAAATGCCAATGGTCCCAAAAATGTGTCAAAAGTGTCCGAAGTGTCCGCCATAATGTCGCAGTAACGAAAAAAAATCGCTGATCGCCGCCATTACTAGTAAAAAAAATATATTAATAAAAATGCCATAAAAATACCCCCTATTTTGTAAACGCTATAACTTTTGCGCAAACCAATCAATAAACGCTTATTGCGATTTTTTTTTACGAAAAATATGTAGAAGAATACGTACCGGCCTAAACTAAGGAAAAAAAAATTTTTTTTATATATTTTTGGGGGATATTTATTACAGCAAAATGTAAAAAATATTATTTTTTTTCAAAATTGTCGCTCTATTTTTGTTTATGGCGCAAAAAATAAAAACCGCAGAGGTGATCAAATACCACCAAAAGAAAGCTCTATTTGTGGGAAAAAAAGGACGCCAATTTTGTTTGGGAGCCACGTCGCACGACCGCGCAATTGTCAGTTAAAGCGTCGCAGTCCCGAATCGCAAAAAGTGCTCTGGTCTTTGACCAGCAATATGGTCCGGGGGGTAAGTAGTTAAGGGAACCTATTTAGAAAATAAAAACGAACCTTTACAACCCCTTAAATCTTTTTCATCATGATCTTCCTCTTATTAAAAAATGCTAATGATTTCTGTGGTTTGCTCTTCATAAAAATGAAAAAGAACTATTAAATGAGTTCTGTATACAGTATGTGTGCAGTTTTTTAATTAACCAAGACTATACTTGCCCTATGTATTGAGAGAGCCTATTTAAAAAAACTAAGCGTGGACTGGAAACATACTCGCCTTCCGTTGCCTTCGCAGCCCTCCTACATACTACATACAGTCTATAGATACTACCTGTACATATACATGAATGATAGATTACAGTGTTTTCTATTCCAGGAGCTCCTCTGTGTAAGCAGATGGAATAAAATGTTAATGATTCTCTTGTACATAATTTGAGATTCCCAGGAGAGCATGCATTGCCAAATGTGATTAACAAAATATGAAATAATTGGCGAAGGACAGAAGGAACTGCTATTCTATGGGAAATGCTATCGATGTACAACTCTGTAATGAAATGTGAATATTATGAGTCCTACCAGCCAGGTAAAGGTGAGATGCATTTTTATTATATTGTGACGCACTAAAGATTGTTTTGCCAGAGAATATGAATCAGGAGATTTCTCAATGCATGATGTACAAGACAAGAAAAGTGAGGAGGGCAGGTCTGTTTTCCGCCCCACCCACCCAAGAAAAATATATTGGGCACTAGCCTCCACTGCTAGTGTATGTAAGGGAAAGCAAAGAACTATAATGCCTCATACACACAACCAGTTTTACCATCGGGAAAACTGCCATGACAGCTTTTGGCCAGGAAAACTGGTCGTGTGTATGCTCCATGGCAGTTTTCCCGGCAAAAAAAACACAGAGAATGGCGGCATGAAAAATTAGAACACGTTCTCCTTTTTCCTGCCACGATTCCCGGCGGTCTTTTTCCCGGCAGTTTCCCTATGGGAAACACTGCGGTGGCGCATACACACGGCCGGATTTCCCGGCCAAAGCTCTCACCGCAGTTTTCCCGACGGGAAAACCTCTGGGCCCGGATTCACAAAGATTTTACGCTGGCGTATCTATTGATACGCCACGTAAGTTTTAAGATGCGCCGTCGTATCTCTGCACGGTATTCATGAAGCTAGATACGCCTGAAATCTGGCTTCAGCCGACCAACGTAAGTCTTAGTACACCGTCGTATCTTGGGTGCATATTTACGCTGGCCGCTAGGGGCGCTTCCGTTGATTTACGCGTTGAATATGCAAATGCCATGGTACGCCGATTCACAAACGTAGTTCCGTCCAGCGCATCTATATACGCCGTTTACATAAGGCGTCGGTCCGGCGTAACTTTACCCCTCATAAAGCAGCGGTAAGTCATGTTAGGTATGGAAGTCGGAAACGTCGGAACAGCGGCGTATTTTACATTGTTTGCGTAAGTCGTCCGTGAATGGGGATGGGCGTAGGTTACGTTCACGTCGACTAAACATTGAGCCGGCGTAACTTAGGGACAAAATTCTACGTGATACTGAGCATGCGCGCGCATGCGCCATTCGTAAGGCGCGTCATTTACGCGGGGTCACGATTCATTAGCATACAACACGCCCCCTACCAGCCTACTTTGAATTAGGCGGGCTTACGCCGGCCCATATACGCTACGCCACCGTAATTTCGGGCGCAAGTTCTGAATACACTACTCGCCTGACTAAGTTACGGCAGCGTATCGCATATGAGATGCGCTACGCCCGCCTAAAGATACGCGCATCTTTCTGAATCTGGCCCCAGGTGTGTACACGGGGAAAGTGACTGAGCAGGTTCTCGGTTTTCCCCCCGGGATTCCCGGAAGACTTTTTACCCCTGGGAATCCTGATCATGTGTACGGGGCATGTGGCTCCATGCACACTGGACGTTAAAATACTGTTATAAAACCACCAGTAGCTTTGCAGTGAGTCTTTCAACGTTTTTTAACGTTTTTACAATAGCGTTTATTAGCGTTTTTCCGCGTTAGAGTTTTTCAGCGTTTAAATGTTAAAAACGCCAGTGAGCCATGTTTTTGAGCGTTTATCAACGTTTATGAGTGTTTATGAGCGTTTTTGAGCGTTTGGTGTTTTTTGTGGTCACCAAAATCACTTCTGACGCCATTTTAAGGCGTTCAGAAAACAGCCCATAAACTGTGGTTGTAAACCCTTACATATACACATTGAAGTGACTATCCTCAGGTGATACAAAGAGCTGAAATAAAGTCTACACAAGTTGCACCTATTTATCTGCAACCCTCTCTCTTCTACAGCTGTTCCAAGAGTAAACATTATGCAGCTTTTCTGAGGTTTCATAAAGAAGGGCAAGGGAGCTGAAGTTACACTCTGTAGAGCTCACTGAGAGCTGATTGGAGGAGAAAGGACAAACCCCCTTCACACAGGAACAGAGCTAATGCTGTAAATCACAGGCTGTGTGTTGGAGTTCCCTCCCCTTTTACCGTTTTACCTCTTGGTATCAGGAAAACTTGTCAGAAATTACTCATGCAGATGGCAGAGGAATGAGGCAGGAGACAAAAATTAAATTTAGTTCTCTGGATTAAGACACACTATAGAGGGATATGATTTATTCATATTTCATGACAGAGGTTTAAAATGTCTTGACTTTAGCACCACTTTAATACTCTACAGTAGTACAAAGGTCTACCATTAACGTAATGAAGCAGTAGAAATATTGACATGATGACATTATATTCACAATGATTGTTAATAATGAGGGTTATTTCTGCCGTTTGAACTGGAATTTTGTCTTTGACAACGTCCTCTCAATGAACATTTATTATCCAGCCTTAAGGTGTGTAGGCACAATGGTGGAGAGGCAGGGGACAGGTCAGCAACAGATGTCTTACCATGAATGGTATGAAGACGTGTTACTGAGGGGCTTCCCAGGTTGACTACAAAAGAACAAAGAGTTTGACACTGAGATGAGGCTTAGGCAGGCCACACATGGAGCAAATTTATTTCCTGCATCCACGGGTCACACAGACAGTGTTGACAGGGGAATCAGCAATTGTCTTCTCCCGGTGGGGGGAAAGAAGGCGGCAAGCTGCCCCGTCAGGAGAAGATAGTGTTTATCGCTAGAAGCTATAGCAGCCGCTAGCAATAATCACAAGAGAATCCAGCACGCTGGTTGTACCCAAGTTGATCGTTCGATCGACTTGGTACATTCAGCCTGCCCATTAACGGTTCAAATGTCGGCCTGTTCCTGATGAACCGGCTGAGATTCTTATGCCGTGTACCAGCTGAGATTCTTATTCTGACAAGAAAACCGTGGATTTTTTTCCGACAGAATGTTGACTCAAACTTGTGTTGCATACACACGGTCACACAAAATTCTGACCGTCAAGAACGCAGTGACATACAATACTACAACGAGCCGAGAAAAATTAAGTTCAATGATTCCGAGCATGCGTCAAATTGATTCCGAGCAAGCGTGTTTTTTTTGCGAGTCGGAATTGCATACAGACAATTGTAATTTCCGACAAGAACTTTTCTTGTCGGAAAAATTGAGAACCAGCTCTCAAATTTTTGCTGTCGGAGATTCCGATAGAAAAAGTCCAATGGAGCCTACACACGGTCGGAATTTCCGACCAAAAGCTCACATCGGACATTTCTTGGCGGAAATTGCAATCGTGTGTATGCGGCATAACCGTGTATGGCATTATTTACTAAGCAAATCAAACAAGAGTGGGGTAAACTGTTATACCTCGTACACACGACAATTTTTCTCGTCAGGAAAAAAAACTACGTTTTTCCTGATGTGATTCCTCTCCGGCCTGACTTGCATACACACGTTCATCTAAAAAAACGTCCGACCAAAGCGCAGTGACGTACAACACATACGACTGGATTATAAAGGGGACGTTCCTTTTAAATGGCGCCACCCTTTGGGCTGCATATTTAATTCTGAGCATGCGCGTTTTTTTCCCCCTCGGAAAAGCATACACACAACCGTTTATCGCGACAAGAAAAAAACTGACAGGAAACACGACGAGAAAAAAGAGAGCTGGTTTCAATTTTTTTGCGGGCAGTTTTTTCGTCGAGAAAACTGCTAGGGAGCATACACACGCCCGGTTTTCACGACCAATATAAAAAATGGCAGTTTTCTCGTTGTGAAAACCGGTCGTGTGTACAAGGCATAAGAGTAAGAATGGATTGTGTGCTTGGACATGTGAGGGAAAATGTGTGATCATAATTTGAAAACCCACCCAGCTGATCACACACTGATGTTTAATGTGTACAATGAAGTCCTAGTTTGCCACGCACATTGAACATCTAAATTATGCTGTTTTTATGCTTCGTTCTTCTTTAACCACTTCCGGACCGCCTCCTGCACATATACGTCGGCAGAATGGCACGGCTGGGCACAAGCACGTATATATACGTCCTGTACTTGTACCCAGCCGTGGGTACACTGTGGCGGCGTATCGATCGCGTCATCCCCTTTATATTGGAGACACGATCGATGACGTCACACCTACAGCCACACCCCCCTACAGTTGTAAACACTCACAAAGTGAACCCTAACTCCTACAGCGCCCCCTGTGGTTAACTCCCAAACTGCAACTGTCATTTTCACAATAAAGAATGCAATTTAAATGCATTTTTTGCTGTGAAAATGACAATGGTCCCAAAAATGTGTCAAAATTGTCCGAAGTGTCCGCCATAATGTCGCAGTCACGAAAAAAATCGCTGATCGCCGCCATTAGTAGTAAAAAAAAAAAAAAAAAAAATGCAATAAAACTATCCCCTATTTTGTAAACGCTATAAATTTTGCGCAAACCAACCGATAAACGATTATTGCGATTTTTTTTTTACCAAAAATAGGTAGAAGAATACGTATCGGCCTAAACTGAGGAAAAAAAAAATTATATATGTTTTTGGGGGATATTTATTATAGCAAAAAGTAAAAAATATTGCATTTTTTTCAAAATTGTCGCTCTATTTTTGTTTATAGCGCAAAAACTAAAAACCGCAGATGTGATCAAATACCACCAAAAGAAAGCTCTATTTGTGGGGAAAAAAGGACGCCAATTTTGTTTGGGAGCCACGTCGCACGACTGCGCAATTGTCTGTTAAAGCGATGCAGTCCCGAACTGTAAAAACACCTTGGGTCTTTAGCCAGCATATTGGTCCGGGGCTTAAAGCGGGAGTTCACCCATTTCTAAAAAAAATTTTTTTCTTCCCCTAGATTCCTGCTCGTTCGGTCTAGGGGAATTGGCTATTTGTATTAAAATAGGTGCAGTACTTGAATAAAGTGATTGATGAGCGCAAAATAGTGGTATAATAAAATAAGATGGCAGTGAAACGTCCAATTAGAGAAAATAACACTAATAAAATATGATCTCCAAAGTGATACAAAAGTGTAACGAATAGTGCCAAGTAGGCACAATGGATCTACAAAATCCAATGTGTAAATGATACAAATAATGAAAAAATAATAAAAAATGTGAAAAAAAACAATTGTGACAACAGTTCATATGTGACAGTTCATGAATCACAGGAGTGAATGACAATTCCAAACGGTGACTGTGTATCCAAGTAGAGTGATGAGAAAATCCACATGCGCAGCTGAGCTCACAATGTGCTTACCTCACACACATGCAATGACAGCATGGTATCTCCACAGATGAAATCCGACACGAGAAACGAATCCTCCTCACCTCTCCTATAGTGACACAGGTCTGTGAATGGTAGAGACGGCGTCCTTCTAGTTATGTCTGCAACTCCGGACTTCACCAAAATGGAGGATCCGTGTGCAAGTGCACTTAGAATGGTCCCAAAATAAACGGAAAGAATCTCCAATAGTGAAGTATGTAAAAGCGATTTAATGTCATCCACAAAATAAAATATCAGGAGGTTCAGCTAAACAGAGCCTGAACCAAAACAGACAGCGAGAACGGCTGTGTGATCGGGTAGGTGCGTCACTTCCGGTCACGTCTTTCGATGCCTTACGCGTTGCGTCACGTCACGTGACTTCATCAGAGGCTAATGATTGGCTGAGCTATCTACACCTTTATACAGCTTGGCCGGAAATACAATTGCGGCCATTTTGGAACCTGGTTACCATCAAGACACATCGCGGCCATAATAATAATGGGCACAGCCGATGAAAACATATGGGCTTTGATGGCAGAAGTATACTGTATCGAAAAAATGTACAAAAATGTACAAAAATCGTGTTGTGAGAGACCATGAAGGACTAACATGATCTAAACTCAACACAGAGAATGTAAAATAAAATCAATGTCATATAATGCAAAATACTATATGTGTATAATACAACCTGGCAAAAATCATTTAAAAGGAAGATAAATTTCCAAGATGGATAAAATTTATCATTTAAGGATAAAATACATTGCAGTACCGTCTAGTCAGACAGAATCAATATATTATCCATTTATTTATATTAAAACCAAATAAAATATTTAAAATTGTTATATTTAAGTTTAAAACTTTAAAATATAAAAAAGATGGTAGTGAACAGGGTCACCCTTCTTATTGGTGATACATCATAATATTTCATTTATGAGGAAAAAATCAGCTGACAATGTCTGGTGTATAAATAAAGCGAAAAAAGGGGGGAAAAAAGAGTCTAGCAAGAAAAACTAGACCAAAGTGACACCTCATTCCCTTTATCGCAACCTCATTCATACAATAATACAGTTTAAAAATTGCTTAAAAAACAGTTAACATCAAAATCCACATTAAGGCCATCCGGCACCAATGTGTGGAGGGTATGTATCCATTGAGACTCTTTCTGACTGATGGTCCTAACCAGATGGGCTCCCCTCCATGGCTTTTTAAATTTGTCGATAGCCCAAAAGGATAAATGACGTGGATCTTTGTTATGGACTTCAGCAAAGTGTCTACTGACACTGTGCTTGTCGAAACCTTTTAAGATGTTCTTAATGTGTTCCTTAATGCGGACCATTAATGGTCTTTTGGTTCTACCTACGTATTGGAGCTTACACGTACATTGTAGTACATAAACCACACCCTCAGTGTGGCAACTAATAAAATCCTTAATGGGGTACCACGTGTTGGTATAGGTCCCCAAAAACTCTGTTCTTTTGAGTTGTGGGCCTTTTGCGTGTACACAGGCAAAACAGTACTTGCATGGAACAAACCCTTTTGTATTGAAAAATGTGTAGCCACTCTTTGGGGGAGGGTCTACTACATTTTTAACCAACAGATCTCTAATTGTGGGTGCTCTTTTATATACAATATTTGGCCTGATTGGTAAAATACTTTTTAGATGTTTATCTGTTGTTAGAACATGCCAGTGTTTTCTCAACACTTTCTCCACATCCTTGTGTTGGATGTTGTAATCCAAAATAATGGCTGGTGCTTCTGCTTTTTGTTTAATTTTTATATTTCCTTGTAGCATTATGATACTGGACTTCGTTGTGGATAGTTGTAATACTGAGGGTGATAGGGTGGAGGAATAGGGGGTGGTGGATGGTATACAGATCCTCTATTGTCCCTATGATCCCTTTCCGAATTACGACGGTTCCAAGTATTCTTTTTAAAGGGTTTCTTAAAAGGTTTTTTCTGTTTGTTGTTATGAGGTGTTTGCTGATTATATCCCTCAACATTTTTCTGATGATATTGTTGTTGTTCCTGTTGGTTTTTACCAACAGGTCCTTGATCTTGCCAGCCCATATGTTTTATGGGTCGAGTTTTATCACCCTCAGTATTACAACTATCCACAACGAAGTCCAGTATCTACTTACAATCGGTATGAGTCTTTACGACCATATCAGGAGCATTACTATCAACCACACCAGTACAATTATGACCCCCAAAGGTCTTTTTTAGATCGGGATCGGAGGGACTACTCACCAAGGAGACCTCCCCAGGAAACGTATCGATCCCCGAGGAGACACAGACAAGAAAACCAATCACCATCAAGAAACATCAAGGAACCCCCCAGATCCCCGAGAAGACCAAGGGAGGCAAGGGTAACCCGCACACCAGAAGAAGAAAACGGGGATGTAGAGCGGGAAAGAGATCCCAAAAGAAAGAGATTGGAAAAGGAGAGGGGGTCTTCAACATAAGTGGTAAAACTCTGACTGCAGATGAACTAGCAGTATTGGATGTAGGCCTTAAACATGCACCAATCAAAAACTTAAACAAGTTTGATACATATATTAACATTCAAAAATATATTAGAAAGATTAATATTAAAAAATACTTCATCGGAAACCCAATAAAAAGTTTATCCTCCACATCCCCAGCAAGTAATGCCATACAACACAGTACTTTACGTAATAACTCTGTGTTTAATCCTCAAGTAGGCAATAACCAACATATAGAGGTGTTCAAAAAATTAGTGCTACAAGATCTGGATCAGCTTAAATTGAAAAATGTCTCAGACCCTCCACATCTAAAAAGAGGGATACAAAGTCTAAAAAAGCGAAAGGACATTGTTATCCGCCCGGCTGATAAAGGGGGAGGGGTAGTAGTACAGTCCAAAGAACAATACCATGAACAGCTTCTTGGCCAATTAATGGATAAAGAAACATACACTGAACTACCCGGAAACCCCATAGTGCATTATAAAACACAATTAAAACAGTTGATTCGTTTAGGACTCAAAAGGGACATTCTCAATAAAAAAGAAGCGACTTTTCTGCTACCAGAAACCTGTAGAATTCCTATCATCTACACTATCCCCAAACTACACAAGGATAAGATTAATCCCCCCGGTAGACCGATTGTTAACGGGATTGATTCCCTTACGGCCCGGATGGGTCAATATCTTGATTATTTTTTGCAGCCAGCTATCCAGCAAACTAAATCGTATCTAAGGGACACGAAGCATGTCTTGCAGCTATTAGAGGAAGTACCTGTCACAGAAGGCAGTACAATCATAGCTTCTGCAGACGTGTCATCCTTGTACACAATTGTGAAACACCATCAAGCCTGTAGTGCCACTAAATGGCTTTTGAGAAATTACACCATTCTTCCATGTAAGCAGCGTAAGTTCTTAATTAAGTGTCTAGAGTTCTGCTTAAAATCCAACTATTTCTGGTATAACCAGACCTATTATAATCAAAAGACGGGTATAGCCATGGGCGCTAAATTTGCACCATCTGTGGCTAATGCATTCATGGCCGAGTGGGAGGAAGGTGTGGTTTATTCCAACACGCCACCACAACTCATCATGTACAAAAGATACATTGATGATGTATTGATTATTTGGAATGGCACTAAGGACACTCTGGAAGATTTTCTCTCAAACCTCAACACAAATGATAAAAACATCAAATTAGTGGTAAATATGAGTGATAAATCTATTAATTTCCTTGATTTGGACATCACGATCTCGAAAGAACGATTGATTACCAAGACCCACTTCAAAAGTGTAGACACGAATAGCTACTTATCATTAAAGAGTTGCCATTATAGATCTTGGTTACTGAATATCCCAAAAGGGCAGCTAGTTCGAATCAAACGCAATTGCACAAAGGAGATAGATTTTCGCACTCAGGCTGAATTTATTGGAGAACGGTTTAAAAAGAAGGGATACTCTGATGAATTCATACAGCAACAAATACAAACCGTGGCGGATCTTGACAGGAATTCGATGCTACAAGGAAATATAAAAATTAAACAAAAAGCAGAAGCACCAGCCATTATTTTGGATTACAACATCCAACACAAGGATGTGGAGAAAGTGTTGAGAAAACACTGGCATGTTCTAACAACAGATAAACATCTAAAAAGTATTTTACCAATCAGGCCAAATATTGTATATAAAAGAGCACCCACAATTAGAGATCTGTTGGTTAAAAATATAGTAGACCCTCCCCCAAAGAGTGGCTACACATTTTTCAATACAAAAGGGTTTGTTCCATGCAAGTACTGTTTTGCCTGTGTACACGCAAAAGGCCCACAACTCAAAAGAACAGAGTTTTTGGGGACCTATACCAACACGTGGTACCCCATTAAGGATTTTATTAGTTGCCACACTGAGGGTGTGGTTTATGTACTACAATGTACGTGTAAGCTCCAATACGTAGGTAGAACCAAAAGACCATTAATGGTCCGCATTAAGGAACACATTAAGAACATCTTAAAAGGTTTCGACAAGCACAGTGTCAGTAGACACTTTGCTGAAGTCCATAACAAAGATCCACGTCATTTATCCTTTTGGGCTATCGACAAATTTAAAAAGCCATGGAGGGGAGCCCATCTGGTTAGGACCATCAGTCAGAAAGAGTCTCAATGGATACATACCCTCCACACATTGGTGCCGGATGGCCTTAATGTGGATTTTGATGTTAACTGTTTTTTAAGCAATTTTTAAACTGTATTATTGTATGAATGAGGTTGCGATAAAGGGAATGAGGTGTCACTTTGGTCTAGTTTTTCTTGCTAGACTCTTTTTTCCCCCCTTTTTTCGCTTTATTTATACACCAGACATTGTCAGCTGATTTTTTCCTCATAAATGAAATATTATGATGTATCACCAATAAGAAGGGTGACCCTGTTCACTACCATCTTTTTTATATTTTAAAGTTTTAAACTTAAATATAACAATTTTAAATATTTTATTTGGTTTTAATATAAATAAATGGATAATATATTGATTCTGTCTGACTAGACGGTACTGCAATGTATTTTATCCTTAAATGATAAATTTTATCCATCTTGGAAATTTATCTTCCTTTTAAATGATTTTTGCCAGGTTGTATTATACACATATAGTATTTTGCATTATATGACATTGATTTTATTTTACATTCTCTGTGTTGAGTTTAGATCATGTTAGTCCTTCATGGTCTCTCACAACACGATTTTTGTACATTTTTGTACATTTTTTCGATACAGTATACTTCTGCCATCAAAGCCCATATGTTTTCATCGGCTGTGCCCATTATTATTATGGCCGCGATGTGTCTTGATGGTAACCAGGTTCCAAAATGGCCGCAATTGTATTTCCGGCCAAGCTGTATAAAGGTGTAGATAGCTCAGCCAATCATTAGCCTCTGATGAAGTCACGTGACGTGACGCAACGCGTAAGGCATCGAAAGACGTGACCGGAAGTGACGCACCTACCCGATCACACAGCCGTTCTCGCTGTCTGTTTTGGTTCAGGCTCTGTTTAGCTGAACCTCCTGATATTTTATTTTGTGGATGACATTAAATCGCTTTTACATACTTCACTATTGGAGATTCTTTCCGTTTATTTTGGGACCATTCTAAGTGCACTTGCACACGGATCCTCCATTTTGGTGAAGTCCGGAGTTGCAGACATAACTAGAAGGACGCCGTCTCTACCATTCACAGACCTGTGTCACTATAGGAGAGGTGAGGAGGATTCGTTTCTCGTGTCGGATTTCATCTGTGGAGATACCATGCTGTCATTGCATGTGTGTGAGGTAAGCACATTGTGAGCTCAGCTGCGCATGTGGATTTTCTCATCACTCTACTTGGATACACAGTCACCGTTTGGAATTGTCATTCACTCCTGTGATTCATGAACTGTCACATATGAACTGTTGTCACAATTGGTTTTTTTCACATTTTTTATTATTTTTTCATTATTTGTATCATTTACACATTGGATTTTGTAGATCCATTGTGCCTACTTGGCACTATTCGTTACACTTTTGTATCACTTTGGAGATCATATTTTATTAGTGTTATTTTCTCTAATTGGACGTTTCACTGCCATCTTATTTTATTATACCACTATTTTGCGCTCATCAATCACTTTATTCATATTATTCATTTGTTGTTATTGCAATTTTAGATTTGAGCAGCATTACGTTTATTGTATCATTTTTAGTACTTCATTTTCCACCCTGCACATTTGGGCACTGTTAGCGCTTTAGTTTCCCCTTTACAGGTGCAGTACTTACCCGTTTTCGAGCTGCATCTTCTTCCGTCGCTTCCGGGTATGGTCTTCGGGAGCGGGCGTTCCTTCTTGATTGACAGTCTTCCGAGAGGCTTCCGACGGTCGCATCCATCGCGTCACTCGTAGCCGAAAGAAGCCGAACGTCGGTGCGGCTCTATACTGCGCCTGCGCACCGACGTTCGGCTTCTTTCGGAAAATCGTGACGCGATGGATGCGACCGTCGGAAGTTTGGCGGCCGAGAAAAGGCTGGGAGAGCGCTGTGGGCTTCAGAAACAGGCCAGGATTTGGTGACCCCTGGCAAATCATCATCTGACCCCCGAGGGGGTCCCGACCCCCAGGTTGAGAACCACTGACTTAGATGGACCCAAATCCATTGAATAAAGTTAAATTCTATTTTAGGCATGATCAGACTTAGTTGATGTATTCTCAAGCCGCGTACACACGACCATTTTTCATGTCATGAAAAAAAAAACAACGTTTTTCTCGACTTGATTCTTGTCAAGCCTGCCTTGCATACACACGATCGTGAAAAAGAATGCTGGTGCAAAGCGCGGTGACATACAACACATACGACGACACTATAAAGGGGCAGTCCCATTCGATTGGCGCCACCCTTTGGACTGATTATGCAAATTTCCCTTCTCATAACTTGCTTCTGAGCATGCACGTTTTTTTTCCCGTCGTTAAAGCCTACACGTGACCGTTTTTTACGAAAAATTACAGCGTGCCCATTTTTCACGTCTAGAAAAATGCTCTGGAGCCTACACATTATCGTTTTTAACCCTCTGGGCGGTATTCTCGAGTCTGACTCGGGGTTACATTTTTGTGCTGTGATCGGTAACCCCGAGTCAGACTCAGGCTCGCCTCGCAGCATTCACAGGGAGTGTTTACTTACCTTGTCCCTGGATCCTGCGATGCTGCCGCGCTGTGTGAGCGAGCAGTGTCCTCCTCGCTCGATTCACAGTGCCTGTGTGCCGCCGATCTCCGTTCCCTGTGACGTTACGACGCACGGCGGCGGAGAACGGCGCCAAATTCAAAGAAGTAAACAAACACATTACATACAGTATACTGTAATCTTACAGATTGCAGTACTGTATGTTAAAGATACACACACCCTTTGTCCCTAGTGGTCTGCCCAGTGTCCTACATGTACTTTTGTATAATAAAAACTGTTCTTTCTGCCTGCAAACTGGAGATTGTCCATAGCAACCAAAAGTGTCCCTTTATGTCAAAAATGGTTTTAGAGCAGCTAGAAAACAGTGATAATAAATTATAATCACTTGCAGAATTGTGCGATAGCGATTTGTGGGGAAATTCGTCATAAAAAAATAAAAGTAATGACAGCGACAATTCTGCAACTGAGCAAATTTCAGTGATTTTGATTTGATTACATTATTGATTCATTTTTATTATAATTATATTATTTTTTGTTATAATTATTTATTATATTATAATATATAATTTTGTTTTTAAAAAAAATTCATACCCGGGATGCCTACTAGACTCTTGTTTGGTTTAAGTGAGTAATTCCAAAGAATTACAGACCTACAATATAAAACGCCAAATTTCCTTGCAAATAATGGTACCGCTTTCAGCACCTAAAATCTGAAATAATCATACCACCAGGGAGGTTAATGACCAATTTAAAAAAAATTGTGATGAAAAATGGTCGTGTGTACGCGGCATCAGACACGAGAGCCATACATTCTATAGCAAACCACCATTGTTAAAAATTCTATGTATATTCCTTTTAGTCTATGCGTGAAGGTTTGCATAAATGTCAGAAGGATGATACATTCCATAAATATAGATGTGTCTTATCTGCATTACATTGACACACAATCTCATGCCCATATATGTTAATAAATTAGGCCCACTGTCTATGCAGCAATGACTTTATGACTTTTTTTTAGGCAATGAAACAATAAACAAGAATGATTTTAAAAATTATTGTTGAGCTGTATTATATTTCCTTAAATATTTAGAAGTAAGTTGTATGATTTTATATCTAAGCAATTCCACTAGCTGTAGTGAAATACGACTTATAAAGAGACTGTAAATAAAACATTCCGAAGGTTTCAATCCAAGAAACATCATTTATTATAGGCACTCCTAATATTTACTTTCCATTTTCTTGTAGTTTATGCACTGGATCAGCTCCAAAGTCAAACCTGGGTGACGGCCAAAACTGCAGGATTTTTGCAAAGCTTTTATATCTTCTACAAATGTCACCAAAAAATGTTGTACAGTTAGAAACAAACTTTATTGTATATGGCACAGGATGAAAAATCCACTGCAGATTCTTCATCATTCAAAGTCTCACTAGAGAATACAAAAAAAAAAATCACCATACCAAGGAACATAGGGCCAGATTCACAGACACTTACGTTACTCCGCGGCGGCGTAACGTATCCCATTTACATTACACCGCCGCAGGTTTACAGCGTAAGTGCCTGATTCACAAAGCTCTTACCTGTAAACTTGCGGCGGTGTAACGTAAATGCGCTCGGTGCAAGCCTGCCTAATTCAAATGGGGCGGGCACCATTTAAATTAGGCGCGTCCCCGCGCCGAACGTTCTGCGCATGCTCCGTAAGAAAATTTCCCGACGTGCATTGCGCGAAATTACGGCGCCCCAATGTTTTTTTTGAAATGCGACGTGCGTTACGCCGTTTCGTATTCCCGGACATCTTACGCAAAAAAAAAAGCGAAATTCGACGCGGGAACGACGGCCATACTTTAACATGGCTGATCTAAAGATAAGCAATGTTAAAGCAGGTGTAACTTTGCGACGGGTAAAAACGACTAGCGACGACGTTTGGGATTGCGACGAACGCGTGGATCGTCGTAACTAGTCATTTGCATATTCTACGCTGACCGCTATGGAATCGCCACCTAGCGGCCGGCCTAGAATTGCATTCTAAGATCCGACGGTGTAAGTCAATTACACCTGTCGGATCTTATGGCTATCTATGCGTAACTGATTCTATGAATCAGTCGCATAGTTAGGACGGGCGGATCACAGAGATACGTCGGCGTATCTCTTCTGTGAATCTGGCCCCCTAAGCCCAATTATCCAATGGTCCATTTAATTGATTCTATACTTCTTGGAAAATTCACAAACATTTTTACCTTTAAAAGTAAAAAAACAAACAAAAAAACCTTATTTATTAAAGATACCCGCCAGAGGCATCAACCATGAGGGCTGGATTTTTTTTTTAAATTCAGCACCTTACTTACTTTCCTGCTAAAAAGCTTCCAACTGAGTTGCACCTGCACAGCTCAGTGTTCAGTCCCGGCATTCCTTGCTGTGGGGATTAATTTACTTTTGTGCATGTGTACAGACAGCATGCCATTCCAGACTGACCAATTAAAATGATAAAAGAGGTCACATCATTAAGAAGAATGGGTACAGATGGGTGTTTTGCCTAGTGACAGGACACTGATATACTGCTCCCTGTAATCCGGAGCAGTGATCAATGTTGTGTCACTGGTAGCCCAGCCCCCTCACAGTTAGAATCACTCCCTAGGACACACCTAACCCCTTTCTGGCCCCCTACTGGTTAACCATTTCACTGGCAGTGTCACTTACACAGTAATCAACGCATTTTATAGCACTGTTTGCTGTATAAATGACAATAGTCCCAAAATAGTGTCAAAGGTGTCCGATGTGTCCGCCGTAATATCGCAGTCACGATAAAAAATCGCAGATCAACGTCATTACTAGTAAAAAAAATATAATAAAAAAAAAACGCCATATAACTATCCCCTATTTTGTAAACGCTATAACTTTTGCGCAAACCGATCAATATACGCTTATTGCGTTTCTTTTACCAAAAATATGTAGAAGAATACATATCGGCCTAAACTGAGGAAAAAGTTTGTTTTTTTAGATATTTTTTAGGGATATTTATTATAGCAAAAAGTAAAAAATATTGCCTTTTCTTCAAAAGTTTCGCTATTTATTTGTTTATAGCACAAAAAATTAACCGTAGAGGTGATCAAATACCACCAAAAGAAAGCTCTATTTGTGGGGGGAAAAAATGACGTTAATTTTGTTTGGGTACAGTGTTGCACGACGCGCAATTGTCAGTTAAAGCGAAGAAGTGAAGAATTCGCAAAAAATGGCCCAAGCATTCAGCAGACAATTCTTTCGGGGCTAAGTGGTTAAAGGTCAACTCTAGACAAAAACGTTTTTAGATGTTACTATTTTGTCTGACACCCATGACCAGAACCAGAAGTACTTGAACATCTTTTTAATGGAAAAACAAGCAGCAGTTATATTCTGCAAAGGTCCTAAATCTTTCTCATTCTACTAGAAATTTTGATTAAAAGCTGCCTGTTCCCCAGTTGGAAAGATTTCCGCCTACTTCCTATTTTGTTTGACATGCATCAAATAGACAGACATTGAGGAAAATAACTTATAACGGGGACAAATAACTTCAAAATAGGGATAGAGACAGCAATAAAAAAAAGTTGATAGACCTTGTAGCCTTCCAGATATTCGCCTATGCAGAATATCCTGGCTTTTGTAAAAAAATAAGAAAATGAGAGACGGGAGGATTATATGTAGTTCATATGTAACTCATATGCCTTCAGAGCAAAAAGATTATACTTTGAACCCGATTAACTGGTATTTGGATCTTTTGCATCAGCAAACATAAAATATGACCCTAGCTAGATTACAATTAGTTTTTCTAGAGCATTGCATAAAAACGAATCAAAATGTAGGACTTATTGGGTCATTAATAATTTATGTTTTATTCTATGAATTTATAAAATATATTTTTTTTCCCCACAGTATGTTTTTGGGTACTTCTATATCAGCACTACATTTAGATTAATTGCATAACATTGATCACCATTTTACATATACAGAGCGCAGTACACTATTGTCGGCAATGCTCGGGTACTCTCGCGCTGACGTCCTGTACGTCCAGGACGTCAGCGCGGGAGGAGCCGAGACTGCCCGACAATACACGAGTGTACTGCGCTCGGTATATGTCGGCGCAGTATTCAAACTTGGTGCGGGAAAGCGGGTATCGGCGTATACCGCGCACCCACGATTTTGCCCTGATTTTCAGGGCAAAAAAGTGCGCGGTATACGCCGATAAATACGGTACTTCCATACAGGGCATTTTCACCCCCTTCCTGCCCAGACCAATTTTCAGCTTTCAGCGCGGTTACATTTTGAATGACAATTGCGCGATCATGCTATACTGTACCCATTTGAATTTTTATAATTTTTTTCCCCACAAATAGAGCTTTCTTTTGGTGGTATTTGATGCAGTTTTTATTTTTTGCGCTATAAACAAACAAAGAGCGACAATTTTGAAAAAAAATATATTTTTTACTTTTTGCTATAATAAATATCCCCAAAAAATATATAAAAAAAATGTTTTTCCACAGTTTAGGCCGATACGTATTCTTCTACATATTTTTGGTAAAAAAATCGCAATAAACGTATATGGATTGGTTTGCACAAAAGTTACAGCATCTACAAAATAGGAGATAGATTTATGGCATTTTTATTGTTTTTTTTTTTATATTAGTAATGGCAGAGATCTGCGGTTTTTATCATGACTGCGACATTGCGGCGGACACATCGGACACTTTTGACACTATTTTGGGACCATTCACATTTATACAGCGATCCGTGCTATAAAAATGCATTTATTACTGTATAAATGTGACTGTCAGGGAAGGGGTTAACACTAGGGGGGCGATCAAGGGGTTAATATGTTCCCTATTGAGTGATTCTAACTGTAGGGGGAGGGTTCCTCTGTACTGGGAACACACATCGGTCTCCTCTCCTCTGACAGGACATGGATCTGTGTGTTTACACACACAAATCCACGGTCCTGCCGTGTTCACAGGCAATCGTGGGTGCCCAACGGACATCGTGGCCGCCGGGCACGCGCATCGGGTGCCGAGTAACGCGGCGCACACCCCCTAGAGGGACAAAGGGTTCCTGCCACCATCATTTTACAATAGCGCAATAGGGAAGCGGTTAAAGCATGAGAGTTTCATAGGTGTGCTGCCCTCGATATTGGTGCACCATATCTGTTTAAACAACAGAATTTGATGCTGAAACTGACTTTTCATGTGCTGCTTATAAATATTATATTTATCTCTGTACTCAAAAGTTAACATACCCTGGCAAAATGTATGATTTCTTGGCCATTTTTCAGAGAATATGAATGATAATAGAAAAACATATCGTTCACTCATGGTTAGCCATTTATCATCAATCAACTGTGTTTACTCTTTTTAAATCATAATGGAAACAGAAAATACCCAAATGACCCTGATCAAAAGTTGACATAAGCTGGTGATTTTGGCCTGATAACATGCACACAAGTTGACACAAAGGGGTTTGAATGACTATTAAAGGTAACCATCCTCACCTGTGATCTGTTTTCTTGTAATTAGTGTGTGTATATAAAAGGTCAATGAGTTTCTGGACTCCTGACAGAACCTTGAATCTTTCATCCAGTGCTGCACTTTCGGGATTCTGAGTCATGGGGAAAGCAAAAGAATTGTCAAAGGATCTGCAGGAAAAGTTAGGTGAACTGTATAAAACAGGAAAGGGATATAAAAAGATATCCAAGGAATTGAGAATGCCAATCAGCAGTGTTCAAACTCTAATCAAGAAGTGGAAAATAAGGGGTTCTGTTAAAACCAAATCACGATCTGGCAGATCAACTAGAATTTCAGTCACAACTGCCACGAAAATTGTTTGGGATGCAAAGAAAACCCCACAAATAACTTCAGGTGAAATACAGGACTCTGAAAACATGTGGTGTGGCTGTTTAAAGATGCACAAAAAGGAGGCACTTGAAGAAAGATGGGCTGCATGGTCGAGTCACCAGAAAAAAGCCATTACTACGCAAATGCCACAAAGTATCCCGCTTACAATACGCCAAAGAGCACAGAGACAAGCATCAAACCTTCTGGCACAAAGTCATTTGGAGTGATGAGACCAAAATTTAGCTTTTTGGCCACAACCATAAACGCTACATATGGAGAGGAGTCAACAAGACCTATGATGAAAGGTACACCATTCCTACTGTGAAACACGTAAGTGGATCGCTGATGTTTTTGGGATGTGTGAGCTACAAAGGCACAGGAAATGTGGGCAAAATTGTTGGCAAGATGAATGCAGTATGTTATCAAAAAATACTGGAGAAATATTTGCATTCATCAGCCAGGAAGCTTTGCATGGGATGTTCTTGGACCTACGTAGGGTGAACTGGATGGACGATTGTCTTTATTCAACCTTATCTACTATGTAACTTTGTGTTCTATCGGGTTGAGGTCAGGACTCTATGCAGGCCAGTCAAGTTCCTCCACCCCAAACTCTCTCATGTCTTTATGGAGCTTGCTTTGTGCTCTGGTCCAAATCATTTGGTGGAGGGGGGATTATGGTGTGGGGTTGTTTTTTATATACAGTCCGCTGGGGGGGGCTCCCAGAACACAGCGGGGACCAGTGGGAACGGCGCATGCGCAGTAGGGAACCAGGCAGTGAAGCCGCAGTGCTTCACTTCCCGATTCCCTCACGAGGATGGCGGCGGGGGAAGCTGAGAGCCGAGCGGTAGCGGGCGACCTGGACAGGTAAGTGTCCATTTTTTAAAAGTCAGCAGCTGCTGTATTTGTAGCTGCTGGCTTTTAAAAAAATATTATCAGGTGAACCTCCGCTTTAATGTTTTTTCTGTTATATGTTTAATAAACTTTAATATATTTACTACTCATAGAGTTGTGCCTAAAAAGTCCAAGCCTCTTTCAATTTTGTGTATGCTTGTAAGTAGCACCTTTGCTTGTGTTTCAAATTCTATAGTTTAAACATTTTAAAGTATGCAAATGTGAGAGTTTCCTGTTAGTATCATAAACAAATGTTTTTTTTTTTCATTTGTTTTTTTATAAAATAGTGCTTGTAGGTTTTTCCATCCTTTTCTACATCTCAGTGCTGATTTTTCAAGACTTTATGCAACTTCATGTCTATAAATATATTCACGCAAGCATCAGCTGCACAGCATTGTTTGCGGACTACATGAGTGAGATTAGTGGACCAAGCCTGCCCAATGTGTATCATCTCAGTCGTTGGTAGTCTCCACCAGGGGCACAAGTTAAAGAGTGGCCACAACATAGAAACACAGTCGGGAGACTGTTATTAAACCAAAACAGGACGTGCCAAAATCTGACAGAATCACCAGGCAGTGTTTTAATAAAAGCTGCACGTTTCAAAAGACTAAAAAACATTTTTGTTGTTGTATAATGCATTAAAGTAATTCGGAGATTATGTTGAAGAATATGAATATGCAGATTTCTCAATGCATGGTGTACAAGAAAAAATGTATTAAAGTTAAAAAAACATTATTTTTTTTAGGTTTTTTATGTATAAAAAATCAAAGAACTATTACAGTAGTACTTGCAGGGTGTGTAAGGGATAAAGCAAAGATGAATGTTAATGCATTGCAGAGATGTACTGCATATTTTGTTTGCCTTGACCTGCGCTTTAGTTTTGTGAACATACTTTGTCTTTAATCTATACTCCTGCATTTCACCCTAACAAATCAGTGTAAACATACAGTATTAACAAAATATCTGTAAGCACATTTAATAAAACAAACATCTAAATGCGACCTAATAACATTGTGATTCACATAAAGCCCCCAGTAATTGCTATTTGTTTTGTAATATACTGCATATGTGTTCTCTTTTTCCTAAAGGATGTCTGTCTGCAATTATCTAATAATTATATCTATGCAGAGGTGGAAATCTCCAGAGATGTGATGCTCTCTTTGCCCTTCTGGCATTCGATTGATCAAAAAAGATTGAAATCTCCTACACAACTAATATAATCTGTTTAATTCCAATGAACTAACTGTTGGAGGAAGACCTATCATTTTGCACACCCAGCAGTAAATTAAAGATCCACTCCTTTCAAAATCCCTGTTAAAATTTCAGGTTTCTGTGATTTTAAAAAAAGAGACAAAGATAAATCATTTCAGAACTTTTTCCACCTTTAATGTGACCTACAAACTGTACAACTCAATTGAAAATCAAACTGAAATCTTTTGGGGGGGAGTAAAAACAAAAAACTAAAATAATGTGGTTGCAAAAGTGTGCACATCCTCTTATAACTGGGGATGAATCTATGTTCACAAATAAGCAATCACATTCAAACTCTTGTTAAATAGGAGTCAGTACACAGTTGCCCTCATTTAAAGTGCATCTGATTAACCCCAAATAAAGTTCAATTGTTCTAGTAGGTCTTTCCTGACATTCTACAGCAAAAGCCATGGTCTTCCAAAGCATCAGAGGGATCCCATTGTTAAAGGAGAAGTATAGCCCAAGCTCATTTGGCTGTACTTCTATGAATCACAGGCATGCAATTAATTTTGTCTTGTGACTAAAGTCTCTGCTGACATCACCGATTTCACTGACACCCCACTCAGCCACTCAGTGAGCTGCTGTACGCCAGCCGCTCTTCCCCTCCACAGCCCATAACTCCAGTGAGCGAAGAGGGGGCAGAGCAGAGAGCTGTGAATAACAGTCTATAGCTCTCTGCTCACGGAGCTTTAAAAACCTAGCGCCAGGGAACAGATGCAGTATCAGACTGATTCTGCATCCACCTAGGTGAGTATGATGGGGGGGGGGGAGATTCCTTTACTTGTATTTTAAAAGGTGTCAGTCAGGGGTAGGATACAAAAGAATTTCCAAGGCATTAGATATACCATGGAACACAGTGAAGACAGTCATGCTCAAGTAGAGAAAATATGTCACAACAGTGACATTACCAAGAACTGGACGTCCCTCCAAAATTGATGAAAAGATGAGAAAAAAACTGGTCAGGTAAGCTGTCAGGAGGCCTACAGCAACATTAAAGGAGATGCAGGAAGATCTGGCAAGTACTGGGTGTGTGTTACATGTGACAACAATCTCCCATATTTTTCATATGTCTGGGCTGCGGGGTAGAGTGACAAGGCAGAAGCTTTTTCTTACGAAGAAAAACATCCAAGCCCGGCTAAATTTTGCAAAAACACATCTGAAGACTCCCAAGAGCAGGTGGAAAAATGTGTTATGGTCTGATGAAATCAAGGTTGAACTTTTGGCCATAATTCCAAAAGATATGTTTGGTGCAAAAACAACACTGCACATCCCCAAGAGAACACTATACCCACTGTGAAGCATGGTGGGGCAGCATCATGCTTTGGGGCTGTTTTTCTTTAGCTGGAACAGGGACCTTAGTCAAGGTAGAGGGAATTATGTACAGTTCCACATACCAGTCAATATTGTCACAAAACCTCCCGACTTCTGCTAGAAAGCGGAACATGAAGAGGAGCTTCATCTTTCAGCATGACAACGACCCAAAGCATACATCCAAATCAACAAAGGAATTGCTTTACCAGAAGAAGATTAAAGTTTTGAAATGGCTCAGTCTTTGCCCAGACCTTAATCTGATTACAAATCTGTAGGGTGATCTGAAGAGGGCTGTGCACAGGAGATGCCCTCACAATCTCGCAGAATTGGACTGTTTTTGCAAAGAAGAGTGGGCAAATATTGCCAAGTCAAGATGTGCCATGATGATAGACTCATACCCAAAACAAATGAGTGCTGTAATAAAATCAAAAGGTGCTTCAACAATTAGTTAAGGAGTGTGCACACTTATGCAACCATATTATTTTATTTTTTTATTTTTACTTTCCTCCACCGAAAAGATTTCAGTTTGTTGTTCAACTGAGTTGTACAGTTTATAGATCACATTAAAGGTGGAAAAAGTTCTGAAATTATTTATCTTTGTAATTTTTTTACATCACAGAAACCTGACATTTTAACAGCGGTGTGTACACTTTTTATATCCACTGTTTATTCTTAGCATAGGTGCTGACATCCCGTTTACAAAATCTATATACTAAATACATAAATGGGACTACATTTTCTACATGCTGAATTCATAAAAGAGATCCCTAGAGAGGATAGACATTATAATTGCTTGTTAACAGCATTAATTCCACAAAACATCAGGACAACACACTCAATAAAATAGAAATACAATGTTTTATACATCAACATGCCATATACACTAATTGACCACTTCAGCTTGCATTTTAAATTGCATTTAAAATGTTACTAAACCCAGACGCCTGCATTCACTATATCTGGTCTCCCACAGTACACAGGACATGGACATGCGAAAAACATTTTACCTTCAGCAGCATATAGCAGTCTTGTGACGTCTATCAGTGTCTGCTTAAGCATGTTTACAGCGTCTCCCCACAGGAATGTAGTCCCAATGGAGGGGGCGAGCACGCTGACTAACCCCCAGCCAGAACAGCTCAGATGATGGGGGCAAGCTTATTGAGGAGGAACAGAAAATGAGAAATTCAGACTAAGAAAAAAAATACATTTAGAAGGGAAATCGAAGGAAAAGGTAAGTGAACTAACAATGCGCTAGCTTAAAGGAACCTATTTAGAAAATAAAAAACTAACCTTTACAAGCCCTTTAAGGTTGGGTAAGCAGAATAAGACTAATGTTCAGGTGGTACTCAATGTATAGTGCCTTGCAAAAGTATTCACTCCCCTTGGCTTTTTACCTATTTTGTTACATTACAGCATTTAGCCATTACACTGCCATGAAGACCAAGGAGCTCTCCAAACAAGTTAGGGACAATGTTGTTGAGAAGTACAAGTCAGGGTTATGCCGCATACACACGATCGGTCAAACCGATGAGAATGGTCTGATGGACCGCTTTCATCGGTTAACCGATGAAGCTGACTGATGGTCAGTCGTGCCTACACACCATCGATTTAAAAAAACTATTGTGTCAGAACGCGGTGACGTAAAACACAAATTTAAAATTTAAAACAAGATTCCTTTTTTTAACCTATGGATAAATAACCGATGGGGCCCACACACGATCGGTTTGTTCCTAAGAAAATGGTCCATCAGACCATTCTCATCGGTTTGACCGATCGTGTGTACTCGGCATTAGGGTGTAAAAAACATCCAAATCTTTGATGATCCCTAGGAGCACCATCAAATCTATCATAACTAAATGGAAAGAACATGGGACAACAGCAAACCTGCCAAAAGATGGCCGCACACCAAAACTTACGGACCGGGTGAGGAGGGCATTAATCAGAGAGGCAGCACAGAGACCTAAGGTAACCCTGGCGGAACGCTGGAGTATCTGTACATAGAATGACAATAAGCTGTACGCTCCATAGAGTTGGGCTTTGTGGCAGAGTGGCCAGAAGAAAGCCATTACTTTCTGCAAAAAACTAAATGGCACGTTTTGTGTTTGTGAAAAGGCATGTGGGAGACTCCCAAAATGTATAGAGGAAGGCGCTCTGGTTTGATGAGACTAAAATTGAACTTTGTGGCCATTAAAAAATTTAAAGAAAATGCTGTCTGGCACAAACCCAACACATCACATCACCCAAAAAACACCATCCCCACAGTGAAACATGGTGGTGGCAGCATCATTCTGTGGGGATGTTTTTCAGCAGTCGGGACTGGGAAACTGGCCAGAGTTGAGGGAAGGGTGGATGGTGCTAAATACAGGGATATTCTTGAGCAAAACCTGTATCACTCTGTGTGTGATTTGAGGCTAGGACAGAGGTTCACCTTCCAGCAGGACAATGACCCCAAACACGTTGCTAAAGCAACACTTGGGTGGTTTAAGTGGAAACATGTAAATGTGTTAGAATGGCCTAGTCAAAGCCCAGACCTTAACCACTAGCCGACCAGCCACCGTCATTATACGGCGGCAGGTCGGCTCTCCTGGGCGAGAGCCCGTAGCTATACGTCCGCTCTTCGAGCGGCCACTAGGGGGCGCGTGCGCGCTGCCGGAGGCGCGCGCCCCCCGCTCGCCCCCGACTCCCGTGCGTGTGCCCGGCGGGCGCGATCGCCGCCGGGCACACGCGATCGCTCGTTACAGAGCGGGGACCGGGAGCTGTGTGTGTAAACACACAGCTCTCGGTCCTGTCAGCGGGGGAAATGCTGATTTTCTGTTCATACAATGTATGAACAGAAGATCAGTGTTTCCCCTAGTGAGGCCAGGGAACATACTTAACCCCTACCCCGCCCCCTAGTGTTAACCCCTTCACTGCCAGTGGCATTTTTATAGTAATCCAATGCATTTTTATAGCACTGATCGCTATAAAAATGCCAATGGTCCCAAAAATTTGTCAAAAGTGTCCGAAGTGTCCGCCATAATGTCGCAGTAACGAAAAAAAAATCGCTGATCACCGCCATTACTAGTAAAAAAAATATATTAATAAAAATGCCATAAAAATACCCCCTATTTTGTAAACGCTATAACTTTTGCGCAAACCAATCAATAAACGCTTATTGCGATTTTTTTTACGAAAAATATGTAGAAGAATACGTATCGGCCTAAACTAAGGAAAAAAAAATTTTTTTATATATTTTTTGGGGGTTATTTATTACAGCAAAATGTAAAAAATATTATTTTTTTTCAAAATTGTCGCTCTATTTTTGTTTATGGCGCAAAAAATAAAAACCGCAGAGGTGATCAAATACCACCAAAAGAAAGCTCTATTTGTGGGAAAAAAAGGACGCCAATTTTGTTTGGGAGCCACGTCGCACGACCGCGCAATTGTCAGTTAAAGCGTCGCAGTCCCGAATCGCAAAAAGTGCTCTGGTCTTTGACCAGCAATATGGTCCGGGGGTTAAGTAGTTAATCCAATAGAAATTCTGTGGTCAGACTTAAAGATTGCTGTTCACAAGCCCGCATATGAAAACGGTGTTCAAACCACACGTGAGGTATAGCCGTGATTTTTAGAAAGCAATAATTCTAGCCTTAGACCTCCTTTTTTAAACATCCCCTATGGAGATTTTTGAGGGTAAAAGTTTGCCATTCCACGAGCGGGGGCAATTTTGAAGCATGACATGTTGGGTATCAATTTACTCGGCGTGACATCATCTTCCACAATATTAAAAAAAAGATTGTGGTAACTTTACTGTTGTCTTATTTTTTTTATTTAAAAAAGTGTATTTTTTTCCCAAAAAAGTGCGCTATTAAGACTGCTGCGCAAATATGGTGTGACGGAAAGTATTGCAAAGACCAACATTTTATTCTTCATCGGATGTTATAAAAAGAAAATATTTAATGTTTGGAGGTTCTAAGTAATTTTCTAGCAAAAAAATATGATTTTAACTTGTAAACACCAAATCTCAGAAAGAGGCTCGGTCCTTAAGTGGTTAAGTGCTGATAGATTGTTGCTTCACACAGTTCAAAAATTCACTTGGAAATTATAAACTAAATATTGTATACAAGTCAGCTTAATGGATTTTTTTTTAATTTCCCTGGAGTTCCCCTTAAAACAAGCCTGATTGTGCCAACTAAATGCCTACCCTAATTGATTAGCCATTTTCTTTAAAAAAAAAAATGGTTATATTTAATGTACTGTGCTTTAGTGCCAATACAGTGTTACCCCTGCTCTCACTTTGTTGCAATCTCTTGTGTGCTCAAGTACACAAAAAGCACTAATAATTCTAAATAAATTAGTATATTAGAACTCCTAGGAGTTTTAACTCTGGAAAATAGAGGTGGTAAATCAAATTGATTCCGAAAGGCTGGGAAGGATGGCAAATATACACTAGGAACTGTTATTTTTTATAAGGAGATTAAATTTGCCATATGGGACTTTTATAACAATCTAATAATACCGGATCTCACTAAACACTAAGGTGATTCTTCAACAGGGAATGTGGTTAGAAAATGTGTTTTCTTTTATAACAGCTGTAAATTCACAAGCATATCAGATGTGTTAGACAAGCCACTATGGAGCCAGTTGAGAATATGCATAAAAAAAAAACACTTCAGGCAAGTGAACATTTAATGCTGTCCAAAAAACTGTGACGTCTCTAAAGTCAGAAAGATTAGCACTTAACCATTGCATGTTGTTAACCTAGCATTTCTGGAGAGTGCTGTAATCTCTTATTATGTGATTCTGGGCCCTAAATTCCTTATTGCAAAATTTAAAAAATCTGTATTAAAATACATAGTCCACCATGGCTATACCCCTTCCCATCTCTGAAAGTACCCCTACTTTGCCATAGCCATAGGCAGATCCGGGGGGAGGGCAACAACAACAATTTGTGGGGGGTGAGCAGCTGGTGAGTGAGCGAGGGGCTCGGTTGGTGGACAGCTCGATGGGTGGGTATATGAGCAGGCGGCCAGCCCGGTTGGTGAGCAGGCAGGCAGCTCAGCAGGCGCGCGGGCAGCTGGGCGGCTCGGTGGGTGAGCGGGTGGCTGGCTAATCAGTGAGGCGGCGGGTGGGGGAGCAGAGAGATAACATCATCTCTCACCACCCGGCACCCGCCCTGCATCCCTGCAGTTCCGCCCTTAATGTGCAGGCAGCCGCAGGCAAAAGATAGAATACATCATCTCACTGCTGCCTAACTTCACTCTGAGACACAGCAAGTGACAATCCCCACCTTAGCAGGAAAGTGACACAGCAAGTGACAATTGTAGCAGGCAAGTGACAATCTGCAAAGTGTGGCAGGTGACGTGGCAAGTCACAATCTGCATCTGGTGGCAGGAGACGGTGGCAAGTGACAATCTGCAACGTGTGGCAGGTGACGTGGCAAGTGACAATCTGCAACTTGTGGCAGGTGACGTGGCAAGTCACAATCTGTATCTGGTGGCAGGCGATGGTGGCAAGTGACAATCCGCAACGTGTGGCAGGTGATGTGGCAAGTGACAATCTGCATCTGGTGGCAGGCAACGGTGGCAAGTGACACACTCAAGGCTCCCACTGATTCTGCATTATGGTAAGTTGAACTATTTCATTCTATATAACAATGTAATAATAGGAATAATGCGCTTCAATCATCCTGACACTATATCAACCATGGTGCCAGGATGATTAAAGCACCAACACCAGCCATTTCCCTGATTGACTGCCTGGGAAAAAAAACATATTTTCTGGCAGTGCCCCTCCCGAGACTAGACTCTGTATCCGCCCCTGCATGGAGCATATGTGATAATGGGCCTTGACTGTCTATCAGCAGTGACTTTAAGAAAGGATCTATCAATATAGAGAGTCGAAAAGTCAGTCTTCAAAATACATTTCCTGGTCCTTTTAGATTGTGTTAAGTAATCAGAAAGCCAAATTCCTTCATAGGATGTAGTGTAATTTCCGATTGGCTGTGAGGCCTATCCAATGCCTATAATATTTTTTTAGTTATTGGGATTGATTAACAAAAGGCAAAAGCTGTTAACTTTGCAGAGGAATTTTACCTTGGCTCATCAAATGTGGTGAAAACTCACTTTGCAAAGAATACTCAATCACTTGCAAGAAAAGTAATACAAAATAAAGTATTTTTTGCTTGTACATGATTGGATGGAAGTTTGGCGGAGCTTCACATCATTCACTAAGCTGAAGGGAAATTCCCTTGCAAAGTGACACGCCTACAGGCATACCCCACTTTTAAGTACACAATGGGGTTTATTTACTAAAGCTGGAAAGCGCAAAATCAGGCTCACTTCTGCATAGAAACCAATCACTTGAATTAATCTAAATTGAAAGTATGACATGCTGCTTTAGAAGAAAGACATATGTGTAATGATACGTTCAGCACATACTACTATATGGAGCATTGCAGGCTTTTGCATCTGTTTAAACTAATACCCCGAAATACCATAGCAACACACTGTATAAAACTGTATTGATGCCTGAGCTTTCATATTCCAATTCATGCATTCTCAGACCAGGCAAAGGTAAGGGCTGCTAGGCAGGGAAACCTTTAAGCTAACCTTTTATTACACTTGTTTTTAAGACTAATCAAAGGATCACTTTCTAAATTTAGAATCTAATGATCGTGATAAAAGAGATGTCTATTCAAATTAAGCTTTAAAGACAAACAAAACTTTCTGTTTAAATGAGCCAAATACATTCTAAGGTGTACAAAGTCTTATGCAGTGTACACACGATTGGAATTTCCGACAAGAAAAGTTCTATGTGAGCTTTTGGTCAAAAATTGCGACCATGTGTAGGCTCTATCGGACATTTTGAGAGCTGGTTCTCACATTTTCTTGTCGGGAAAAGTTCTCGTCGGAAATTCCGATCGTTCGGTTGGAGGAAAACCACCTGACTTTCAGAAGACGGATAAAAACTCTGCTCTTTTGATGTCATGAGACACGAAACATCAAGCGCCCAGAAGCGATTCAGTTCGCATGTGCCGCGCTATATACGTTTTTCATTCATTCATTCATTCGTCTGTATGTTATTCTGACGCACAAAAAAGCATGCATGCTCGGAATCAATTTGACGCATGCTCGGAATCATTGAACTTTTCTCGGAAACATTGAACTTTTCTCGGCTCGTTGTAGTGTTGTACGTCACCGCGTTCTTGACGGTTCCTGACAGTCGGAATTTCAGACAACATTTGTGTGACTGTGTGTAGGCAACACAAGTTTGAGCCAAAATTGCATTACAATTTTTGTTCTTTAAACTTCAACCGCAGCCTGAGTAGAAAAGACTGTCCCCCGCCAGCATTCTGCAGAGAAGGCCTCTTGTTCTCTGCAGGGATTTGGTAATTCTTCTGCAGAGGTCCAACACACCACCTGCTGAGTCAAAGACAGAGCTCGCCAATCAATGAGAATCATGTGTTTTGCTGATTGCAAAGCTTTGGGTCTAACTTAGGAGGATGTGCAAAAGATCGCTGCAATGAGACCACTCCTTCCACACAGAGAGCAAGGGTCCCACTCTGCAGCTGGTGGCAAATGATGGTTTCTTCTACACAACCTGTAGCTGCTTTAGAAAGTTAATGAACTGTGGTTGACCGGGGAACTGCTGACGCTATCTGATAATATAAATGATAGCTTTTGGCAGTACTATCAGGAGCTATATTCCTCTAGAGTTTCATATTGTGCTGCATATGTACATATTTAGACCAAATTCCTATTCCTGCTCTTGATTCCGAGATACAGAGTAAGCTGGATCAAGATACTGTATCTCTTTGGAAGAGGTGCAGGAGGTACTAGGATGCCTGCAGCCAGGTAAGGGCCCTGGACAAGATGGGATCCCAGCTGAATTCTATTCCCTGTATCAGGACCTGCTAGAGCCTAGGTTCAGGTCTCTTCTTGCTCAATGTATGAGGCACTTAAAGTGTTAGTGCCCAAACCCAGCAAAAATCCTGAAGATTGTGCCTCCTATAGACCAATCTTGACAATCACTGCTGATGGTAAAATATTTGCTAAAATCCTTGGCCTTTGTCTCTCTAGGGTGATGGAGGATCTTATTCACGTTGATCAGACTGGATTTATGCCAAGGAGGGGTACAGACAATATTCACAGTTTTTTCCTTAATTTAGCTACATTCAATTCCAACAGAAGTACAAGAGTCATTTATTCATTGGATGCTGAAAAAGCTTTTGACTCTGTGGAATGGGAGTACCTTTGGGAGGTGCTGAGAAGGTTTGGTTTTGGGTATAGGTTCCTGCAGTGGCTGGGCATGCCCTATAGCTCTCCCTAGGCTGGAATTCATACATTCATACAGATTATCTGGATTTCTTCCCCTGCAGTGAGGCACCCGGCAGGGTTGCCCTCTCTTCCTTAGTCTATTTGCCTTGAAGCCTTTGGCCATTTTGATTCGGGAATCCCGGAGGGTCTGAGAGTTGGTTTTCTGGCGGAGAAAATTTTGCTCTACGCAGAGGACACCCTGCTGTACTTACATGATGCAAACTCCCCTCTGAAGACGGCTCTTGGGGTTTTCAATGCATTCGGACACTTCTCGGGCATACTGTATGTATTAATTTGTCCAAATCAGTTCTCTTCCCCCTTGACCCCCAGGCTAGGGATTCTGCAATCCAGACCCCATTACAATGGGCAGAAGAGTTAAAATATTTTGGCCTTTGGGTTACCAGTGACCTTCAGTAATTCTACCGGCATAATCTCCACCCGATACTTTTACAGCTACAGGACCACTGCTCTAATTGGACTGATTTACCACTCAATTTATCGGGGCGTATAAATATACTAAAGATGATCTATCTTCCTAAATTTAATTATGTCTTCAGGAATAGTCCAATTTCATTGCCTAGCTCCTTTTTTAGGGAGGTTGACAGATTCGTCGGATCCCCTCCTCATCTGGTGGCCTGGCACTGCCCAATCTGTTGGTCTACTATTACCGTTAGATCAGTGGTTCTCAACTCCGGTCCTCGGGACCCACTTACAGGCCAGATTTTAAATATTACCTTGAGGAAAACGTTTCAGTTAATTTCAGTTATTTTGAAAACGTTTCAGTTATTTTGAAAACGTGACCTGTTAGTGGGTCCCGAGGACCGGAGTTGAGAACCACTGCGTTAGATGGTGGTTTACACAGTCTAGAGCTAATGCAGTGATTTAGATTGGTAATGATTCACTGGTATAATCTGTGGAAATAAGCAAAGACAAACGAACACACACTCACTCAGCTTCTGGGGGCTGGAGCTGTAGGAAAAAGCAGACACACACACACAGAGATGCAGGGGGTAAAATGTGAGCAGATGCTGATGGCAATCTTCTCATCCTTAGCTTTATTCTCCTTATGTCGTCACAGAATACACACCCATCAATCCCTCCCAATAACCCTTTACTCCACCCATTTACCCTCCCATTCTGTTAATCCACATGGCAAGGTCTTTGTTTCATCATAAATGATAGGGGTTTCTCGATCAGAACTGCAAGGATGTAGTGAGGTGGGCTGGAAAGGGGCATGTCCAGGACAGGAGGAAGAATATGACAGTCATTCGTTGGGAAATAGTTCCAGCAAATCGCCCATTTAGAAATCCATACACAGGAAACCAGCACGTTGCCTTTTAAGGGAAAAACAGTCCAGGACACAAATTCCTTTTCCATCTCCAAAAGGCAGGATGTAGCAAAGTCACAATTTCCTCTTGAAATGATCAGGAATGCATGGAAGAGTGAATACAATGGGGGATGGGGAAGCTTCATATAGCATATATCATTTCTAATATAAACTATTTTCAAGGAAAATAAACACTTATTGTGATACATATATTTCACACATGCATAAATATATTTATATATAAAAAGGTATCAAAAATAATATGAAGAATAATACTAAACATTATTAATAATTCTAATATAAAGATTAGCGCAGCTTATCAAATAGGCATTATTACAGAAATCTATCACAGCAGCAATCTGCTTGGAAGCAGCAATTTTGGGTACTCTTAAGGAACTCAGTAACCTAGTTTTTAGAGGACCCAGGGCATATGGCTCCCTGCCTTGTCCCATTGGGAAAACATTGCAAGTCTGGGTGGTTGCAAGGAAAAGATTCATACAACCCAACCAGTGATCCCCATTCCACCCACTGTAGGGTAACCCGACTCTGTCCCACTTCCAGACCCTCAGATATGGGCGCTTTTTGGGATCAAAACACTAATGCCGCATACACACCATCACTTTATGTGATGAAAAAAAACGACATTTTCTGTTGAAGTAAAAAATGACGTTTTTGAAATTTCAATTTTCAAAGACGAAGTTGCCTACACACCATCGTTTTTCTCACAATGTTCTAGCAAAGCGAGGTTACGTTCTCACCACTTTTTCCATTGAAGCTTGCTTCATAAGTAGCTTCTGGGCATGCGCGGGTGAAAAAACGTTGTTTTAAACGACGTTTTTTGCTACACACGGTCAATTTCTGTGAAGTAAAAGTTGACGTTTTGAAAAACGACACATAAAATTGAAGCATGCTTCAATTTTTTTTGGTTGTTTTTTAGAAGACATAAAACGACGTTTTCCCCCACACACGGTCAATTAAAGTGACGTTTTTAAAAACGTCATTTTTTTTCATCACATAAAGTGATGATGTGTACCGGGCATTAGAGATATTATGCCTACAGGGGTAGTGCTTTCTTTTCGAAACCTTGCCATGAGGTTTAGATTACTTAGGTGAATGTACTTCTGTTACCTTCAATTGTGTCATGCAGCAAGAGTGCAATTTCCTTTGGCCCCTAGCGTGAAAGCGGACTCTATAGAGGACATTCTTGCACAGGAGTCCCTTGCTAAGTCCCTGTCTTCACTTTATGTGGCCCTTCTTAGCATAGAGTCTCCTAAAATGAATAGGTTGTGGTAACAGTGGAGTCTTGGGAGGATCGCTTTGACGTCAACTGCAAATTAGTGATATTCTCCCGTGACAAATTGATTCAAAGTTTTTACATATAATTTATTATATGCCTCAGAGACTGCACAGAATGTATTCACAGCGTTCCAATGATTGCCCTAGATGCCATTCTATTGTTGGTACCTATTATCATATGTTCTGGTCCTGCCCTAGGGTGGCATGGTCACCTGAGCTGGCATTTATAGGCTGGATGATGAGCAGAGACCTGGTTATACCAAAATTCGGCTTTCTTCTTGACTGTACTATGCCAAAAAGGAAATAATTGCTAGATGGATTTCCCCAAACCCCCCCTATAGTGGCCTTGTGGGAGTCATTTATCGATACTGTGTTACCTATGTACACATTAATGTACATTAGAAGGGTGTGCCCTAAGAAATATGATAGGGTTTGGCAGCCATGGACGGTGCAATGATAGTTCTTTAAAGTGGATGTAAACCTGAAAAAAAAAATGTATTTTTCTTTTGGCTGGCACAATGTATAGTATAGGATTTCAGATCATCTGTGCCCAGTCTTGCCACAAAGAGATAAACAGACAAACAGAGAATATAAATAGATGTATTGCATTTTCATTTATTTTTATGTTTTACTAGTAATGGCGGCGATCTGCATTTTTTATTGTGACCGTGACATTGCGACGGACATATCGGACACTTTTGACACATTTTTGGAACCATTCACATTTATACAGCGATTATTGCTTTAAAACTTCACTGATTACTGTGTAAATGTGACTGGCAGGGAAGGGGTTAACACTAGGGGCGCTGAAGGGGTTAAGTATGTTCTCTAGTGAGTGATTCTAACTGGGTTCCGAGCAATGCCGTGGGCACGTGTGCGTCCGCTAGACGGCCGGGAAGCCTAGGTCGTCATATGACGTTGACCTAGGATGGGAGAACCCATCTGTGGACGTCATATGACTATGAGCGGGTAGGGAAGTGGTTAAAGGGTAACTTGTGGGGGGAAAAAATAGCAAATGAAAAAAAATTATATAGCGATACAAGTCATATTGTAATTGAATGTTATTAAAAAATACCTTTCCGCTGTAATTTTCTATAAATGCAATGCAATATGGCTACATGGAGTTGTTCTGTACACAGAATGTGTACTGACCACTCCCCAGAAACCTACTGTAATTTCCTGCTTGTGTGATTGGATCACCAATTTTCCTAGAAGAAAACTACAATAATATCAGAAATAATCTTAAGATCACCCTGATCCAAGCGCACAATGGTACAATCAAACAAAATAAAATAATTTTTTCATGGTACCGCATTTATTGGGGTATAGCGCGCTCCCGCGTATAGCGCGCACCCCTAAAGTTGCCCGCAAGTCCTGTGGATTTTTTGTACTTACAGTTTTGGTGTCTTGCGCGGCGTCCATCGGCGGCCTCGTTGGGTCCGGTGTGCGTCTGCGGCTTCGGGTGTCCTCTTCGTCGTGTCTGGCGTCCTCGCGCCCTCCCTGCTCATTTCCCGCGCCGAGTTTGAATACTGCGCCAACATATACAGAGCGCAGTACACTCATGTATAGTCGGGCAGGCTCGGCTACTCTCGCGCTGACGTCCTGTACGTCCAGGACGTCAGTGCAAGAGGAGCCAAGACTGCCCGACTATACACGAGTGTACTGCGCTCGGTATATGTCGGCACAGTATTCAAACTCGGCGCAGGAAAGCGGGTATCGGCGTATATCGCGCACCCACGATTTTGCCCTGATTTTCAGGGCAAAAAAGTGCGCGGTATACGCCTATAAATACGGTATATAGCAGCTATTATAAAACCAACAATTACTATAAAAACATGTGTGTTATCAGTAGAAACTAATAAAACATTAACAGCGCTTTGGTCACTAAAGGTGACTCATGAGTTCAAATGTCTCATAACCTATATAGGCTGATAGAAAAGCTTTCAAGATCAAGCAATATTTAGCTACTAGTATCAGTCTCTTGAAGCAAGCAGCTCAATCAAAACGGAGCTGTATGTATATTGGAATATCAATTCACATGTAATTTCTGGTACAGGCGAAGCAGATTATATGTTCTCCAAACACTACAGGAACCAGTATGTTTCACACTGCTGTCCTCCCCCTTTGGATAATGTACTCACCAGATTCTAGGTGAAAAACAGCATTGAATCTACTGGGTCTCAGCTCATCTCCTCAAAGGACTGGATGGATATCAGCATTAATGGGATCCTGGTGTTAAATCAATCTCCTGCTGCTTCTCTCTCCGTGGTTGTGAATAGTATTCCTTAAATCATTGGTGCAGCACAGCGGCCATGCAGGGAGACAAAGGGAGACTATATAGTGTAAAACCCTTTTATTTTTAATGAAAACACCCCTGCTACCCACATATGCTTACAGGCTTTAAAATTATAAAAGGCTTGTCACTCAAAATGCTAGTATCAGCTCACTCAGGGAAGAAATTCAAAACCACTATCCACTGCTCTGTGAGTCCTGGGTAGATACCAGCCTTGGTGCAAGAGAGCTTGTCGTGTAGCCACGCCCTGATGCGTTTCGTGATTGGCTCACGTCTTCAGAGGGCGTGGCTACACGATCCAGAATGTGTACTGACCACTCCCCAGAAACCTACTGTAATTTCCTGCTTGTGTGATTGGCTCACCAATTTTCCTAGAAGCCTGTCTAAAATACAAGTCAGATTTCAGCCACCCCCTGCAACAAAAATTTCATTTTTGGTGAGATATTTCCCGTAGGAACACATCTAAAGGGATGCAGGCCCAGCAGCTTTTCTCATTAGTACCCAGCAGCTTCCACAGCTGACTGATAATTACGAAACCACTCCCACTAGACCCACTCAGCACAGAAGCGCAGAGGCACAGACAAACACACTTGGATTTCTTCAGAATAACAAAAGGTAGGAATCTGCAACAAAGGTTCTAGACCTTGCAATGTACATAGATATCCAAGGGGGGAATGTTTTGGAGTTATGCTTTGATGGTGACAGTTCAAAACAAAATGTCCTGTTTGAAATGTTATTCTTTATATGTGAATTCCCCATAGTCTACTAATATTTAAAGTGTATGCATAGCCAAAAAACATATTTTAAGTTGAGGGAAGTGTTATAACCCCTATACATTTTTCTGTCTGTGCCTGAATTAGTGTTCATATACTACATAAAACAATATGGATATTCAGAATCGGTGTCCCTTGTAACACCAGCAAAACTATATAATCTCTACGACACAGTGAATTTGGACGCTGAGAATGTACACTCGTAGGAAGATATATTTGCCTGAAGCACTGTAATATTCAATTCCAGGAGAAATCTACATAAACCTAGAAACCTTGAGGCAACAGCTCAAAGTATTAATAATAACTTTATCTTCTTTCAGACACAGCTCACCCTATCTCTGGAAATATTAGAAAAAATAGAAGGAAATAGTTGCTTGTGGCCTATTATAAACTGCTATTTTCTAAAAAGCTTAAAGAGCAGTTTAATGTAATGTGGAAAGAGAATGTGCAGTGCATTTTTTGATGTGATGTTGCATAGATTCAACTATATTGTCAAACTAAAAAAATGAACCAAGAAATGTATTCGTTCTTAAAGAAAAACTTTTATTTCAAAGCTGCTAAAATATGCATACCTAAGCCATTTTGTGGTTTATTGTTGTTGAAAAATGATTGTTCCTTTTCAGTATGGAGACAGTTAGGATTTTCAAAAACTGCCGAGAAATTCAAATATTGGAACAACTGTCATATTTGTAAATTACATATGCAGACTCTTATTCATGCTGCCTGTGCCGTTTCTTTGGGACCCTGTGCCCTATCCGACCTCTCCCGCACACATGCGTGGGAGGGACATCATTGTGACTCCAGGCAATCACAGCGCCAGAGCCTGCGAACCACTGGGGAAAATGTCAGCCATCTCAGTGGTGTGTGGGTGCTGAGATCTTCGTTCTCAGGTAAGTATTGCATAATGAGCTAGTACACTAGCTCATTATGCCTTTGTCTTACAGGTTGTTTTCCACATTTGGCACCTTTTCAGGGGAGGGGGGAATGGATACCGCTCCCCACTTCTGGGAGGCGGGACGGCAACGCTGTCTCTCAGAAGTTCAGCCCCCTCCGCCCGCCTCCTCATGCGCAGTAGGGAATCGGCTGTAAAGCAGAAAGGCTGCACTGCTGGGTTCCCTTAACAAGATTGGTGGTAACTGCACCCAACAGCTGACTCGAAGATTGACTAGGGTGCTGACATTGCGGGCTCCCTGGACAGATAAGTGTCCATATATTAAAAGTCAGCAGCTGCAGTATTTGTATCTGCTGCCTTTTTTCGTGCTGGACCTCCTTTTTAAGGTGAATAACTCTACACCAAGTTCACTATTAGGACCCCTTATATATTTGTACATATTGATCATACCCCCCCTTAATCTCCTCTTATCAAGAGAGAATAAATCTTCCCTCATAGCTGAGCTCCTCCATGCCTCTTATCAGTTTGGTTGCCCTTCTCTGCACTTTCTCCAGTTCTCCAATGTTCTTTTTGTGACCTGGTGCCCAAAATGTATCTGCATATTCCAGGTGAGTTCTTACTAATGATTTGTACAGGGGGAAAATTACCGTATTTATCGGCGTATACAGCGCACTTTTTTGCCCTGAATATCAGGGCAAAATCGTGGGTGCACGATATACGCCGATACCCGCTTCCTGCGCCGAGTTTGAACCACTGCGCCGGCATATACCGAGCGCAGTACACTCGGGTATAGTCGGGCAGGCTCGGCTCCTCTCGCGGTCACCTCCTGGACGTACAGGATGCACAGGACGTGACCATGAGAGGAGCCGAGCCTGCCCGACTATACCCGAGTGTACTGTGCTCGGTATATGCCGGCGCAGTGGTTCAAACTCAGCACGGGAAGCGGGGATCGAGCGGGGAGGACACCGCAGAAGGACGCCGGACCCGACTAGGAGGACACCACCGAAGCCGCAGACGGACGCCGGACCCGACGAGGCCGCCAATGGACGCCGCGCAAGACACCAAAACTGTAAGTACTAAAATCTTTTTTTTACAGGAATGCAGGTCCACTTTAGGGGTGCGCGCTATACGCCGGAGCGCGCAATACCCCGATAAATACGGTATATCTCTCTCTCTGCATTCTATACCACTTTTAATACAAGAAAGGATTTTGCTTGCTTTGGAAACTGCAGCTTGCCATTGCATGCTATTATTAAGCTTATGATCTACCCAGGGCCGCTGATAGGAGGGGACCACCAGTCCTCCTGTAGGGGGCCCAGGCATACAGGGGTTCCCAAACACCAGCAGCTGAAAATCGGTTTCTCTCCCTCCTGACAACTTTCAGCAGCTGCTGCAGGGAGAGACACAGACACAAATGTCAGCTTCCCTGTCCCATTAAAAAAATAACAAATTGTAACCCTGTATTGTTTTAATTCCTTGTAAAAAAAAAAATTGTAAAGAAATAATTTGTAAAAATTGTAAAATAAAATAATTTTAAAACATTTCAAATTTTCTTTAAAAATAAAATTTTTGTTTAAAAATGTAAAAAACTATTTAAAAAGGGGCTAATTCACACAGCTTCTCTGTTATCTTTGTGTCCACTATTAATGATTTTAGCATATTTATTGTGAAAATGTTGTTTTGATATATTTAGGGGGGGGGGCCTGCCAGGTAGGCTGTACGGGGCCCCGCGATTTCTAACAGCAGCCCTGGATCCACCAGAACATCCAGATCCTTCTCCACCATTGATTCCCCCAATTGTACTCCTCCTAGTATGTATGATGCATGCATTTTTAGCCCCCAAGTGCATAACTTTACATTTTGTAACATTCAGTCCAGGTTCAGCTGAACTCGCCCGATTTCATTCCCCACATTCATGCCGATTTCGGGGGGTGATTTCAGTGGCAATTTCAGAGACATCTGTGTGGGTTCCTGCACAGATGTATATTGAAATCGCACCTGAAGGCATCAAAAGTAGTACAGAAACAACTTTTGACATGTCAAATCACTTGCCAAATCGCAGTAATGTGAACCTAGGCTAAACCGCATTTGCCACATAGTTGCCCCATTAAACAGTTTATTGAGGTTGGCTTGTAAGTTGGAGAAATCCTGTAAGGACGTTATTTCACTGCAAAGGCTGAAATGGTACTTTCGTCCCAGACCCTATATCATTAATAACTGTATTAAAAAGCAAAGGTCCCAAATTGAAGCTTGGTGTACACCACTGTTAACCTTGGACCATTCAGAGTAAGAATCATTAACCACTACTCTCTGAATACGATCTTTTAGCCAGTTTTCTATCCATTTACAAAATGATTTTTCCAAGCCTGTAGACTCTACCTTACACATTAGCCGTGTGTGAGGAACTGTGTCAAAAGTTTTTGAAAAATGCAAGTATACCACATCCATGGCCACCCCTCTGTCAAAGGTTTTGCTCGATTTCTCATAAAAATAAATCCGATTTTTCTGCCAAATTCTATCATTTATAAATCCATGCTGACTTTTGCTTACATTTTTTTTCTTTTTATTTTTTTGCAAAACCAAACAGCAGATGATAAACAAAGTGCATTTACAAAGATGGCTGCCAAGCTCCGAAACCATACAGTTCCTTGCAAAAGTATTTACCCCCCATTGGCTTTTTACCTATTTAGTTACATTACAGCCTTTAGTTCAATGTTTTTTTAAATCTGAATTATATGTGATGGATCAGAACACAATAGTCTAAGTTGGTGAAGTAAAATTAGAAAAATATATAAATAAAACTATTTTTCAGAAAAAAAAAATTGGCATGTGCGTATGTATTCACCCCCATTGTTATGAAGCCCATAAAAAGCTCTGGTGCAACCAATTACCTTCAGAAGTCACATAATTAGTGAAATGATGTCCACCTATACGCTATCTAAGTGTGACATGATCTGTCATCATTACATATACACACCTTTTTGAAAGGCCCCATAGGCTGCAACACCTAAGCAAGAGGCACCACTAATCAAACACTGCCATGAAGACCAAGGAACTCTCCAAACAAGTAAAGCACAATGTTGTTGAGAAGTACAAGTCAGGGTTAGGTTATAAAAACATATCCAAATCTTTGATGATCCTTAGGACCTAGGAACACCATCAAATCTATCATGACCAGAACTCGGTCTTTCATCGCCTTCATAAAGGTTCATTAAACATCCTAACTCAGGAAAATGGTTACAAGATATACTCAAGATGGTATAGAACCCCTTATGTTATTAATAAATACAGCCCGAACATCTCCCCTTTGTGTTGGCGTTGCAAGATTGAAAGTGGTACACTACTCCATATATGGTGGGAATGCTCAATTATCGCAACCTTCTGGAAAAACGTCCATGATCTTATAGTATCTATCACCACTTACACCCCGGACTTTACAGCTGAACAATACCTATTACATCTTTCTTCACTACCCAATTCGATATATAAAAACTCTATTATCATACATCTTATCAATGCGGCCAAATTATGCATCCCCATCAAATGATCACACGGTTCCCCCCCTAAAATATCTGATTGGATACGCAAAGTTGACCATATCGCATACATGGAAGACCTGATATCTCAATCTAAAGACTCTTCTAGGTACTTCCAAGATAAATGGGCGTGTTGGTCTCACTTCACTAAATCTGCAGAATACCAAACGTTGTTACATTCTTAATGAGATCCAGAATTTGATATTGTACTTCTATCACTCTTATTATTAATTATACATCGTTGTATTTCCAATGATTTTATGAAAATGATATTTTCAATCTTTCCATTACCTATACCTTTCCTTGTTCTTTCCTTTCCCCCCTTGGATGATTTATTCTGTGTTTTATGTCCTTATGATATATTCATGGATTACTGATCTTCTGATGTGATCATTATTGTGTGTTTTTGTTTCTCTTGAATGTACTATTTCTTATCCAACTTAATGTGTACATTTTAATATGGATATTCTGATTGTACTTGTTTATCTTAAAACCCAATAAACAAATTTGAAAAAACAAAAACAAATCTATCATGACCAAATGTTAAGAACATGACACAACAGCAAACCTGCCAAGAAACAGCAGCACACCAAAACTCACGGAACAGGCAAGGAGGGAATTAATCAGAGAGGCAGCACGGAGACCTAAGGTAACCCTGGAGGAGCTGCAGAGTTCCACAGCAGAGACTGGAGTATCTGTGCATAGGACGACAATAAGCCGTATTCTCCATAGAGTTGGGCTTTATGGCAGAGGGGCCAGAAGAAAGCCATTACTTTCAGCAAAAAACTAAATGGCACATTCTGAGTTTGCGAAAAGGCATGTGGGAGACTCCCAAAATGTATGGAGGAAGGTACTCTGGTTTGATGAGACTAAGGTCTCATACACACAACAGTTTTCCTCGACAGAATCCATCAAGAAACTTGGTGGCAGAGCTTTTTTGCCGAGGAAAACGGTCGTGTGTATGTTTTTCATCGAGAAAACTGTCGAGGAACTTGATGAGAAAAAAAGAGAACAAGTTCTCTTTTTCCTCGTCGGGAGTCTCAATTTCCTCGTCGTGTTCCTCGTCGGGCTGGTTTTCGACGAGAAACACGTTTGTGTGTATGCTTAGAAACCCGCACATGCTCAGAAGGGTGGCGCCAGTGGAATCAAACTTCCCCTTTATAGTGCCGTCGTACGTTTTTTACGTCACGGCGTTTGAGAACGACGAGATTTTGGCTTGACAGTGTGTACGCAAAGAAAGCTTGTCAAGTTTCTCGACAAGCCTAACAAGGAACTCGTCTAGGAAAACGATGTTTCATTTACAACGAGTTCCTTGGTCGTGTGTACGAGGCCTGAAATTTTACTTTTTTGTCATCAAAGAAAACGCTATATCTGGCGCAAACCCAACACATCACATCACCCAAAGAACACCATACCCACAGTGAAACATGGTGGTGGCAGCATCATGCTGTGGGGAGGTTTTTCAGCAGTCGGGACTGGAAAACTGGTCAGAGTTCAGGGAAAGATGGATGGTGCTAAATACAGGGATATTCTTGAGCAAAACCTGTACCACTCTGTGTGTGATTTGAGGCTAGGAGCAAGGTTCACCTTCCAGCAGGACAATGGTCCCAAACACACTGCTAAAGCAACACTTAAAGTGGTTTAAGAGGAAACATGTAAATGAGTTGGAATGGCCTAATCAAAGGCCTAATCAAAGCCCAGACCTCAATCCAATAGAAAATCTGTGGTCAGACTTAAAGATTGCTGTTCACAATCTCAAACCATTCAACTTGAAGGAGCTGGAGCAGTTTTGCAAGGAGGAATGGGCAAAAATCCCAGTGGTAAGATGCGGCAAGCTCATAGAGACTTATCCAAAGCGACTTGGAGCTGTTATAGCCGCAAAAGGTGGCTCTACAAAGTATTAACTTTAGGGGGGTGAATAGTTATGCACATTTACTTTTTCTGTTATTTTGTCCTATTTGTTTGCTTCACAATAATAATAAAAAAAAATCTTCAAAGTTGTGGGCATGTTCTGTAAATTAAATAATGCAAATCCTCAAACAATCCATGTTAATTTCAGGCTGTGAGGCAACAAAATGCGTATAATGCCAAGCGGGGGTTAATACTTTTGCAAGGCACTGTAAGTGGTGGTGTGACAGCAGCACGTAGCTCTGCCCCTACACATTACGTGTGTGGATCTAACCAATGATAAAAGGCTGCAGGCAGCCAATCAGAGGCTTAGGCTGTGAGTGGAAGAACTGGGGCCCTCATTCTTGGGTGCTAAAAGTGCACGCGTTAGGGGGCGCAAATTACTTGCCTTGCCCCGGGTGCCGACAACCCACTATAGGCAACTGGGTCTGGGGGTAGGGGGTATGCATGTAAAGATCAGAAAATGGATGGGGGGGGAGACATTAGTGAAAACAAAAAAATACCCATTGAGAGAAATAAAGGATTCAAATAGCAAAACAATAGTTAAATAACTATTTCATTTTAAGGAATGACAATTGCGCATTATGTGATTTTTAGGTTCATAAATTAAATATATTTTATGAAAATTGTCATTACCTAAGTTAACATACGCAGTTAAAGCAACTCATACAGCTTAGTCAATTGATGTGAATAGTATTATCTTCCCTGTTCCATGCTGCCATGATAAACAGCTTAGCATGTGTGTCTGTGGTACACACAGCAGGCTATCGTCAGCACAGCTAAAATGATTATATAGAATCATTTGAAGTTCTCCTTCTAGCTATATTTTCTTTTTACATAAACCAATGGGCCACCCTTTAAAGTTACATAAGTATTTGTGTGCATTTTTTTGCTGTATACTACTGCATCTGCCCTGTATAATGTAAGCTAGGTTGGTAACAAGAACAGAAGTACCTTTTTTTTGAGAGACATGTATATTGAGGGGCACTTTGTGAAATGAGGTTGACAACCTATAGGCACAATTAATATTCAGACATATTTACCATTTGTTCCCTTGAAAATGAGAAGGAATGGAAAGCTGAGCCAAAATGCAGGAAATTATATGAAATTCATCTTTTTGCTGCCAAAGCCATATTTGTGTTTTTTTTGCACGTTTAAAAAATAATTTTAGGGCTGAAGATCAGTTACCTACTTGCTACCCAGGCCAATTCTGACACTTCGCTCCTACATGTAAAAATCATAATTTTTTTGCAATAAAATTTCTTAGAACCCCCAAACATATATATGGGAATTTCTTAGAACCCCCGAACATATATATGGGAACCCTAGGGAATAAAATGGTGGTCGTTGCAACTTTTTGTCTTGGACGGTATTTGCGCAGTCATTTTTCAAACGCATTTAAAAAAAAACAGTAGAGTTAGCCCAATTTTTTTGCATAATGTGAAAGATGTTATGCCAAGTAAATAGATACCTAACATGTCACGATTTGAAATTGTGCACACATTTGGGGAATGGCGCCAAACTTTGGTACTTAAAAATCCCCATAGGTGACACTTTAAACCTTTTTAAAAGTTAGAGTTAGGCCTCGTACACACGACCGAGAATCTTGTCGTAAAAGAAACGTTGTTTTCCTCGACAAGCATAAGTGATTATTGCTACCATAGGAGGTAGAGGGATAGTGGAGATGAATGCAGTTTCCAGGATGATTCTTCCCAATGGTTAGAATATTCCCCCAAACATGAGCCAAGACTTCATGAAGGGTGTACCAGGCATAGACCATCTTTATTGAGAAGGCAGGCACTTATATACACCTCAAAGAATACTTGCAGTAATCACAATGACACACTCCACCCACAACATCATTCAATGGGTACTAACGAGCTTCCAATACACATTCTTTAGGAGACATACATTCTGTCTCTGAGATAATCTACATGAGCTAATTACTAATCATTTACCCAGACAAGGTGACTCCGAGATAAGCTCTTCTCACCTGCTATACAATACACATTTATCATCAATAGAAATTCCCACAATACAGTGTCAATTATCATCACACAATGAAAGGTTCTTGAGAGCCAGACTAAGGTTAATTTACATGACAGTAGCAGACAACATTAAACAACTTAACAGTCTGTGTTCCCACATTGAATAAATCACTATTTCTATTGACCGGTTGGGTTTAGAATCAACAACCTGTAATATTTCAAGATATCCTGGATTACATTGTGAATTATCATTACTGTCCCATCTCCTGTGAGTGAGTAAGTGAGTGAGTGAGAAACTTGTAAAGCGCAACACATGCGAACTGAATCACCTCTGGGCGCTGTATCCATTTCATGGGTAAAGAACCCCTTGACCTCAGAAGAGATGGGTTTTAACCTTTCTCCTAAAGGCCAAGTGGTCCGACTCCAGTCGGATGGTGGTTGGCAGTGCATTCCACAGCCGAGGTCCCTGGACTGCAAATCTTCGATCTCCTTTGGACTTGTATCTGGCTTTGGGTATCTGGAGTAGGTTTTGATTGGTGGATCGCAGAATGTGATTGGTGTTATGGGCTTTTATTTTTTCGCATAAATATGGGGGGGCGTTGCCTTGAATACACTTATGCATTAGGCAGAGTGCCTTGAAAGTGATTCTGTCTTTTACTGGCAACCAATGAAGGGATCTCAGTGAAGGTGAGATTGATTCCCATGTTTTTTTGCCGGTCACTAATCGAGCGGCCATATTTTGAACGACTTGATTTGGTATTTGGGGAGTCCTAGATAGAGGGCATTTGCATAGTCCAGTCTGGAATTGATGATTGTTCCCACCACGACTGCCATGTCCTCTTTCGGGATAAAGGGGGTGAGTCTGCGTAATAGGCGCAGCAGATGGTGCGATCCGCTGACTACTGACCCTATTTGTGCATCCATTGTCATGTAGGTGTCGAAAATGACTCAGAGACTTTTGACTTTGGTGCTGGGGGTGATACTTTTACCCAGAATGGGCAAAGGAGTCCATGTTGACGCAGGGTGACTTTTTTGGTTAGCGTGAAGCAGGAGAAGTTCTGTTTTTGAACCGTTGAGTTTAAGATAACTGGATGTCATCCAGTTATCTATTAGAGAGAGGGATTTCTCTAGTCCAAGAGAATGATCCTTTTTGTTGCAGATGCAAAAATACAGTTGAGTGTCGTCTGCATAGGAGTGGTAAAGTAGCTTTTGGTTACTGATGATTTCAAAAAGAGGGCGAAGATAGATATTGAACAATACGGGTGACAAGGGAGATACCTGAGGGACTCCGCATGATACCGTATGTTTTCCAGAAGTGAAAGATCCCAGTTTCACTGTTTGTGATCGGTTTTCCAAAAAGGAGGAGAACCAGGGTAAATCACCTTCCGCGACTCCGGCCACTTCAGCTAGCCTAGCTAGTAGTAGTCCATGGTCTACCGTGTCGAAAGCCGTGCTTAGGTCCAGCAGGATCAGGAGACAAGATTCTCCTAAGTCTGCGGCCTCTAAAGCGGCATTCCCATATTTTGAGCAGCGCCGTTTCTGTTCCGTGACCCGGACGGAAGCCTGATTGAAACTTGTCAAGTAATTTATGAGTGTCTAAATGCAGTCGCAGCTGTTGTACAACTTCTTTCTCCATTATCTTGGAGAAAACATTTAAACCTGTTATGGGCCTCCGGTTGTTTGGGTCTTTGGGGTCAAGGGTGTTTTTTTTTTAGGATTGGTTTTATTGTACCTTGTTTCAGCAAGGAGGGCACCGTGCCCTCCATAAATGATTGGTTTATGAGCTGCGTGATAGCTGGTGCCAGTATATCGGCACTTTCTTTCAGCAGTTTAGTGGGAATGATGTCATTGGGTCCTGTGCTGTTACGCAGAGTCCCGATGATGTTTTTGGTGGCATTGATGGAGATGGGTTTTAGAGTGAATTTTGATGATTGCGGCGCATTTATATGGGTATTTGGTTTGGGATTTGGGGAAGGGTTAGTGACGATTCAATTTTGCTGAATACTTTCACGGATTTTTTCAATTTTATTCCAAGATATAATTTCTCAGTCATCCTATGCCCCTAGTGGACATAGGATGACTTTAGACACAAGAGTCATCGGTGAAGCTGAAACAGGAGTACCCCACACCTCCCCACTCTCTGCCTGGGAGATATTGAGATCAGTTAAGGAATAAACCAATTATCTCCAGGCAGAGAGCACACAATTTTCCCAAAAGTTGGAACACCCCTTTCCACACAAGGTATCCTTACAATTACATATCCCCTGATATCCCCGATCTGGGGGACCAACATATCCAAATTTCACCAAGATCGGTCCAGGGGTTTTAAAAAAAAAAAATGAACCTATGAGAAAATACTGAATAAAGTCTATTTTCTTCACAGTTTGATTCCACTGGCGCCACCCTTGGTGCTGCTTTCGCTAATCTCATGTTACTGCGTGTTAAGTAAAAGTTTGGTGAGAGACGATTCGCGCTTTTCAGTCTGTTACAGCGTGATGAATGTGCTATCTCCATTACGAACGGTACTTTTACGGAATGCGTGCTCCCGTCTCATACTTTATTCTGAGCATGCGCGGGTTAATAAGCATACACACGAAAGTGTTACTCGTCGTAAACCAGCCCGACGAGGAACACGACGAGGAAATTGAGACTCCCGACGAGATCCACGACAGTTTTCTCGACGAAAAACATACACCCGACGGCAAAAAAGCTCTGCCAGCATTTTTCTTGATGGATTTTGTTGAGGAAAACGGTCGTGTGTACGAGGCCTTACAGAGGAGGTCTAGTGCTAAAAGTATTGCTCTGGCTGTAATGCTCACAGCGATACTTCAAATGTGTGGTTTGAACGTCGTTTACATATGTGGGCTCGACCTACATATACATTTGCTTCTGCGCACGAGCACGTGGTGGACAGGGGCGCTTTACATTTTTTTTTATTGTTTATTTTACTTTTCTATTTTGACACTTTCTTTTGCTCTTTTTTTTATTGCTTTTATGTCGATTACAAGGAATGTAAACAACCTATGTAATATAAGGTCAGGAGGGTCCCAGTAGGAGATGGCTTCAGGAGAAAGAGACAGCCTCGAGGAGTCTAAGCTGTGTGTGCACATATGCAGCATGCAGAAGTGGCACAAAGCTGACAGTGAGTAAGCCATTAGGCTAAAGGGTGTATATACAGTGATGGTGAAACCCCCTGCGAGGGAACTTACGCTTTGTTTTGAACGTTTTCATTTTCTTTAACCACTCCAGAAGAATTGGCTGCCCAATGACCGGGCCATTATTTGCAATTCGATGCTGCGTCATTTCAACTGACAATTGCGCGGTCGTGCGACGTTGTTCCCAAACAAAATTTACATCCTTTTTTTTCCCACAAATAGAGATTTCGTTTAGTGGTGTTTGATCATGTCTGCTAATTTTTTTTCTGCTATAAACAAAAAAAGAGCGACAATTTTGAAAAAAAAAACACAATATTTTGTACCTTTTGCTTTAATAATAATCCCCACTTTTTAAAATTTATAGCGTCTACAAAATAAGGGATAGATTTATAGCATTTTTATTATTATTGTTTTTTTACTCTAGTAATGGCGGCGATCTGCAATTTTTATAGGGACTGCGACATAATGGCGGACACATCGGACACCTTTGACACATTTTTGGGACCACTGGTGTTTATACAGCGATTAGTGCTTTAAAAATGCACTGATTACTGTAAAAATTACACTGGCAGGGACGGGGTTAACACTAGGGGGCAATCAAGGGGTTAATTGTGTTCCCTAGTGTGTTTCTAACTGTAGGGGGATGGGAGTGACCTAGAGAAAAAAGACAGGTCATGCTCTCCCTCTCCCTTCCTTGCTTTGCCCCATGGCTAAAAAACTCAACTAACCCCTAACCCCCTCTTATATACAAATCTGTGCATGTCTTTTTTTAGTGTATACTGTAGCACTAGGTGATGCCAGAGTTAATAAAAAGGTTAGGCAGTGCCAAGGGATAACACTGGACAACAGTCAAAAGCCCCATACACACGATCAGATTTTCCGTCGGATAAACCTTGGATGGTTTTTCCGACGGAATTCCGCTCAAGAACGCAGTGACGTACAACACTACGATGAGCCAAGAAAATGAAGTTCAATGCTTCCGAGCATGCGTCAAATTGTTTCCGAGTATGCGTCTGAATTTTGCTACAGACGATCTCTCAATCTTTTGCTGGCGGAAATTCCGACAGCAAAAGTCTGATGGAGCATACACACGGTCAGAATTTTCGTTCAAAAGCTCACATCGGACTTTTGTGTAGGGGGCAAAAGATTTTGCTTCCTAAAAAAAAATTGGTGATTATGATAGACCCCTTCAAACCGAACACAAATATAATTTCAGAATAACTGTGTCACAAAGGAATCTTGAGAAATTTGATATGAACTTTTAATAACAATAATGTATTTAATTGCATATTGTTTCCGAAAGGCTGTGTGAGTTCAGCAGGGCTGAAAGTGTCTTGCTGCAAAAATGTTTTTGTTCTAGGGGGCCCAGTGCACCTGCAGGGCTCACTAGACATGCACAGTTCAAAATCCTGATCACTGTCATTGCCTGGCTGTTGCATTGCAGCATCTTTGTCTGTTTCGTCTAAGCTCAATTTTCTTTGGTGGCTTCAATACTGTAAGGCCCCGTACACACGACCGAGTTTCTCGGCAGAATTCAGCCAGAAACTCGATGGGAGCCGTATTCTGCCGAGGAAACCGGTCGTGTGTACACTTTTGGCCGAGGAAACCGACGAGGAACTCGTCGAGCCAAATAGAGAACATGTTAGTCAATGGGGAAACTTGGCTCGCCGAGATCCTCGGCGGCTTCACAAGGAACTCGACGAGCAAAACGATGTGTGTTTTGCCCGTCGAGTTTCTCGGACATGTGTACGGGGCCTCAGATTGTCATCATTTGGCTGATCTCGTGGCTGAAGGCACTTTGGAATATTCAATTGATTCCTTCTTTTTAGCAGAAAAAACTGTGACAATAGTCAGACAGAGATAACAGAGATAACAGTCTGTCATGTGATCATTCTGTTCTCACCATATCATCGGGACATATCATCGGGACAGCAAATGGATTACTTTGAGTTCATCTGAACCAAGCTCTAAGGCCCCGTACACATGGCCGAGGAACTCGACGTGCTTGGCACGTCGAGTTCCTCGTCGAGTTCTGGGATGAAGCCGCCGAGGAGCTCGGCGGGACGCCTTCTCCCATAGAACAACGAGAAAATAGAGAACATGTTCTCTATTTTCTCGTCGAGCTCCTCGGCGGCTCCATCGAGCCAAAACTGTACAGACGACAGAGTTTCTCGGCAGAATCCGGGTTTTGACCGAGTTTCTCGGTGAATTCTGCCGAGAAACTCTGTCGTGTGTACGGGGCCTAAGATTAACAGCACATCTTGCACAACAAATGTGAAGAACCGTAGGCTTTGTTTTAACAATTTACGGACCGCCCGCCGCAGGAATACGCTGGCTGTTTGAAGAGGAGTACCGCTGTTATGGTAGCAGCTAGCTACCATAACCTCGGCATCCTCTTCTTCAATGGGTGGTCTGCTACAAGATAAAAGTGGTCTATGTCATAAAAGTGGTCTATGTGGTGGATACGCCGCAAGATCACTTTTATCGCCAGCGGGAGAGGGGCACCCCTTCGCCGCTTACTGTAGCCATCGGCAGCTGCGAAGGCGATTGGATCCTCTCCCTGCCTGTGTATGGAGACGAGTGAGGGGAAGATGGCCCCACCTGTCTCCATATGACTGCAGGGCAGAAGCGACGTCAAAACGTCACTTCCGCCCATTGCTCCTAAAGGGACATTTTTATTTTTTTAGAATGACAGAATTTTTAGTTAATTTTTTATTGCATTTTAGTCTAAATATGAGATCTGAGGTCTTTTTGACCCCAGATCTCATGTTTAAGAGGACATGTCATGCTTGTTTCTATTACAAAGGATGTTTACTGTACATGTTTAAATTAAATTACATGTTTAAATGTTTAAATTAAAAAAAAAAAAAACAGTGTCAAAATTAAGAAAATAAAGTAAAATAAATACGATTTTTTTTTTTTTTTAGACGAGCTTGCGTGCAGAAGCGCACGCATACGGGAGAAGAGCCTGCATATGAAAACAGTGTTCAAACCACACAAGTATGGCCCCGTACACACGACCGAGTTTCTCGGCAGAATTCAGCCAGAAACTCGGTTCAGAGCTGAATTCTGCCGAGAAACCCGGCCGTGTGTACACTTTCGGCCGAGGAAGCCGACGAGGACCTCGGCGAGGAAATAGAGAACATGTTCTCTATTTCCTCGTTGTTCAATGGCAAAAGTCGGCCCGCCGAGTTCCTCGGCGGCTTCCACACTGAACTCGACAAGGAACTCGATGTGTTTGGCACGTCGAGTTCCTCGGTCGTGTGTACGGGGCCTGAGGTATCGCCGCAATAGTTAGAGTGAGGCCAATAATTCTAGCACTAGACATCCTCTGTAACTCAAAACATGCAACCTGTAGAATTTTTTAAACGTCGCCTATGGAGATTTTTAAGTATGTTGCCATTTCACGAGCTGGCGCAACTTTGAAGTGTGACATGTTGGGTATCAATTTACTCTGCATAACATTATCTTTCACATATATAAAAAAACTTTTAAGACCGCTGCGTAAATACGGTGTGACAAAAAGTATTGCAACAACCGCTATTTTGTTCTCTAGGGTGTCAGGAAATTTGTTTTGGGGGGTTCTAAGTAATTGTCTAGCAATAAAAACAGTTTTTAACTTGTAAACACCAAATCTCAGAAAGAGGCTTGGTCCTTAAATGGTTAATCATCAATCTTACAAGCAAAGTATAGTCCATACGCTTCCTAACAAGTCTAGCTGTGGTGCATCTTTGTGGCTTAAGTATGTGCTCACCACAAATGTAACAGAACATATCACAGCCGTTCTGACATTGGAAAGGAATTTCTGTTGCCACCAATCTTCCTATAGTAACACTATTACTGATTTACCCTCTCTATATATAAATGTATGTATATATATATATATATATATATATATATATATATATATATATTATCCAAAATTTAAAAAAAAGTTTTGCCTATAGTTCTACTTAAGTTCCTCTTAAAAGCGGAGGTCCACACAAAAAGTGAACCTCCGCTTTTCGGAACCCTCCCTCCCTCCGGTGTCACATTTGACACATTTCAGGGGGGTGCATATACCTGTATAATACAGGTATTTGCACCCACTTCCGGGCATAGATAGCCGCAGAATCTGCGGGTAGCTACGCCACTTCCTGTCCCCCTCGCTGTGTTCTGGGAAACACACAGTTCCCAGAACACAGTGGGGACCAGTGAAAGACATGCAGCACGACTCGTGCATGTGCAGTAGGGAACTGGGCAATTAAGCCGCAACGCTTTACTTCCTGATTCCCTCACTGAGGATGGTGGCAGGGGCAGCCGAGAGACGAGCGATTGCTCGTCTTCTGCTGCTGACATTGCAGGCACCCTGGACAGGTAAGTGTCCATTTATTAAAAGTCAGCAGCTACAGTATTTTTAGCTGCTGGCTTTTAATATTTTAATTTTAGGTGGACCTTCCCTTTAAAAGAGGAAATTGCAAAAACAGAAGATTTCTATAAAAATGGTACATGATAGGTTAAATTACAGGTTATTTTTGTGATTAGCAGACAATCTATAAAATATGCCCAAAAGTGTTTAGGAAGCAAAACCTTTGTTGTCCAGTGTAAAGAGAGTTTGAGAAAAGGGGAGTCTCTGTTTTCAAAGCGTGCCTGCACTGGTATAAAAATACATGGAGCCAGCAAACTTAACAAGCACAACTGTTGAAAAAAATAAAAAAAAATTTACAGGTATTTTTTATAAATGTGCACAAGAATGTAATCTACAGGTATACACAGTACCATAAATAATAAATATGACCATTGTAAAGATCTTCCATAAAAAAACATTTAGCTATAATTTTCCCTCAACTAGCTAGTGTATGTTTTCCTATATGCCAAGTTTCCATCACTCTTTTTAAATCAGCAAAGCTAGTTCTAATAACACCTCAATGCCCCTGTAGTTAACTCACAAAGAAGATGTATTATATCATAGCACCTCTCTTGGGCTATGTACATCAGTTCACTTTTCCAGGCAGGGAAAGAACTAAACAATAGCCTGGTGTGTCTAAGTATCGTAATTATTTCTACACAGCGTATATCTCTGATGGAAGTCCTGTCATAACAAGGCAATTAAACTACTGAACTCATTGACCTCAAAGTTCTTTTGTTATATTATACTTATATAACAAATTAGCACTTGGAAAATGATGAATGTGTCCGAAATGTCATTACAGATACTGTATTGTACAAAATGCAAAATATATTAGTAGTTCCTAATGGATCTTCTAGTTCCCTCCCCTTATCTATACAAAGAAAATGCAAAGTAAACTGACATATAACACACATAGGTTGGACTTGATGGACTTGTGTCTTTTTTCAACTTCACCTACTATGTAACTATGCAAAGCATAGTACTTATTTTCACTGCCATGGTCTCAGTTTAATGCCACGTACACACGATCGGTCAAACTGATGAGAACGGTCTGATGGACCGTTTTCATCGGACCAAACCGATCGTGTGTGGGCCCCATCGGTTATTTATCCATAGGTTAAAGAAAAGCAATCTTGTTTTAAATTTAACCGATGGTTACCTAACCGATAGAAAAAAAAAACGATTGTTTGTAGGCACATTCATCGGTTAAAAATCCATGCATGCTCAGAATCAAGTCGACGCATGCTTGGAAGCATTGAACTTCACTTTTTTCAGCAGGTTGTTGTGTTTTACATCACCGCGTTCTGACACAATCGTTTTTTTAACTCGACTGACCATCAGTCAGCTTCATCGGTTAACCGATGAAAACAGTCCATCAGACCGTTTTCATCGGATGGACCAATCGTGTGTACAGGGCATAAGTCCTAATCACCCTTTAAACTAATGCAACTTAGATAATGCTACTTCAAATCTAATATGCGTTGTGTAAAAACAGACAAGAAAAAAAGTTAAGCCCAAAACAGTGGTGAAAATAGCATGAAAATTAAAGTGACACTACATTTTGTTTTAAAAAGAGAAAAAAAAAATATTTTCAAGTATATATTCCTTATTTTAAAACGATACTACTTTTGCCCAGGATTGAGCCTCTCCTGTGCAAGAATAGTTGTGTTGGGTTAAGGTGCTTTAGCTTCTTTTATGGAATGTGATTCTGTTCCATTTTGGGGATTGGGTAAATACTTCAATGGCCATGAATTATTTGGTGAATTGCATTACAGCTGGTCAATAGTTTATGTATCTTCATGCTTCTTCCTCAGGTGTGACATTTTGAAAAAAATAAAAAACTCATTACAGTAAAAAAAATAACTTCTATTGCTCTCAGCCTCTTCCAAATCTCCAAATGTATTTGTTTTTGCTGCTGTGATCTGACTTAGAGAGTGGCTTTGTTTGTTCTTTATGTCCCACTGTGTGTAGGTATGTAGCCACCCTCTTTTTCTTGCTCTTAAGGTGGACTTGAGACTATGAACTATGGGCCAAATCCTCAAAAGAGATACGACGGCGTATCTACTGATACGCCGTCGTATCCCTGTTTCTAACTATGGAACTGATCCACAGAATCAGTTTTCCATAGTTAGCCAGAAGATCCGGCATGTGTAAGGGACTTACACTGCCGGATCTTAGGATGCAGTACCGCATCTGCCGCTGGGGGCATTTCGTGTCGAAATGCCGCCTCGGGTATGCAAATTAGCACTTACGGAGATCCATGAAGCTTTTCAGCTTCGTTTTTTTCTCCGTAAGTTTTAGTTTGCAAACGCAAAATTAGGGCTGCTTTTACAAAGTGTAAAGTTAGTACACCATGTAAAAGCAGACCCTTCTGTCCAGCGACGCGATTTTTTTTTTGTTTTGAATTTTTTTTTCCCCGCCGTATCTTTTTTTTTTCCCGACGCAACTTTATTGACCCGTCGCGATCCACAAAGCTCGGCGTAACGTAATTTCGCGCTATGCACGTCGGGAAAATGACGTCACGAGCATGCGCCTCATTTAAATGGGAATCGCCCCCATTTGAAGAGGAACGCCTTGCGCCGGCGGAATTTAAGTTACACCGCTGTAAATTCCCAGGTAAGTGCTTTGTGGATCGGGCACTAACTTGGGAAATTTGCGGCGGTGTAACTTAAATGGAAAAAGTTAAGTTACGCCGCCTGGCTGAGGATTTGGCCCTATGGTCCCTAGTCCATCTCATAATCAAGCAAAAAACTCACCTCTGTCCATGCAAGTTCTTCATGGTCCAGGAGGTTCATAGACACCCTGTCTAGGACCAATGGAGAATGAACGTAGCCACCCTTTAACAGGAAGTCTGATCAAAATACCAAAAACAATAGAATTTGTAGATTTGGAGGAGGCTGAGAGCAATAGGATGTACATTTTTAAAGTAAGAATACATACTTGAATATAATTTCTTTTTAAATAGCTAACTTGTTAATCTGGAGAGAGGGTAGTGTTAGATGTATTAGTAGATTTAGATAAACTAAGGCCACGTACACACAGTCTGTCCATCCGATGAGAACGGTCCTAAGGACCGTTCTCATCGGTTAACCGATGAAGCTGACTGATGGTCTGATGTGCCTTCACACCATCAGTTTAAAAAAACGATCGAGTCCAACGCAATGGCGTAAAACACAACGACTCGCTGAAAAAAAAAGAAGTTCAATGTCTCCAAGCATGCGTCGACTTGATTCTGAGCATGCGTGGGTTTTTAACCGATGCTTTTGCATACTAACCGTCGGTTTTGACCTATCGGTTAGGCGTCCATCGGTTCAATTTTAAAGCAAGTTCTCTTTTTTTTGACCGAAGGACAACTGACCGATGGGGCCCACACACCATCGGTTTGAATCAATGAAACGGTCCTTCAGTCCATTTTCATTGGTTTTGACCGACCGTGTGTACGCGGCCTCATAATTGAAGCCAAACTATAACTAATACTTTAAAAGCAGTTACAAGTGAAAAAAAAAATCCTTGTGATAAAGGTTTTATATAAAAAAAAAATGTTGATCAACTGTGTGGCAAATGAGGTTTAATGTTGATAAATGTATGTTATGTACTTGGGGGCTAAGAATATGCATGAATCATACATACTAGGGGGAGTATAACTAGGGGACTCAAGGGTGGAGAAGGATCTGTGGATTTTGGTAGATCATAAGCTTAATAATAGCATGCAATGCCAAGCTGTTGTTTCCAAAGTGAGCAAAATCTTTTCTTGTTTTAAGAGAGGTATGAGGTAAGAGGTATAGAGAGAGATATCATTTTGCCCATTTACAAAACCTTAGTAAGCATTCATCTGGAATATGCAGTTCAGTTTTGGGCCCCAGTTCTCAAAAAGGATATCAGGAGAAAGTGCAGAGAAGGGCAACCAAACTGATAAGAGGCATGGAGGAGCTCTGCTTTGAGGAAAGATTAGAGGAACTGATTGTATCATATCTTGAGAAGAGAAGATTAAGGGGGAATATAATAAACATGCACACATATATAAGTGGTCCATATAGTGAACTTGGTGTTAACTTATTCACTTTAAGGTCAACCCTGAGGACAAGGGGGCACTGTTTACGTCTAGAGGAAAAGAGATTTCATCTCCAAATACGGAAAGGTTTCTTCACAGTAAGAGCTGTGAAAATGTGGAATAGACTCCCTGCAGAGGTTGTTCTGGCCAGCTCAGTAAATTGCTTTAAGAAAGGCCTGGATTATTTCCTAAATGTACATAATATAACTGGGTACTAACATTTGTAGGTAACGTTGATCCAAAATCTGATTGCCTCTCATGGGATCAGGAAATCATTTTTTCCCCTGCGGTAGCAAATTGGATCATGCTTTGCTGGGGTTTTTCGCCTTCATCTGGATCAACTGTGGGTGAAGGATTGTGTATATGGGATTGTATGATATATATATTTTTTTTACTATTGGTTGAACTAGATGGACTTGTGTCTTTTTTCAACCTCACTAAATATGAAACTATATGTCTCATCTCTGTAACTTATACATATTGTATGCAGGACAGCTTGTTTTTTAAGCTGCCTACTCAATCAATTATTTTAGACATATATACATCTTTCATATTTACATAGAATGCACATTATGCCCTATTTTAACATGCCCAAAGGACACAATAAGCTGTTAATATGCACACAACTGTATTGCATATACAGTACTATTGCATATACAGTACTGTACTTCATAGTTTGTTCAGTGTTCAACATGCGCTGCTGTTTTTCAGTAATTGAGTAGGTAGGTGCAGAGCACTGTAAAAAGTAGACAAGATGCATTCAAGTGTGAATAATCCATTGCATTACTTGTAAACATTAATTTAAGTACAGCCAAAGTGTTTCAGGGAACCCCCATCTGGATGGGGTTGTTGGGGTCCAATCCCTGACTGCATATAAAAAAAAATGTTAGGACTTGAAATTCTGGACTGATAAAAGTCATTTTCTTTAGTACATTAGTGGATACAACCCACATGCATATGGGTTGTTCCCATTCTGCTGTGCTACAGCCCTCAAGAGTCTTGACTCTTGACTATACAGCTTAAAGATGTGAAAAGCCTTCAACAATATTAGAATTCACAAATGAGGGAAATAACAACATATCCTGTCAAGTACAACTGTGCTTTCTCTAAATATGATTTATTTCTGCTTGTTTTTGCAACTTATGCAAATGCATGTGACAATTTACCATTTGTGAACATAAATACATTTTCCATTAGTGTGACCTGACCTTGTATTTGCATTTTTTTTTTTTTTTTTGCTGTAATCAAGCCGTTATTGGCACTATATGGTGCTGTTTGGAGATGAGAGACCTGCTCTGCATTGAGCTGAATGCGCAACCCATGGAGTAGATTTTTCAGAGCACAGTAGGATTTACCCAGCGCCAGGAGACTACAGGCAGCATTACTAAAAAACATACTTCCTCTTCAATTAAGTAAGCCATTATCCTGGCATTTTTTACAGGGGCTGCTGACTCAAGTACAAATGTATCATGTTTAATAAAGTTCAGTTATAAGTGTGGCAATAGACAACTAGAACTAAGTGAAGCATTGAAATTGTAGTGCAGGTAGGTATAAGAGGTTTGTTTGATTTTACATGTATAACTCTAAATCAGAGGAGCAACTGATTTCCCTTCTTCATCTCCCTGTCTGCTCTATTTAGTAAGGCTCTTATACAATTTGAATTCAAGACAGACTCCCTTTAGAAAACCCATAGTGCTCTGTGAATATTGTCCAAGGGGGGGGGGGGGTACACTGTATTAAATATTGATTTGTAAAACAAATATATTGCATTACCAGAAATAAAAAAAAAATAAAGCCAAAAGTTAGCATAATACTTAAATCTGAGAATAATGGGCCAGATTCACAGCAGAAATACGCCGGCGTCTCTACTGATACGCCAGCATAGTTTTTTCAAATTTGCTGCGTCGTATCTTGATTTGGAATCCTCAAACCAAGATACGACGGCTTTTGGCATAGACCCGACAGGCGTACGGCTTTGTACGCCTTCGGATCGTAGGGGTAATTCTCCGGCGGCCGCTGGGTGGAGTTTGCGTTGTTTTCCTGCATCGGGTATGCAAATTAGCTGTTTACGGCGATCCACGAAGGTACGCGCGTTCGTCGTATTCTCTTACGTTGGCTTTTCCCGTCGGAAAGTTAAGAGTGCTATTTAGATGGTGTAAAATGACACCATCCATGTTAAAGTATGTAAGTGTAAAGAAACCTGCGCTGGAATCTCAGAGGTTAGAGGCTGCTGCCTTCCTAGAAAACTGTCCCCTAGAGGACAGGATGAATAGAAAATATAAAGTGGATAGGAATAGTGGCGCTGCCTAAGTGTATTTCTACACCTATGTGATCCTGATGTGGGTCTACCTAGACCAATGTGGGTAATGGATGCCCCACTGAGTACAATACACACTGGACTGACTGAGGTCTATGCTGGTAAGAGTCCCACAATGCCAGAGGGCTGAGGGGGCATGAGCTCAAAGGCCGTCAGCTACACTTAGAGTACTATAAAATAGGTGTAACTAGATGTTGGAAACCAACAAAAATGCACTGAAAGTGTGCTGCTAGACAGTAGGGTGTCTGAACTGATATATCTCTATATGTAACGGCTATCACAGTATACAGACACCAATATATAAACACTCGCAGATTGCAACAGGTGCTATTAAGAAACAAATAGTATGAACCCGGTGGTGGTTCCAATATTAATCCAGCGAGAGTTATATATAAAAATAAAAATAAAATAACTAAATAAATAGACCAAAATGAATAATAGCCAAAAAACACAGTTACATGGATATCACATGCAATGATAGTGCATAGTATAACAGCAACACCAGTCCACCCTGTGATCCACACAGGAAAATGTTTTTTGGAAAAAGATGCAAATAGCTGGCAGCCTGTAAGGAACAATTGTATATAGTGTCTATAAATTTCCAAAAGGAGATAGTGTGAAAATATAGAACTCTTGATGAGGCAATTGGAGTCCAGTAAAGGGGTCTGGCTTGTGAAAAAGAGGTGCTCCTATATCACACTCCGACGTGCTCCCGGTGCTCCCCTCAAGGTTCCCCACTCACCGGATAAAGGTCCCCTCTTGGGGTAACATGCGCGTATTGCCGGGTCTTATAGACGTTCCTCTGCTCCAATCTTTCCTCCTTCCTTCAAATGGATTTCAGGCTTCCAATGTTTCCACGACTTTGCTGCCTTAATTCCTCAAAGGGAACAAAACCAGGGGCTCCAATAGTGTGATAAAGTATGACCAGAAAATGTAGTCAAAAAAGTCTATGGTATTTATTTAAAATATACAATATGACATGACCTGCAGTGAAACTGGCTGCTGCAGCAGGTGTAACTATGCCAGAGTCCACATGTAGCTCCGATAACGGAGTGTGCAGGGAAAAAACTAAATAAAAATATACAGGTTAAAAACTGATAACATAAAATAAAAAGGGGGTCCGTTGTCTGCAAAGGAGCAGCTCTAAGGGCTGCTAGTAGCCGGTGTTGAATACCGTCACCTGGCTAGTATGCACGACAGCGTGTGCTGTCTAGGTGTTTGGCTTGCGTTCCAGCCGAACCACCCGACGTTCACCCGGAAGTGACGTAGCACGTGACGCAGCCTACGAAGACGAATCAGAAATTCGAAACGTACGTCAGGCTGCGTCACGTGCATGTTACCCCAAGAGGGGACCTTTATCCGGTGAGTGGGGAACCTTGAGGGGAGCACCGGGAGCACGTCGGAGTGTGATATAGGAGCACCTCTTTTTCACAAGCCAGACCCCTTTACTGGACTCCAATTGCCTCATCAAGAGTTCTATATTTTCACACTATCTCCTTTTGGAAATTTATAGACACTATATACAATTGTTCCTTACAGGCTGCCAGCTATTTGCATCTTTTTCCAAAAAACATTTTCCTGTGTGGATCACAGGGTGGACTGGTGTTGCTGTTATACTATGCACTATCATTGCATGTGATATCCATGTAACTGTGTTTTTTGGCTATTATTCATTTTGGTCTATTTATTTAGTTATTTTATTTTTATTTTTATATATAACTCTCGCTGGATTAATATTGGAACCACCACCGGGTTCATACTATTTGTTTCTTAATAGCACCTGTTGCAATCTGTGAGTGTTTATATATTGGTGTCTGTATACTGTGATAGCCGTTACATATAGAGATATATCAGTTCAGACACCCTACTGTCTAGCAGCACACTTTCAGTGCATTTTTGTTGGTTTCCAACATCTAGTTACACCTATTTTATAGTACTCTAAGTGTAGCTGACGGCCTTTGAGCTCATGCCCCCTCAGCCCTCTGGCATTGTGGGACTCTTACCAGCATAGACCTCAGTCAGTCCAGTGTGTATTGTACTCAGTGGGGCATCCATTACCCACATTGGTCTAGGTAGACCCACATCAGGATCACATAGGTGTAGCATGTTAAAGTATGGCCGTCGTTCCCGCGTCGAATTTAAATTTTTTTTTTTTGCGTAAGACGTCCGGGAATACGAAAGTACGTTACGCACGTCACCGTTCAAAAAACACGTTGGGGCGCCGTAATTTCGCACAAAGCACGGCGGGAAATTTCCAAACGGAGCATGCGCAGAACGTTAGGCGTGGGAACGCGCCTAATTTAAATGGCACACGCCCCATTTGAATTAGGCGGGCTTGCGCCGGACGGCTTTACGCTACGCCGCTGAAAGTTTACACGCAAGTGCTTTGTGAATCAAGCACTTACCCTGGAAACTTGTGGCTGCGTAACGTAAACGGGATACGATACGCCGCCGTAAATCTACCTGAATCTGGCCCAATGTGCTTACAGTATTATGCACATAACTGTGGTCTTTGCATATTGTAATAATACTATGTATGTGATGCATTGCTGTGATATAGCATTCATTAATTCTGTACGGATTTTCAAAAAAAAAAAAAACGATATTGTGCCCTTATACTGAAGAATTGTATATCAATCCTCAGTAAGCCTTGCTGTACATCATTATTTACCTTTACAGCTGCTACACACAGTAATAGTTGGACATTTTATTTCATATCAACTCAGCTACTATTACATTATTGCTTTACATCCGAGATCAAAGTTTCTTTATAAAAGACTGAAAAGTAATGATCTTGTTATTCAATGTTTTCTCTTCTGTGTTCAGCTGTAGGACTTATGTCAATCACTAGTAAAATCCTAACAGAAAATCAACAGGGATCGAATCTTATAAAAAAAAGTATTCACAAGGCAGTAGTTCTGTAAGATGTTGCTTTGTGGAAAAAAAATCATTTGCAAAAAGCTTCTGCCACAAGTAAATATAAAGCCTATAGTTATAGTATCTGTACCTGGAGCCATAAAGCTCTATGTTTAAACTTTATTCTGTAAAGTAAATGGGTAAGTAAGGTAAATGGGAGCATGCAATAAGCGAAAATTTACTACAGGTTACAACTAGTGAACACTGATTTATACAAAGCATTAAATCTATAAAACTGGAGAACTGAACTAAACTGAACTCTATACCTCGTGAAAAAATTGTATAGGCATGACCCAACCTAAAACCCATTATCTCACACTTTATTTTTAGAGCATGTCTCAGCATTCAATTTTCCTTATTCCTGTAGCAAGAAACAGCTTGTAGTGGTCCCAGTAATATCATCACAAGGCTCATTTCCTATTGACACAGATTTGCCCCCTCCAAGAATTGCATTTCTAATATAATTTTCTCTATATTCAGAGTGTGAGTGGGCTTTTTGGAGCCAAAATAGCAGCATTGCTTAGCTGGGTGCATGTGGAGAGGTACAGACAGGGCCATTGCTATTTTTTGTTGCCTGGTATGGTAACAGGTGTAGCAGGTAGATATCATGCAAAAGTGTAGTCAGTAAACAAGCCAAAGGTCAGTAACAAGTGGTCACAAATTGGGATTAGGTGGAAGCATAGTCAAGGAACAAGCCAAAGGTTGGTAACAAATGGTAGTGAAGATAAGGACAACAGCAGGTAAGCAAAGAGCAAGATATCAGCTGGAGAGAGAGAGAACAAATTATCTGTCTAAGGGATCAAACGGGGCACTGTCCAGCATCTCAGGTGGCACAGCAAGAAGTGAAACAGCCAGACACCACAGAGGTCCCAGGTTCAGATTTTGATCTGACAGTACTTATTTCCTTCCAAGACAGCCCCTGGATGTCTAAGGGCCAGGTTTGTGAGGAAAGATCTGGTGGAACTCTTTTGTAAATCTGGGAGCATGAACGTTCTCTTCTGGTTCCCAAGAATAAACCAGATATTGTAATTTTTTCCTAAAGATCATGGAATCAAGAATTCTTTCAACCACGATTCTTCTTCAACCTGTACCTCATAAGATTGAAATGGTTTGTGTAGTGATGCGTGAAAAAGAGGGTTTTTCTTTACACTGTCAGGAAGATTTAAGTGAAAGGTAGCCAGGTTGATCTGCGCAGAAATCTGGAAATCTGGCCCCACAAACATAGCAGCTAGAACATGAACCTTCAAATGTTTGGTAAATACCCAAACATTGTCACCCAAATGAAAATAAGGGAGTGATTTGTGATGTCTGTAAACAGCCATCTTGTAATATTCCAGAGCCTCCTTCAGAATTTCAATCAGGTCCTCCTGAATCTCCTGTAATGTAGTTATTCTGATGCTCTGGCTGTGCATTATTGGCAGATACCATATTTGTGATCTAGTGTCTGCTGTACACCTTGCCTGTGGCAAATCTTTGAGCGCTGGAAGTGGTTGTGTAGTTATTTTATTGTAATAACACAAACTGAAGTTGAGATAGGGCAATCAGAAATACAAACTGGATAATACCTGGTATTTAAAGTGGTTCTGAAGGCTCAAGGTTTTTTACCTTAAAGCATTCTTTGCATTAGATAAAAAAACTTCCCGGGAGCAGCTTCCTCCTCAGCCCCCCTAATACTTACCTGAACCCCATTTGGATCTAACGGTGTGCACATGAGCAGCGGCTCTCCTGGGTTTCTCGTTCCTTTTTGGCTCACACAGCAGTAGGAGCCATTGGCTTTTGCTGCTGTCAATCGCAGCCATGGAGCCAATGAGGAGAGAGCAGGGAGCGGGGTGAAGCCTGTTCTGTGTTTCTTATAGACATACAGAGCCGGGCTCGAGAGTGAGCATGCACAAGTGGCCCCATAGCAAGAGGCTTGCTATTGGAATCACTCAGCTGAGCAATATTTTATGTCACGTGGTATTTGTACAGAGGTCTTTCTAACGCAATTTTTTGGGGAAAAATACACTTTTGTGAAATAAAAAAAACTAAATAGTAAACTGAAGCCTCGTACACACGACTGAGGAACTCGACGACACGACCGAGGAACTCGACGACACGACCGAGGAACTCGACGGGTGAAACACATCGTTTTCCTCGTCGAGTTCGACAAGCCAATTTTCTCCATTCCCGTCAAGGAAATAGAGAACATGCTCTCTTTTTGGCTTGTCGAGTTTCTCGACAGTTTCCTCGACGAAAATGTACACATTTCCTCGGCAAAAAAATATCTCCCAGCAAGTTTCTTGCTGGTTTTTACCGAGAAACTCGGTCGTGTGTACGAGGCTTTAGCCTAGTTTTTTGTATAATGTGAAAGATGATGTTACGCCCACTAAATAGATACCAAACATGTCGCGCTTTGAAATTGCGCACACTCGTGGATTGGCGACAAATTACCGTAACTAAAAATCTCCATAGGCGACGCTTTAAAAAAAATAATGCTTAGCAGGTTAGAGTTACAGAGGAGGTCTAGTGGTAGAATTATTACTCTCACTCTGATGATCGCGACAATACCTCACATGCCTGATTTTAACACCTTTTACATATGCCGACGCAACTTACGTATGCGTTTTCTTTGCTGCGGAAGCTCACAGGGGCACTTTAAATTGTTTTTATTGTTTATTTTATTTATTTAAATGGATCACTTTTATTGCTGTCACAGGGAATGTAAACATCCTGTGTGAAAGTAATAGGTGGTGACAGGTACTCTTTATGGAGGGATCAGGGGTCTATAAGACCCCAAATCCCTCCTTTGCACTTCAAAGTATTCAGATCACCAAAAACGGCGATTCTTAATACTGTATTTTTTTTAAAACTGGCACCATTGGCAGCCGAGTAAATCGGAAGTGACGTCATGACGTTGCATCCATGTTTACATGCAGGAGACTGGAACCATTTCTGGCTTTGTGCCAGTCTGTCTCGAAACTACGGAAGTGGTGGATCTTGGATCAGGTCTCCTGGTGGGATGAGGCACGGTAGGAGCAGTGGAAGGCGGCGGGAGGGGGGTTGTCTCCTCACGCTCCTCCGGAATAACAACCAAGTGGCTTTTAGCCGCATTATTTGTTATCCCTGGAAAGCCAACCATCCGCTCTAAAAAATGGTACCGGGATGATGTCTGCACCTGCATCCCGGTATAACCCCCTAAAGCTGAGGCCACACATATGCGTACGCTCGGCGCTAAGGGTACCAAGCGTACACATATTGTTCAGTCGCAGCAATTGTTCTTTTGACAATTGTTGAGACAATTATCTGCATGATTCCCATAGCCCCCACAATATAGACATAAGTTCTCTGAACACTTTCTTTATCCTGAGTAAAAATGTATCTTTTAATAGCATCAACCTGCATAGGTTCAGGAGTGTTAGAATCCGGGGAAACATTTGGATGCTTCTAAACAAACTAACTGGCAGAGATATAAATGCCAGCATTACTTCCAAACATTCCCAGTCTCTCCTTTCTCCATTTTGCATGTCTCTGATCAGTTTGGATACATAGTTGGATGAAAACCTTGAGATCATTAGAAGTCTCTACTTTATAGAACTCTTTTTAGAAGAAGGTGATTTTTAGAAGACCTATAAGTGCCACTATCCAGATTTCTTTCTCAATGTATACAGTGGTGACTTGAGCTGGGCTGAGCCTCCTTTCAAACTGGGAAGTGGTGTATAGCCAGTTCTCACCTGGAGCAGTGGCAGGCTGTGTGTATTGGAATTTAGCTGTGTAATCAGCAGCAGAGTGTCTACACTGCCCCTAACTATGCAAATTTACTTCAGCAGCAGTGCAGTGGTTGGGATCATCAACAACTTGATTCATAGCAGTCATACAATTCTCGAAATTAATCAGAATTGAGCTGTCTTTATTTTTACAATAGGGGAGGACCGAGCTAGGGCCTAGCCAGTCATGAGATTGATAATAAACAATACCTTCTTTCTCTCAGAAGTAAATACAGCGGGTTGCATTTGGAAATTTGACATTGGTTAAGGAAACCTCTGTAATGGTGGTGGTCTCCATTGAATTTGAGTGGTAGAGGCATACATGTGATAGCATTGTCTTGGGAAAGTAAGTCCAGCAATTGTTTCTGCAGAGTATGGATTTCTTCCTGTTGCCCTTTCACCACACTTTTAAAAATGTTCTTGGTGGGTAACACCAAACTCTTGTAGCTCTACAATTTATTGCCTAAAGGAGTAGAGCATTTGCTATAGCAGCCTCAATGTTTGGGCAAGAATATTCTGTCACAGTCAGGGGTCAGGCTTGGAGACAGTAGTTGTAGCAATAACACCTCTGCTGTGTTTGTAATGGGCTAAAACATGAGAAAACATTCAGGGATTGAAGATTTGAATGTGTTTTTTGTCCAGACATACATTTTGACTATAGCTAACAGCAGAGCAGGGTTCAGCAATGCTTCTTAAATAAAACATTTAAGCAGGGATAAAATGGAAAATCATAGAGCTAGATTCACAGAACACTTACACTGGCGTATCTACAGATACGCAGCGTAAGTGAACAGATGCGCCGTCGTATCTATGCGCCCTATTCTCTATACTAGATACGCCTGAATTCTGGCCTCATCCGACCCACGTAAGTCTCCTACGCCGTCGGATCTTGGGTGCATATTTACGCTGGCCGCTAGGGGCGCTTCTGTTGTTTTACGCGCCGAATATGTAAATGACCTACATACGCCTTTTCACGAACGTACTTGCACCCGTCGCTGTAATCTACGCCGTTTAGGTAAGGCGTATGTCTGTCGTAAAGTTATCCCTGCTATAGGTGGCGCAACCCATGCTAAGGTATGGACGTCGGAACAGCCGTCAAATTTTATGTCGTTTACATAAGTACGTGAATGGGGCTGGGCGTAGGTGACGTTCACGTCGAAAGCATTGAGCCGACGTATCTTAGGGAGTATATGCAACGTGATTCTGAGCATGCACGCGCATGCGCCGTTCGATCGGCCCTTCATTTACATGGGGTCATTTACATGGGGTCACGGTTAATTTAAATGTAGAATGCCCACTACCTGCCTACTTTGAATTAGGCGGGCTTACGCCGACCATATTACGCTACGCCGCCGCAACGTACGGGGCGAGTGCTTTGTGAATACTGCTCTGGGCTCTCTGCGCGCCGTCGCCGTAGCGTATATTCGATACGCTATGTCGGCAAAACTATGTGCCTAGCTACTTGAATCTAGCTCATTTTTTATAAGTTTATAAGGCACATATTATTCTGTTTGTTTCATGTACTGGCCATGGAACCATTATCAGGCATGTCATATCTGCAGGTCAGTTAGGGGCATATTAGTTTGAAATGGAGAAAATAAGTAAACCTAGTACAATAAAGGCATGTAACAGAGTTACCCTACCATTCAAATGATATGAATATAAAAATATGAAGCATTTATCATTTCAAAGTAAATATTAAGAAATCTGAAGTCTTGAGCCTTACCTCACATGAAATAGAAGTGATGCATTTATGTTAAGATTTTTCATTTTGGTGGTAATCTAAAACCAATAAATATCTAAACACCCACATTCCTAGAAATGTTTAAGATATGTTCTGTGTTTATCATATCCCTCTTTAAACCAATCCTCATCTAATTTAGAAAGTAGGCAACCGTGGCACGAATAATGTCCCTGCCTAACCCCAGACACCTTGCATAATGCTAACTTCTAATGTTATTCGTTTACTAAAGCCACTACTAATGAAATTGATATGAGCGATCAAACACTCAACAGTGGAATATGAGATTTTGGTGAGTAGAAAATACCGGGAGAGCACTAGCTTACTTCATTTGCCCGTACATTATTCCATAAAACAACTATTATTACAGGTGCTGGAGATGTTCCACCACAACAAAATGAATAAAAATACTTGAGAAGCATCAACATCACACATCACGACAAAGCTGTGAACTGAACCCTCTATCGGGACAAAACCTAGTAACCCTTCATACCTACTGCCAAAATTAGAGATAGATGTTTTTGTCATACAGTATTTGTTTTTTGTGCCTTGTGCTCACAAAATTTAATTTGTATAACGCACATGTTCAGTGAGCTTTGTAAAAGCAGTATGGAAACCCTCTACACTCTTCCTGAAAAAAAAAAAAAAACTATGGGCCAGATTCACATAGAAATGCGTTACGCTGCAGCGGCGTAACGTATCCCATTTACGTTACACCGCCGCAAGTTTACAGCGTTAGTGCCTGATTCACAAAGCACTTAACTGTAAACTTGCGGCGGCGTAGCGTAAATCCGCCTGGCACAAGCCCGCCTAATTCAAATGGGGCGGGGACCATTTAAATTAGGCGCGTTCCCGCGCCGAACGTACTGTGCATGCTCCGTCCCTAAAATTTCCCAACGTGCATTGCGCTAAATGACATCGCAAGGACATCATTGGTTTCGACGTTAACGTAAATGCCGTCCAGCGCCATTCACGGACGACTTACGCAAACGACGTGAAATTTAAAATTTTGACGCGGGAACGATGGCCATACTTAACATTGGCTAGACCACCTAGAGGGCAGCTTTAGTTTTACGCGACGTATCTCTACGGAAGCAACGTAAATTTACAGCGATGGGCAAAGCGGACGTTCGTGAATCAGCGTAACTAGTCATTTGCATATTCTACGCCGAGCGCAATGGAATCGCCACCTAGCGGCCGGCCTAGAATTGCAGCCTAAGATCCGACGGTGTAAGTCACTTACACCTATCGGATCTTAGGGCTATCTATGCGTAACCTGATTCTATGAATCAGGCGCATAGATACGACAATCGTATCTCAGAGATACAACTGCGTATTAGGAGATACGCCGTTGTATCTCTTTTGTGAATCTGGCCCTATAACTCCACTTTGGGTAGTTTACACACATATGAAAATAGAAATTCAAGCTTCTAACAAGTTTCAAGTACTGCTGAAACTGGCTATCAACTTTTTTTAAGAACAGGCAGCACTAATAGTGTTTAACCTGGTCAAGTAGGAGTGTTGGTGTGCCCTAAGGAGGACCTGAACTGTGGAAATTGTGTCCAAGGCAAGTAGAGGGCAAAGTGCTATGCAATGCCTGTAGGCTCGCTGCAGTTGATTGCTTCCTTATTGCTGGCTTGCTATGTCTTGTTCTCCGGGTCTCTGTGTGGAGGTGCTCTACATGGTAGAAGAGCAGAGATTTTCTTCCAAACTCCTCTTTTCCTTATCTCCATTATATAAGTGCTTTTGTAGTTCACAGTCGATAGCTAGGAAAACTGACATCATTGTTTGATATACAGAGGCGGATTCACTAAAGGATTTGACAATGTTTACTAAATAAATTGTGTGAATATTCACTTTGTTAGTCCAATTATGTGCAAATAAAATAAGTAGGGAAATAAGGGATTTGCTTTTTACATAGTTGGATAATTGAAGTTACTCATCACACAATGTATTGCAAGATCATACTGGTCATATTGGTTATAATAGTTATAATACTAAAAATCATTTTTACTTTATCAAGCATACAACCATTTGAAACTATTGACAATTCAAACATAATACTATGCAAGTTAAAGCGGGGGTTCAACCATAAAACAATTTTTTTCAAACAATCCCCTTAGATGGATGCTCGTTTTGTCTAGGGGAATCGGCTAGTTGTTTTAAAATATGAGCTGTACTTACCGTTTTCGAGATGCATCTTCTCCGTCGCTTCCGGGTATGGGTCTTCGGGAGCGGGCGTTCCTTCTTGATTGACAGTCTTCCGAGAGGCTTCTGACGGTCGCATCCATCGCGTCACTAGTAGCCGAAAGAAGCCGAACGTCGGTGCGGCTCTATACTGCGCCTGCGCACCGACGTTCGGCTTCTTTCGGAAAATCGTGACGCGATGGATGCGACCGTCGGAAGCCTCTCGGAAGACTGTCAATCAAAATAGGAACGCCCAGTCCCGCAGCCCATACCCGGAAGCGGCGGAGAAGATGCATCTCGTAAACGGTAAGTACAGCTCATATTTTAAAACAACTAGCCGATTCCCCTAGACAAAATGAGCATGAAGCTAAGGAAAAAAAGTGTTCTGTACGGGTGAACCCCCGCTTTAATAACTATTTATAGAAAAGAAAAATATAACAAAGGAAAAAAATTATAATACTGGTCTCTGTTGAGGTCGGATTCTTAAGCCTCGTACACACGACCGAGAACCTCGACGGGCGAAACACATAGTTTTGCTCGTCGAGTTCCTTGTTAGGCTGTCGAGAATCTCGGCGAGCCAAATTTCTCCATTCCCGTCAAGGAAATAGAGAACATGCTCTCTTTTTGGCTCGTCGAGTTTCTCGACAGTTTCCTCGACGAAAATGTACACACGACCGGTTTCCTCGGCAAAAAAATATCTCCCAGCAAGTTTCTTGCTGGTTTTTGCCGAGAAACTCGGTCGTGTGTACGAGGCCTGAGTCTCTCTTCTATGGTGGACAACATTCTGTGTAGACACTATATCACCCTCAATACTCTTTCCTTGCAATGATAATGGTGGCTAATTTACCCAATTATAGGTGATGGAGACTTGTGCTCAACATATTGTAGCCCCCGCAGTTCATACGTACTTGTTGCATGAACTAAGTTTTACTCTGTCACTTCTGCAGGGGGCACTACTACCTTCCATATGGGGAGAATGACCAACACACATCCATTACTTTACCTTGACACCGCTCCTTTCCAATGCACAGCTCGGATGATGGGGGCAAGCTTACTGAGGAGGAACAGGAAGTGAGAAATTCAAACAAAGAAAAAAAAACATTTAGAAGGGAAATCGAAGGAAAATTTAAGTGAACCAACAATGCACTAGCTTAAAGGAACCTATTTAGAAAATGAAAAACAAACCGTTACAACCCCTTTAAACAAAATAGTTTTACCTTCCAAAGATCGTTCTCCAAATTCTTCTCCCTCTCTTGTGCTGGACCATGGCCATCTGCCAAACACTGGCATGCTTTTCTACCCTCTCTACCTCCATCAGCACCCAATGGCATCGGTGGAGGCACGGACGACAAGATAAGGCCTGTCCGCAAATGTCAGTCGTGCCAGATATGACGTCATTCGTCAGACCAACCCAAAAACGTCCCGTGTCATCCCGCGGATCCTGTCACTTGAAGTATTGATATTTTCTCCAGAACCTTGAAGAGACTTCTTCAACTGGTTCATTTTATGAAAAATGTCAGTTGAGGAAGCAAGTTTTACAGCCTTCATCTTCAAAGCGCTAACCAAAATCTGACCTACTAATTTCTTAAATATACTTAAGTTCTCTGTAAAGAACTTTTCCTCTGCTAATCTGCCTGATATTTCTTTGTGGTGGAAGATTTGTGTGCTCTTTGTTTATGTTTTCAAATTTTATTTTTTAAACATTCTTTAGTGAATTAGTGAATCTGAATCTGATCGTGTGTTCATATAATGTATGAACATCGATCTCTCTCTTTCCCTAGTTAGTCCCATTAGTCCCATTCTTTAGTGAATAAGTCTTTATTTTAACTGGTTGCCGACCAGCCATCACAGTTTTACTGCAGCAGAATGGCACGGCTGGGCAAAACAACGTTACCATACATCGCTTGGCCTTTTGTCTACTAGGGGCGCGCGCGTGTGCCCGTGGCTCGCCGGTGGACCCAGCGTTCATGACAACCGCCGGGCACCCACGATCGCTTGTGACAGAGCGAGAACTGGGATCTGTGTGTATAAACACACAGATCCCGGTTCTTTCAGGGGAGAGGAGACTGATCGTGTGTTCATATAATGTATGAACACCGATCTCTCGCTTTCCCTAGTTAGTCCCATCCCCCCTACAGTTAGAACACAGTGAGGGAACACAGTTAACCCCTTGATCGCCCCTAGTGTTAACCCCTTCCCTGCCAGTGACATTTATACAGTAATCAGTGCATTTTTATAGCACTAATCGCTGTATAATTGTCAATGGTCCCAAAAATGTGTCAAAAGTTTCCGAGGTGTCCGCCGCAATATCGCAGTCCTGATAAAAATTGCAGATTGCTAGTAAAGAAAATAATAATAATAATAAAAATTTTGTAAATCTATCCCTTATTTTGTAGACACTATGGGGTAGATCCACCAAGAAAGTACGCCGGCGTATCTATTGATACGCTGGCGTAATTTCAAAATTCCTGCGTCGTATCTTTGTTTTGAATCCTCAAAACAAGATACGACGGCATCTGGGTTAGATCCGACAGGCGTACGTCTTCGTACGCTTTCGGATCTTAGATGCAATTTTTCGACGTCCGCTAGGTGGCGTTCCCGTCGTAATCCGCGTTGAGTATGCAAATGAGCTATTTCCGACGATCCACGAACGAGCGGCCGTCGCATTTTACGTCGTTTCCGTTCAGCTTTTTCCGGCGTATAGTTAAAGCTGCTATCAGGTGGCGTACTCAATGTTAAGTATGGTCGTCGTTCCCGCATATATTTTTGAAAATTTTACGTCGTTTGCGTAAGTCATCCGTGAATGGGGACGCGCTTAATTTAAATGAAACACGCCCCCTATCCGCGCAATTTGAATTCCGCGCCCTTACGCCACGAGAGATACACTACGCCGCCGTAACCTATGGCGCGAATTCGTTGAGGATTCAAACCAAGTCAAAGTAAGTTACAGCGGCGTAGCGTATCTGACATCTGCGCCGGGCCCCTATGACTTTTGCACAAACCAATCAATATTCGCTTATTGCGATTTTTTTTTGCCAAAAATATGTAGAAGAATACATATCGGCCTGAGGAAAAAGATTTTTTTTTTTTAAAGTGGGATATTTATTATAGCAAAAAGTAAAAGATATTGGGGGTTATTTACGAAAGGCAAGTCTACTTTGCACTACAAGTGCCAACTACAAGTGCAAAGTGCATTTGAAATTGCACTAAAAGTGCAATTGGAAGTGCAGTTGCTGTAAATCCAAGGGGGACATGCAAGGAAAATAAAAAACAGCATTTAATTTGCACATGATTAAATGATAAAATCAGCAGAGCTTCCCCTCATTTCAGATGTACCCCTCAAATTTACAGAGACTGTACTTTCAGTGCAATTTCAAATGCACTTTGCACTTGTAGTTGGCACTTGTAGCGCAAAGTGGATTTGCCTTTCGTAAATAACCCCCATTGTGTTTTTTTTCAAATTGTCGCTTTTTTGTTTATATCGCAAAAAAAAATATATATACATATGTAAATAATATAGTAGCTTTTTGCAAAACCAATATATGAATACATACATATAGTATTGTAAAATTAAAAACTATAAGACATATAACACATAAGGTGGGGTTATTGCAAGTTCATTTTCCCAAAGTCGTAAATCTGTTATCCTTGAGTTGGTGAAGTCTGATCAGGACAGGAAGGGTTTGATTTAACATGACTGGGTGCCATACTGTCTCTACACAAGTATTGTAATGGCTAAATCCATAGACAAAACCAGTTATAAATAATTTTAATAAACATATAGGAATTCTGGGAATGAATATGTTTGTCTGGTTGTATGACAGGTGTCAGATTTATGGTTAGTTACATTGATGTAGATCTTAGCAACCAATCATGTTGTACCTAATATGCTTGCATTGTAAGAAACTGTATAAATTAGACCTGCATCTTGTAATACTTTGAACATAAACCTGTATGTTCCCAGCTGTTATTAATAAACCTACATCACTGAAGTCCTGCCTGGTTCGATACGTTATTATTCTACTTCAGTTCCTAATAGCTATGAACCATGATCTGTCATCTCCTATAGTGAGTCCCATCCTCCACAGTTAGAACAGACACTAGGGAACACATTTAACCCCTTAATCGCCCCCTAGTGTTAACCCCTTCCCTGCCAGTGACATGTTTACAGTAATCAGTGAATTTTTATAGCACTGGTCGCTGTATAAATGCCAATGTGTCAAAAGTGTCAGATGTGTCTGCCATAAGGTCACAGTCCCGATAAAAATTCCAGATCGCTGCCATTACTAGTAAAAAAATTAAAATAATGCCATTAATCTATCCTCTATTTTGTAGTTTGGCTTAAACTGATAAAGACATTTTTTTTTGTTTTTTGAATATTTGTTTTAGCTTTTAGTTTTTTTTACAAAATAGTCGGTCTTTTTATTTATAAAAAATAAAAACTGCAGAGGTGATCAAATGCCACCAAAAGAAAGCTCTGTTTGTGGTAAAAAATGAACGTCAATTTTGTTGGGGTACAGCGTCGAACACATTTTTGGGACCATTGTCATTTTTACAGCAAAAAATGCTATAAAAAAGGAATTGTTTACTGTGAAAATGACAATTGCAGTTTGGGAGTTAACCACTAGGGGGCGCTGAATGGGTTAAGTGTGACCTCATATGTGTTTCTAACTGTAGGGGGGCGGGGCTGGACGTGTGACATCATTGATCGTGTTTCTCTATAACAGGGAACACACGATCAATGACACTGCCACAACGAAGAACGGGGAAGGTGTGTTTACACACACCTCTTCCCGTTCTTCAGCTCCGGAGGACCGATCGCGGGACACCGGTGGCGATCAGGTCCCGCAGCCGCGGTCACAGGGCTTTAAAGGGCCACGTACAGGTATGTGGATGTGCCCAGCCGTGCCATTCTGCCAACGTATATCAGCGTGTAGGGGTCCTTAAGTGGTTAACATACATTTTAGAAGGTTTAATTACCATACACAAGGTATGCTTTGCAAAGCATGTGATAGTAAAAAAATCTTTGTTATTTAAATGCTTTTTAGTGTTAGGGCCTACTCTCACATTTATGTTTTTGTGCAGTTTTTCACATCACATCAATTCTTCTGTTGTACACCTGTCATGAGTAATCATGTTTTTTGCTATTATAGATCATTCCTTTGCAGAATCTTAGACACCTGACCAGCATGAAGATGAGAAAATTGGACACTTTTTAGCATTTACTGTACTGTATGCTTGTTTTGAATCTGAGAGCCCAAAAATCTTGGCGCAGGACACAGAACTGGCGACTAGCACTTTCAAAAGGAGCACAATAATGGCAACTACTCTACTTCTCTCATGTACTCCATCAAATGGTTATTCTTTTTGAATTAGGCACAGGGTATACCTGCATTTACTATTTAATTTAACCACTTCAGCTCCAGAAGATTTTGACCAGAGCATTTTTTGCGATTCGGCACTGCGTCACTTTAACTGCGCGGTCGAACAACATTGTACCCAAACAAAATTGACATCCTTTTTTTCCCATAAATAGAGTTTTCTTTGGGTGGTATTTGATCACCTCAGCGGTTTTTATTTTTGTGCCATAAAAAAAAACTGTCAATTTTGATAAAAATATATATATTTTTAACTTTTTGCTATAATAAATATCCCCCCAATATATATATATATATATATATATATATATATATATATATATATATATATATATATATATATATATATATATATAAATATATAAAAATGTCTTTCTCAGTTTAGGCCGATATGTATTCTACATATCTACATATTTTTAGGGAAAAAATATGCAATACGTGTATATTGATTGGTTTGCGAAAAAGCTATAGCGTCTTCAAAATAGGGGATAGATTTATGTCATTTTTATAAAAAAAAATAATATTAGTAATGGAGGTGATCTGCAATTTTTATCGGGACTGCGACATTGCAGCGAACAGATCAGACGCTTTTGACACTAGTTTGGGACCAATGACATTTATACAGCGATCAGAGCTAAAAATAGCCACTGATTACTGTTTAAATGTCACTGGCAGGGAAGGGGTTAAACACTAGGGGGCGATCAAGGGGTTAAATGTGTTCTCTCAGTGTGTTCTAACTGTAGAGGTGGTGGGCTACCTAGGACATGACAGAGATCACTGCCCCTATTGACAGCTCCCTGTCATGTCACTAGGCAGAACAGGGAAATGCCTTGTTTACATAGGAATTTCCCCATTCTGCCTCTCCTCATCACGATCGTGGGCCCCTGGCGGAGATCAAGTATGCGGGAACCGCAGGCACGCTCCCACCGAGCCAGGGATTAGGAAGGGACGTACAGGTACACCCTTTTGCACACCTGTGCCATTCTGCCGACGTACATCGGCGAGGTGGTCGGAAAGCGGTTAAATGTATTTAAAGAAACATTCACGATAAGCAATATTTTTTAACTTATATCCTGGGTACAGTTACATGTAACTTTTACTTTTGTAATACATATGGTTAAAGCTTACGTACCAAACACATTAGGTATATGTAATGGTATGCATCCCATTACATGCTGGCAGCTGCATCATCCCTCCAGTCTTTCCATCAAAGCCACCAGATATTGGCCTGAGCAGCTGTCTTGCAGTAATGCAAAGGTTAATTAAAGCCTCTGCTACTGAGAAAAGTTGTGCTGCCCCTTTTTTTACCCTCTCCACCATTCATATTTCTTGTATTACTACATTCCCACAATGCATTGCATTCTGTGAATAGAGGAGGAGCAACTGAATGAAAGGATCTCCTCCACCCATGCACAGATGCATTGTGAAAGTGGAGTAATACAAGCAATATGAATGGGTGAGAGGGTGGAAGGTCGGGGGCGGCACAACTTTTATCAGTAGAAGAGGCTGCTGTTAACCTTCACAGCAACAGACAACTAAGGGCAGTATACAGCATCTGAGGAGGAGACAATGCAAGGTAGAGTTTTGCCATAACCTGTAGGTAATAGAATATACACCATTAGTTTGCCTAAATCCGAGTAACCTTTGGATTACATTATGTGTAGGACTTTTAAGGTTGATGTTCTCTCAAATAAACAATACAAACATGCATTTCTATCCTAACTAAGGGTCATACAGTCCTGATTTTTGTTTAAAAAATAAATAAAGAAGGCTATAAAGAGCCTAAAAACATTTCAAGTCATGACAAGGACATGTAACACATATTCAGTGAACAAAATTCAACTCCCTCAGAGAATTTCATCCAAGCAATAAATACACAAATGCTGCTAGATCAATCAATACCACAATATCTAGAAAACAAGAAATTGAGGTGTGGACTATACAAAATCAACCGCTGTGATCATTTGTGCATGTCAGTCATTTGTATTGTCATGTCAGCCGGCTGTGTCAGCCAAATTTCTTTATGTCTTCTTTTGTTTAATTATTTATCCTTTCAATAAAGAAAAAATGATTGTTAAAAAAATAAATAAATGTGGATGAATGTGAAAGGATTTTGCTGGTAAGGCTTCTTCAGGGGAGAAGGTAATAGGTTGTAATCAGAAAAATGGTATTTGTTGTGAAACAGTTGCACCCCCAACACGTCAAAAGATCACAGCACCCATATTCCACGAATGTAGGCACTGATCAATATGCTAGAGGGGCCTCCAATATCCTCCAATTGTTCAGGTATACCCTACAGATAAAACCCTAGTACTTAGATCTCTTAATAACCAAAACTGGGGAACTAGGCACACTTGCCCACTGAGTAGCAGGTTCAAAGGCTGAATGCTTTCCAAAACATCAGAATAAGATTATTCTTTCTCATGGTTTAGCAGAGTCAACTCAATACGAATGACGTTCCTACCCAGACTCCTTTATTATTTTAGAACTCTACCAGTGGCAGTCCCGAGGAGAGACATACAGCGCCTGCAAGCTGAAGTTCTGCGCTTTGTGTGGGGGGATAAGAGGCCTCGGATACAAAAACGAATACTTCATACACCAAAACCTATGGGTGGGCTGGGTCTTCCTAATTTACAGGCATACTTCCAAGCAGCTCAGATTGCCCAGTTAGCTTACACCACTAAGGGCTCAGTCCCCCTATGGGTTTCCATTGAAGCACTCTCCTGTCATTTCTTTGCTGTAGGATCCTTAATGTGGCTTCCTAGTCATTTACGCCCACCTATATTATGCCCCACTTTATCACATTCTTTAGTAATCTGGGATTGATCAGGTTAACCACTTGCCGTCGCCGCACCGTCATAATACGTCCACAAGGTGGCTCTCCTAGGCGAGAGCACGTAATATGACGTCCTGCCTATTAGCCGCCACTAGGGGCGCACGCGCGCGCCCCCCGCTCGCCCCCGACTCCCGTGCGTGTGCCCGGCGGGCGCGATCGCCGCCGGGCACACGCGATCGCTCGGTACAGAGCGGGGAACGGGAGCTGTGTGTGTAAACACACAGCTCTCGTTCCTGTCAGCAGGGGAAATGCTGATTTTCTGTTCATACAATGTATGAACAGAAGATCAGTGTTTACCCTAGTGAGGCCACCCCCCCCCCACAGTAAGAACACACCCAGGCATACTTAACCCCTTCCCCGCCCCCTAGTGTTAACCCCTTCACTGCCAGTGTCATTTTTATAGTAATCTAATGCATTTTTATAGCACTGATCGCTATAAAAATGCCAATGGTCCCAAAAATGTGTCAAAAATGTCCGAAGTGTCCGCCATAATGTCGCAATACCGAAAAAAATCGCTGATCGCCGCCATTACTAGTAAAAAAAATATTAATAAAAATGCCATAAAAATACCCCCTATTTTGTAAACGCTATAACTTTTGCGCAAACCAATCAATAAACGCTTATTGCGATTTTTTTTTACGAAAAATATGTAGAAGAATACGTATCGGCCTAAACTGAGGAAAAAAAATGTTTTTTTTATATATTTTTGGGGGATATTTATTACAGCAAAAAGTAAAAAATATAATTTTTTTTCAAAATTGTCGTTCTATTTTTGTTTATAGCGCAAAAAATAAAAAACGCAGAGGTGATCAAATACCACCAAAAGAAAGCTCTTTTTGTGGGAAAAAAAGGACGCCAATTTTGTTTGGGAGCCACGTCGCACGACGCAGTCCCGAATCTCAAAAAGTACTCTGGTCTTTGGGCAGCAATATGGTCCGGGGGGTAAGTGGTTAAAAGTAAACTCAATTGGATTATGATTAACGCTAAACGTACCTATATACTTTGTAACAACTTCAAGAAATTTAATACGGTGTGGGACCCAGGCATCAACTATCTTTCGACTCCATAGGGAGCTCCAGGTTGACCCTCTCTTTCTTTATCTCCTTCTCCTCTTTTTTTTCTTTTCTATTTTTTTTCTTTTTCTCTCTCTCTCTCTTTGCTCTTTTACTTCCTTCTCTTTCTGGTATTTATTTGAACAATACAGATGATCACTTATGGGGCCTGCGCGGTAGTGGGTCCTGGGATAATCTCGGGGTCCACTGCTGGGATTCCCTGTGGTTTTGGGTCTCCGCCACTCACTGTTCATGGTGGAATCCGGGCTCATGGGGAGGATTTATTATTCAGTCCCATTGGTATTTGGATACATATTACTAATTTTACACGTTGCTGTAATGATTAAGGACAGGTATGTTCAGTGACAATACCTTTTATATTTTTGTATTATGATATTGATAATCTGACGACTTTGTTCTATTATTGTGTCTGTTCATTTCGAGACCAGTTTCTTTTTTTTTTTTTTCAAAAAAATATTGAAATACAAAACATCAGAATACAGGAGTGGAAAATAGCGCTGAGCAACCCTGTATCATGGTCTGAGCATTTGATCTAGCAGCATCTTTTGATTTGCTACTGGGATTAAATTCTCTGATAGGGTTGAATTTTGTTCACTGTATACAATATTTTGTACATATCTTTGTAATGATTTCTAATGTTTTTGGGCTCTTTGTAGTCTGCTTTACCTTTTTTAACAAAAATCAGGACCATATGGCCGTAGGTTAGGATGGAAATAAAAGCTACTTTTTAATCTACATTAATGTTGTATTGTTACTTTGAGAGAACATACACTTTAAAAGTCCCACACATAATCTAATCCAGGTTTTTTCAGGATATAGTTTAACAAATGTAAATTAGGGATGTTGTGGTGAATACTGAATCCTGCCTCCTAAATGCTTCACTAGGATACACACCATTACACATAACTATTTAGTTTCATTCTGTATACCCCCTCCACCAAAATATATATATATATATATATATATATATATATATATATATATATATATATATATATATATGATGTATATATACTCACGATTGTCATTAACAAATACTCAACTCCCACGGATCTCTAACCCAAGTGGGTGTTTGAAGCAGATGCTAAAATAATTAAGTAATTATCAGAAACACTATGAAAGGAACCATGCTTGCATTATTATTACCTGCATAAACTGTATTGTATCAAAGCCAAAAAGCAGAAAGAGATTTTAAAATAAAAAAAATGTCAACCCACAATTCTTAGTCACCACTGGGACTGAGACATAGTGAAAAGTAGGAATTGGCTCCACAGGACCACACAAAGGGAAGAGAATCCAAGCAGGAGGACATCCGCAGGAGGACATCCGCCATACACAGTCTTACCTCAGAACACTTCCTCCAGCACACTACTTAGGAGCTCTTACTTCACTGTCCAACTTTAGTACTCCTGTCACACCATCAGCACATGACTAGGCCTCACTCTGAATAAGTCGCAGTATCTGGGTAGTCTGCAGTACTCCTTTGTGGCAACCGATTTGATAGAGAAGAATAAATGTAGATGGACTACTGATCCCATCCGACTTGCAAATCCTGCCCGCTCTCCTTCTTGCAGCGACTTTACACAAAACTCCCACAGTCTCTCCCTCTGGCTCTACATTTAGCTCCCCTGGCATTCTCTTCCAGAGCTTTCAATTGTGCTTTCAACTCACCGACACCTGTCCTGAATCCTTCCTGAATAACTTTACTCCTGACCTGCTGACCAACTGTCCTTCCAGCTCCTGTTCCAGGACACCTCTAAATGACAGTGTAAGGAGAGTCTCCCTCCGAGCTCCTGAGCTCCCTGCCTGAGGTACCCCCCCCCAGAAACCCTTAGACACGACAGTCTAACACTCCATCATCCAGTTCACCCAGCCGACAACTCCTCCCCCAGCAGGCTGACCATGGGTATATGTAGGAGGCCTGTACCCTTCCAATCCTAGTTGGGGATTGGTCAGGATGCCCAAATGCACCCCACGTCACTCCAGCTCTCTGCCCTGCCCCTGTTCCAGAACCTTCTCTCTGGAAACAGAGGAGGCGATCAAGAGCTGAGGCACATGTCAGTCACCTACTGCTACACTAAACCACTTCCCTGCCCCTAAATCAAAACAAACAGGCATAGCTCACAGCATAGGCCTGCTTAAATGTACCTGCGCTGGCAGCTTACACAAATGGGTAGCATGGGTAGCATGGGTAGCACTACCTACCCATGGCAGAGGGTGCTACACTTATTTTTATCAATTTACAAAATGCTAAGCAAGCAAACAGAAGAAACATCTAAATCAAATTAATGTTTGGTGTGACTAGCCTTTGGCTTCAAATCAACATCAATTCTTCTAGGTACACTTACACACAGTTTTTGAAGGAACTAAGCAGACAGGTTGTTCTAAACATCTTGTAGAACCAAACACAGATTTTCTGTGGTTGTAGGCTGCCTCACATCCTTCTGTCTCTTCATATAATCCTAGACAGACTCAATGATGTTGAGATCAGGGCTCTCTGGGGGCCAAACCATCACTTCCAGGACTCCTTGTTCTTCCTTATGTTGAAGATAGTTCCTAATGACATTGGCTGCATGTATGGGGTTATTGTCCTTCTGCAGATAAATTTAAGGCCAATCACATGCCTGCCTGATGGTCCTTTTACACCTTTCCATTCTTTTTAACCCGGGGTTCCATGAAATCCTAGGGTTTCTTCAGAGGTTGCTATGGGTTCCCTGAGCATATAAGTAACCACTGACACAATTATCTTTTTTAACTATCTGTAAAAGGTGGACTCTTCTCAATGACAGCCAACATTGTAGGAAGTCTTGGAGGCTCATCCAAGGGGGATACATGCACTGTCTTAAAGTTCCTATGAAAGTGGTTGTCAATATAGGGGCTAAAGGGGGCCTCTAATGTGGCCCCTGAATCACCAAAGGGCCACACATAATGTTGAATATATGTAATGCTTGAGATGACTGTCAGAAACTGCAGACCTAATAGAGAAAATGAGGTCAGAAAGTGTGGACAAGCTACATTTTTGGCTGAGGATATGCTGCTGCAGACAATTGGAAACTGAAAACATATTACATGGAGCTAGTAGAGATCAGTTCCCATTAAAGACTACAGAGATTTGAGGGAAGCACGTCACATACCTTGGAATGCAGGTTGGCCACCAGGGTCCAATACAGTCTGAATAACACAGTGTTCTGGTTCAAAGTGAGGAAAAGATGAACCCCACTCCAGTGCTCTTTAAAAAAATCTTTGTTTTTATTGACAAGCCACAGTGAACAAACGCAAATAAGAACAGTGGATGTGTTTCAGCCTATAAGGCCTTCGTCATAACCCAAAGTTCAAAGTACGTTCATTTGTATTGACTGTAAGACAGGAGTCTGCATTTTTTGTCATTTTTGGGTATCCCTAACCCCTATATCATTGAGTTTATGGCACTTTTAACGTGAAAGTAAGATCTATATCTTAAATATTTGAAAAGCCCACTGCAATGTTCTTTCTCATCTTAGCGTCTTTTTATGTAATATTATGGCTCATTTTTTTTTTCATGTCTCCCGGCTGCAGCCTGCGCCATATTATCTGTTGGCAACTTCTTCAATGGCAGAGTATATTTGCGGCCCTTCTAATCTTGTGCATGCGGGGTATCAGCGCAGACCCCCCTCTGATAGAAGAGCCGCCGATCGGCTCTCCTGTCAGTGCAAGCCGAGGAAAGCCATTTACTGACACTTCCTGGTTACACGCTGTGAACAACTGTGATTGGTCACAGCTGATTACGTGGTAAGGAGCCTACGTCATAGGCTCTTTACTAGGGATGAGCCGAACACCACTCAGTTCGGTTCGCACCAGAACATGCGAACAGGCAAAAAATTAGTTTGAACATGCGAACACCGTTAAAGTCTATGGGACACGAACTTGAATAATCAAAAGTGCTAATTTTAAAGGTTAATATGCAAGTTATTGTCCTAAAAAGTGTTTGGGGACCTGGGTCCTGCCCCTGGGGACATGTATCAATGCAAAAAAAGTTTTAAACACGGCTGTTTTTTAATAATGCTTAAAGTGAAACAATAAAAGTGAAATATACCTTTAAATTTCGTACCTTGGGGGGGTGTCTAAAGTATGCATGTAAAGTAGCGCATGTTTCCCGTGCTTAGAATTGTCCCTGCACAAAGTGTCATTTCTGAGGGAAAAAGAGTCATGAATTGTCAGTCCCGGCAATACAGAGAAAAGTAATTCTTAATAAATAAAAAGGGGTCCCCCCCCCCAGTTCATTACAGGCCCTTTGGGTCTGGTATGAATATTAAGGAGAACCCTGTGTAATTAAAAAAAATTACGTGGGGTTCCCCCAAAAGATCCACATCAGACCCTTCAGGTCTGGTATGGATTTTAAGGGGAACTCCGAGCTGAAATAAAATAAATGGCATGGGGTCCCCCAAAAAATCCATACCAGACCCTTTATCCAAGCACACAACCTGGCAGGCCACAGGAAAAGAGGAGGGGACGAGAAAGTGCCCCCCTCCTGAACCGTGCCAGGCCACATACCATCAACATCGGGAGGATGTTTTGGGGGTCTGTGACCTGAAGGGTCTGGTATGGATTTTTTGGGGGAACCCCACGTCATTTTTTCTTTTTTAATTACGTGGGGTTCCCCTTTATATCCATACCAGACCTGAAGGGCCTGATATGGAATTTTGGTTCCCTGCACAAAATGTCATTTTTGAAGGAAAAAAAATAATTTAAAACTACTCCCGCTATTAATGAATTGTCGGGTCCCAGGAATACAGATAAAAGTACTTGAAAATTAACCTTTAAAATTAGCACTTTAGAATTCTCCCATAGACTTTTACAGGGTGTTCCACGGCTTTTTGAATTTGCCGCGAACACCCCAAATTGTTCGCTGTTCGCCGAACTAGCGAACAGCCAATGTTCGAGTCGAACTCGAAGCTTATCCCTACTCTTTACCACAATCGGAGTCGCGGTGTGTCAGAGTGACACACCACCGATCGCCGCGCTGTGCGTCCCCACGGGCGCGCAATCCAGGCTTATTCTGCTGTACGTCATATGATGTCCAGTCGGGATAACTTAATCAATATGCGCATGTCATTCTGTCATATGGTGGGCAGGAAGTGGTTAAAATATAATTACCATCAGGTTCCTTAGTGATAATGTCAAGTTATAATAAAATGCTTATCGAGGAAAGCGGGGAGAAATATTATTTGAGTTGGAGATAGAATAACACTTTATGAGAAAATAAGGCTTGCTTTTTTCTCTTTGTGATTTTAACGTCAAGAGAAAACTGTGAAAGTGACCCAATAATAAATTATGGTAAATAACTTACCTAATTAGAAACATCTGGTATGTTTTATTGGTGAGGACAGAAAAGCTGTACTTCTAGCTTCTCTGCAAAGAATCACGTAATGGTCAAAAGACAGTAATCATCTGATTTTTCTAAGTTCATTCCTCTTAGAGGAATTATCTTGCTGTGTTTTCCACTGGTGTTATTAGCATTGTGGAGTTACAGTCAAAATACCTGTCAACTGTGAGTCAAAAAGTCAGGCTAAGAAGGCGTAATCATGGGAATTGTTATGGTGCTCGCCGCATGGGTTCCAGCTGGATGGATGCATTAACTAGGAACAAGGTGATTTCCAGCAACTAAGAAGAAGCAGTGAGTGGTTAACCATGGCATGAATCTTAGGAAAAAAAGCATCAAGTTTGCTTCTTTCAAAGTATTTAAAGCTAACAAAGTTAAATTTATATAATTTTATATGCACTTTTTTTAAGTAAAAAGTAACAATTCTCCACTGCCCATGTTATGTTATCCATGTTAGTTATGCTTTGGTAAAAATGCAGTGGTGGCTGGTGCTATATTTTTTGAGGGGAGGGGGTGGCAAACAATCCGTCTGCTACCACACCCTTCCCCCCAGTGGGCTGTTTGGTCGGTCAGTGATCTGCGCTCCGAGTCCACCCTTTTTTCAAGCCAATTAGAGCAGGCTCTAATCTCATGCTTCTAAAAAAAAAAACATTGGAATCCATGCGTCCGGTGCCCTGCCTGTAGATTAGGGGCCAGGTGCATGGATTAGTGGGGCGGCCTGTATGAACAGGCCGCCACTGGTAAAATCCTTCTTCTTAAAGTGGTAGTGAAGTTAAGATTAAGAAAATGTACTGCCAGGCAGGGTTTTTTATAACAGAAGAGACCCTAGTTATCTCTTCTGTCAAAAATGTCCCTCCTGCCTGTCAGCGGGTAATGTGATCTAAGTCGCACATGCGCAGCTCAGACGACATTTACAACCCGCTGTGTGTGGCACTGTGATGTGACTCCCGTGTGCATGTGCGGCAGTGACGTTGCCTCCGTCTTGCCTTTCAAGCAGCCGAAGATATGAAAACCAGAAGGAAGACCGGGCATAGATGGAAGCAGCCGGGTGCTTGAGGGCTCTGTTTGTAGCTAAGTCTATCACAATGTACTAATATGCAATGGATACTAGTACATTTTGACTTAAACCAACAGGGGAGACCTTTAATTTTAGTTTAATACCTGAATTTACTAGCGCTTTAATACAAAATGATAGAATGATTTCAGTACAAAATGACATGCACAAAATTCAGTAACAAATATCATACAGTAACTCCCAACTTTTTTAAAAAGGAACGAGGGACATCTATTAGCAAAAATATGTAGGAATAGGACACACACCCTGCCACGCCCCCTCCAAGGAGAATTGTACAAAAAAAAAATATTAGTTAAAGCCACAACTGTTTTTTTTTTAGCTCTACTATTCCTTTATACTAGCTTTTGAAAATTTCAGATGCAGCAATTTAGAATGAATGAAAGTTTAGCATTATGAGACTATTTTTTAAAGATAAATAGTGCATTTTATATACAACTATATAGATCAGACCAAAATGAGGGACAAATAAATTGTCATTCAAAGTGCAACAGCGCTGAAAGCTAAAAGTTTCATTTATGGGTGGAACGCTGCTTTAAATAACAAGGGAAACCTCTGAGAACCGTTACAACGGAGGGACAAGGACTTCTGATGCCTTAAGGAAAGGTGGGGGTTAATATGGGGAAACTTGGAATCTGGAACCCATCATCAATACCCCTAACACTGGCCGGTGCCAGAATAAGGCAGGGAGGTGTGTGATTGGCCCCAAATTTATTCTGCAGCAGGAAATGACCTCAAACATACAGCCAATGTCATTAAGTCATTATCTTCAGTGAAAAGAAGAACAAGAACTCCTGGAAGTGATGGTTTGGCCCCCACAGAGCCCTGATCTAGTCTGCCTGGGATTACATGAAGAGACACAAGGATTTGAGGCAGCCTACATCCACAGAAGATATGTGGTTAGTTTTCCAACATGTTTGGCCGGTATCCTTTAACCACTTCCCGACCTCCTCATGTACATTTACGTCGGCAGAATGGCACGGACAGGCACATCAACGTACCTGTACGTGCCTGCCTAGATGCCTGCCTAGATGTGGGTGGGGGGCCTGATCGGGACCCCCCCCCCCCCGGTACATGCGGAGGTCGGGTCCGCTCGGGGAGCGATCCGGGACGACGGCGCAGCTATTTGTTTATAGCCGCTCCGTCGTGATCGCTCCCCGGAGCTGAAGATCGGGGAGAGCCGTGTGTAAACACGGCTTCCCCGTGCTTCACTGTGGCGGCGCATCGATCGAGTGATCCCTTTTATTAGGGAGACTCGATCGATGTTGTCAGTCCTACAGCCACACCCCCCTACACTAGTAAACACATACACAGTGATCCCTAAATGTTACAGCGCCCCCTGTGTTTAACTCCCAAACTGCAACTGTCATTTTCACAATAAACAATGCAATTTAAATGCATTTTTTGCTGTGAAAATGACAATGGTCCCAAAAATGTGTCAAAATTGTCCGAAGTGTCTGCCATAATGTCGCAGTCACAAAAAAAATCGCTGATCGCCGCCATTACTAGTAAAAAAAATAAAAAAAATAAAAATGCAAAAAAACTATCCCCTATTTTGTAAACGCTATAAATTTTGCGCAAACCAACCGATAAACGATTATTGCGATTTTTTTTTACCAAAAATAGGTAGAAGAATACGTATCGGCCTAAACTGAGGAAAAAAAAAATGTATATATGTTTTTGGGGGATATTTATTATAGCAAAAAGTAAAAAATATTGCATTTTTTTCAAAATTGTCGCTCTATTTTTGTTTATAGCGCAAAAAATAAAAACCGCAGAGGTGATCAAATACCACCAAAAGAAAGCTCTATTTGTGGGGAAAAAAGGACGCCAATTTTGTTTGGGAGCCACATCGCAGGACCGCGCAATTGTCTGTTAAAGCGGCGCAGTCCCGAACTGTAAAAACCCCTTGGGTCTTTAGCCAGCATATTGGTCCGGCTTAAGTGGTTAAAAACTGTGTGCAAGTGTACATAGAAGAATTGATACTGTTTTGAATGCAAAGGGTGGTCTTATCAAATATTGATTGAATTTGGATTTCTCTTCTGTTCATTTACTTTCCATTTTGTTAATTGATAAAAATAAATGATTAACACTTCTATTTCTGAAAGAATTCTTAATTTACAGCATTTTTTTTACACCTGCCTAAAACGTTTGGACAGTAATATATGTAATGTATGCTGTGGTATCTGGCACCAAGCTGTCAGTAGCAGATCCTTTAAGTCCCGTATTTTGCAAGGTTGGGCTTCCATGGATTTGGAGGATTGGACTTGTTTTTGCAGCACGTTCCACAGATTCTCTATAGGATTAAGAGTTGGAGAATTTGGAGGCCAGGTCAACACCTTGAATTAATTGTTGTGTTCCTCAAACCATTCTTGAACCATTTTTCAGTGCATTGTCCTTCTAAAAGGGGCCACTGCCATCAGGGTATGCTGTTTCAATGATGAGGTATACTCGGTCAGTAATATCAATGTTTAGGTAGGTCGTATTTTAATATTTATATTAATATTGCTGAACTAATAAGGGATCCAATTAAACTCCCTACTACCTCACATTACAGAGTAAACATTGTTAATAATATATTTTTAAGCACAGTGTACATTTTTAACCCTCCTCTTGTGTTAGGGTCAGAACCGACCCGTTTTCAGGTTTTGAATGTCTATAAGTATCACATAAATTTGTTTATTGCATCAAGATTTTTTTACTCTGTCAGGAACCTCTATTTAAACAATGTAATAGAACAAGAATTCTTTTCACTAAATTATAAAATACTGTGGTGAAAATTAAGACGTTTATGGTGTTAGGGTCAATTCTGACCCAGTTATAATATAGGATTATAGGACACTAATAAGTGCCAAAACTGAAATCATAAACACTCTCTCTGCTTAGTAACACTGACAGCCAATCACCTCTCAACCCTGTGAGCTGTAGTTAGGGAGGGGCCTATCTCTTTGCCTGCTTGTCTGATTCTCTTAATAAAGTAAAGAAACATAGGACCAATACATTTCTATTCTATTGAGGTTTATTTTTACCATTTTTTAAATTTGAAAATGAGAGGTATGCTATCAAAAGAAAGGTCTAAGGGGTCACACCAAAAATATTAAAACCAATCTTTTCAAGGATAAAGAAGCCTAACAAGGTAACCAAGAGGTAAGAAACAAATTGGATGATAAATAATTGTTCAGAGGGTATTTTATGGCTGATTTAAGACACGGGTCAAAACCGACCCGTTAACATCATGGATAGTAACATAAATCTAACATAAGAGGAGGGTTAAGCACACTGTGAAAATCAGCAGTGTGAAAATAAAGTGGACATACTAAGGGTGATTTACTAGAGTAGCAGAGAATGTACACTTAGAAAGTTAAGCTGAGTTCAGTTTAGTTTTTTTCATCACATGAAAAGAAAATTTGGGTTTATTTATTTCATCTGCACATGCTGGCATTAGATATACAGTATATTAAGGCTTGATAAATGTGCCTCCCCCCACCAAAAAAAACTTACATAATTTGAAATTAATCTCACACAATAAACAAAGGAAATTAAAATACTAAATATAAAATGTAAATATTACCAATTATTAGAAAGTAATATCAGTATTAGATACCAATAACATTTTTTATCTCCCCCTCTTGCACTTAAAATGAAGGAAAGGTTTGAAGCAACTAGCATCCCAACAGACCATAGTAAAGTCTACGCAAACATTATTTAAATTGGGTATGCTGTAGTGGATACATTGTAAAAAAAATTGATTAAACTGGATATCTATTAATGCATACGACCCCTTCCTTTAATTGCAATCAGAATATTTAGACTTAAACATAAAAGCTCAGTCAAAGGGTTCAATGAAAAAAACCAAACACAAGACATTCTGGTACTGCTGTGCTGTATCTTTAGCTAACTGGGAATCTATCATGGGGAAATGCCTCAATTCTCAACTAAGAAAGCTTTCTCCCAATTTAAAACCCACGCAGACTACAGGGGGTCCTACTAATGCTGTGTAATGCATACAATGTATATTATAAATGTTAAACATTTAAGAGTTATAAACTAATATTAATGATAATGGTCTCAAATACCCAATGATCTAAGCTAAATACTAACCATCACCAATTGGGGTGTCCCTTTTATGACTTTTAGGGCGAGAACCATGCATTTTGCTGAAAGTCGTGCACCTGATGGCCAGGTCTGTGATGATAAGCCTCTTTTGATGATATCAGTGAATAGTGAGTTTTGCAGTTTTATCATTTAAATACAAAATAAATGGTGGCCTCCAGTAGTTCGGTAGGATTAGACCCCATTGGTGACCTGTTTAAAAAAGGAAGTAAAGCCTGCTATAAAAAAAATTGATGTGGGTTATGCCATAATGTGCTAGTATGCACAGCATATTAGTACAATATGGCAGACTTACCTGTTCTATGGTGTCCTTCAGCACAACGCTGGGACCGATCCGACTGTCCCCCGATGCTTCCATTTTCACCCAGTCTTCCTTCTGGGTCCCATGCCTTCAGCCCTTTGATAGGCCAGGCCACGATAATGCAACTCCTGCACATGCCCATGGGAGTCACATCACTGCGGCACAGTTCAGGGCCGATTCCGGGTCTTAAATGTTTGCTGAGCTGCGCATGCACTGTCATCGAACCTGACAGCTGTCAGGCAAAAGGATATGTTTATGACAGAAGAGACCAATAGGGTGTCTTTTGTTATAAAGACCCTGCCTGTCAGCCATTTGTAGAAAAAAACCTTTACTTCCACTTCAACCTATTTTTTCCAAACTCTTGGCATAAATAGGTATGTGTCCTCACTGAAATGGGCCTTCTTCCATGGGGCTACATATGTGCATATTTAGGGCCAGTTAGTGTCAGATGTAGTAGGATGAAAATAATAAAATGCACACTATTGTTTCTGAGACCTACCATGGGTACACACAACAACAAATGCACACAGTTGTACTCCCATGAATGTCAGTAGTAATAGAATTTATTTTGGGTTGTTCATTGGTGGTGGGTCATGGTTACAGCAAGCAGGGCCGGCCTTAGGTGTTCAGGCGCCATGTGTGACCTAATCCTCTAGCGCCCCCACCATCTTCACCCCTCGCCCCCTGGTCAATAACTTTTTCGCAAACCAATCAAAATACGCATATTGCAATTTTTTACCAAAAATATGTAGCAGAAAACAAATTGGCCTTAAATGGTAAAAAATGTTGATAAAAAAAAAATTGGGGAATGTTATATAGCAGAAAGTGAAAAAAATATATATTTTTTCAAAATTGTCGCTTTTTTTTGTTTATAGCACAAAAAAAAAAAAAAATCGCACAGGTGATCAAATACCACCAAAAGAAAGCTCTATTTGTGGGAAAAAAGGATATCAATTTAGTTTGGGTACAGTGTCGCACAACCGCGTAATTGTCCATTAAAGTAAAGCAGTGCCGAATCGCAAAATAGGGCCTGGTCATTAAGCAGCAAAATCTTCCGGTCCAGAAGTGGTTAACATAAGACAAATAACAAAGGAGTAAAATACAATAAAATAATTAATAAAAATAATAATATGTTTATTACATAATTGCATTGGCAATTACAGACATGCATACATTACATTACATACATGCATACATTACATACATGTATACATTACATACATGTATGTAATTGCCATTACCAATGCAGTTATGTAGTAAACATGTTATTTTTATATATTATTTTATTGTATTTTATTAATTTTTTTATTTTTTTCTTATGTTAAGTCCCTTAAATCCTCCTCCCCTTCTGTGTGTAGGCTGGCTATAAAAAGTAAATACTAAATACTTTTTCCTTTTTATCTGAAAAAGTAGATGCATGCAGGGCCAGGGGCTCAGTGTGACTTACCTTTTGGTGGACGGTGTGGCTTTGCATTTAAAAATGGCGCCGCCCGGCGCTTAGACGCCACTGCGCATGCGCCGTCTGCCCGAGAATAGCGTTTTCGGGCTTTCCCAAGCAGTGCCGGTGCATGCGCCTGTCGGGGCCGGCATCAGCCATTTTTTTTTCAGGTGCCGCAGCCGATGCGTTGCTCTTCACCCAGTCCCAGGGCAGGGGGACCTGGCAGCGCCTGCTGCTGTGACTCATAGGAGTCGGACTCCTGTGATGATCATGTGAGTAACTGACTGCGAGTTTAAAGGATAGATAGGTAGATAGATAGATAGATAGATAGATAGATAGATAGATAGATAGATAGATAGATAGATAAAAATATTCAAAGATATTCAAAGAATGAAATATTTAAAATAGTGAAGTGAATCTGTATTTGGTTGATTTCATAATTATCCATCAGCTGCTGCACCTGCAGGGCTCTAATTGGGAAAGTGGCAAGGTCTGCATCCCTAGACATGATTTCCCTTTGGGATACCCCCACGGACGGCGCATGCGCCGTTCAGAAAAACATCATTTACGTCGGGTCAAGACGTATTACCATAAATCACGCCCCCATCTCATCCATTTGAATTGCTCGCCCTTACGCCGACACAGTTACACTACGCCGCCGTAACTTAGGGCGCAAATTCTTTGAGAATTCGGGAAATACGCTGTAAGTTACGGCGGCATAGTGTATCTGAGATACACTACGCCGGCCTTAAAGAAGCGCCGCGCTTCTTGGATCTGGCCCTATATGTGTATAAAATGCCTCTAGATTGCCAAACTGGCAGTTTCTGTGACAGTCAGTTACAGATTCTCACTGTGCTACGATAATCAGTGGAGAACATGTTCTCAGCTGATTACCTCAGCTTCATAAACTGTGTATGACCTGAGATCAGCGGTGAGAGTCGGGATCGCCGCTGATCTCACTTTCATAAAAGGACACTTATATACATTTTTTTATTTGCTAATTTTTTTCCCATCAAAGTTTAATTATCCTTTAACCGCTTGCCGACCACTGCACGCCAACATATGTTGTCAGAATGGCATGAGCAAATGGGCGTACCTGTACGTCCCTTTAACTTTGCCCGCCACGTGCCTAATGAGTGCGCCTGCGGGTCCCAGGACCTCGATGTTCCTGGGCGGCCCACGATTGCGGTTGGCAAAGGCACAACAGGGGGATGCCTTTGTAAACAAGGCATTCCCCTGTTCATGTCAGGGATCTACTGTTCCCTGTGATCAGGAACAGTGATCACTGACGTGTCACTGGTAGCTCCTCCCCCTAACAGTTAGAATCGCTCACTAGGACACACTTAACCCCTAAAGCACCACCTATTGGTTAACCCCTTCACTGCCAGGGTAATTTTAATAGTAATCAGTGCATTTACAGCACTGATCGCTGTAAAAATGACAATGGTCCCAAAAATGTGTCAAAGGTGTCCGATGTGCCTGCCATAACGTCGCAGTCACGATAAAAATCACAGATCGCCACTATTACTAGTAAAACAGAAATAATAATAATAAAAATGCCATAAAACTATCCCCTAATTTGTAGACGCTATAACTTTTGCGCAAACCAATAAATATACGCTTATTGTGATTTTTTTTACCACAAAATATGTTGAAGAATATATATTGGCCTAAACTGAGAAAAAATTAGCTTTTTTTAAAAAAAAATTGGGGATATTTATTATAGCAAAAAGTTAAAAATATAGAATTTTTTTCAAAATTGTCGTTCTATTTTTGTTTATAGCGCAAAGAATAAGTACCGCAGAGGTGATCAAATACCACCAAAGGAAAGCTCTATTTTTGGAAAAAAAGGACATCAATTTTGTTTGGGAGCCATGTCGCACGACCGCGCAGTTGTCATTTAAGGTGACACAGAACTGAATTGCAAAAAGTGGCCCAGTCATTTGGCAGCCAAATGGTCCGGATGGCTTAAATGGTTAAGTACACACTTAAGTATTCACTTTGCATTGGCCTGAAGATTGCATGTGACATTCAGCTTATGGCACCCCATTGATCTTTATTTTTGCAAGACAGCGGTTCAAGCATAGGCAGAGTGCTGGGTGTGCTAGTTCTGCTAGGTGTTGTCCAGGACATGTGAAGATCTAACCTAAAAGCCTAATGATTGGTATATTTTGAGTAACTTTTATTAACAATCAAATATGGTTATACATCATATTTTACAAAAACTGATGTGCACACTTCTATCATCTATAAAATTGCTCTTGTTCCTAACAGTTCTAATTTTAGCAGCTATTTTTTTTTCTTCTTTTTTTTTTGGTTCTTCAAAGATTTTCTCCAGAGATTCTTGGCCATACTTCATAAGTAGTCTCTAGCTATTTCTCTCTAAGTAGAATTTTAAAGATTGAAAGGTGATAATCAGTCAAATAAAAAAAAATGTTAATTTTCCACATTTGCATTCTACTGCAAAGTTAGCAACTCATGCCACTAGATGTCTTTCAAGAGTTTTCTTTGTGACCATCAAACAGTGAATGTAGCTCAAAAATCGAATATGTAGGTTTTCTTATGTCTGAATAGCTTTATATACAGTGTATATATAAAAACCTGAACATTAGTCTAGCTGCATTATCAAAATGGATGCTTTGACTTGGATGTCTTATTTTTTCCCAGCTTTTGATACCAACCTGCATACAACAGGGGGAAACAAGGCAATGAGGGATAGCTTCATATGCCTCCATCCCTAATATATTGAAACAATATAATTGTGGGACTTTGAATGAAGCACACTACTAAAACCTAAAATTCAATCATGTTTATTGATTCCTGGCTCAGCCTTCAGCTGTCAACATCGTTATTTATATACTGTATCTACCTGTAGGTAAGAGTGTTTGGGAATTGTTTGTTCCCCCTCTTCCGTCTATTCCCCTCTGTCCCAACCATTAGAGAACTTTGCATTTACTCCTATTTTTTATTTTAGATACATCTACTTTTAATTGCTCCTGGTGATTGGGAAAACCCATGAAACGTGTAGAGCTACAGTTACATGCTACACCACTACAAACATATGTTTGAGATTCATCTGTCTATTATGTCAATGGGCAACTTATGACTACTTTTATTATTATTTTACAGTTCTAATTTATGTTGGAATATATGCAAATATATAAAATATCAAGTTGTTATCTACTGTCATTGTTTATATTAAATTTATTACTATTATATGATTATTTACCAGGAATCAATGAACATGATTGCATTTTAGGTTTTGGTAGTGTGCTTCATTCAAAGTCCCACAATTCCCCCCTTTGTTTGATACCAACCTGCCAAGTTTGTAGACTTTGCAAAGCTTTCCAGAGTTAGCTTACTGCAGGGATCACATTGTTCCCCACCCCTCAAGCCACTATTCCCTGCTATCCATTCGCATTAAGCCTCCTGGCGGTGTTCCCGAGTCTGACTCGGAGTTAGATTTCTGTGCTGCGATCGGTAACCCCGAGTCAGACTCGGGCTCGCCTCGCTGGATCCACAGACAGTGTTTACTTAACTTGTCCCTGGATCCAGCGATGACACTGCGCTGTGTGAGCGAGCGGGACCTCGCTCGATTCACACAGCGTCCTCCTGTGCCGCCGATCTCTGTTCCCTGCGACGTTACGACGCACGGGAGCGGAGAACGGCGCCAAATTCAAAAACGTAAACTAACACAATACACACAGTATACTGTAATCTTATAGATTACAGTACTGTATGTAAAAAATACACACCCCCTTTGTCCCTAGTGGTCTGCCCAGTGCCCTACATGTTCTTTTATATAATAAAAACTGTTGTTTCTGCCTGCAAACTGTAGATTGTCCATAGCAACCAAAAGTGTCTTTTTATGTCAAAAATGGTTTTAGAGCAGCTAGAAAACAGCGATAATAAATTATAATCACTTGCAGAATTGTTCGATAGCGATTTGTGGGGAAATCCGTCATAAAAAAATAAAAGTAATGACAGTGACAATTCTGCAATTGAGCAAATTTCAGTGATTTTTAGTTGATTACATTATTGAATATTTTTTATTATAATTATATTATTATTTGTTATAATTATTTATAATTATTTATTATATTATAATTTATAATTTTGTTTTTAAAAAAAATGTCATACCCGGGATGCCTACAAGACTCTTGTTTGGTCAGATTTAAGTGAGTTATTCCTAAAAATTACAGGCCTACAGTATAAAACGCCAAATTTCCTTGCAAATAATGGTGCCGCTTTCAGCACCTTTTTTCTGAAAGAATCATACCGCCAGGGAGGTTAATATACCCCCCAACCTTTTTTTGTTTCCCATTTCCTTTCTGATCCTCTCACTATCGCCAATAAATATTATTTTCTCTCACTGTCTTTTTTATTATTCCATTTCATATGTAGTTTACTAAGTCTGCTTCTCGTTCATCTTACTGTAATACCCTATTGCCTGAAGAAGAGGCCAATGTGCCTTGAAAGCTTGCACTACAATCCTTTTGATTTTAGATAATAAATGGTGTCGCCCTAAATCCAAATATCTACCCTGATACAGTAATAATTTAGCAGAGTATCTGTCACCATTTTCTCTTGCCCCATCCATAACTAATTCATGCCACATGGTATGTTTTATATTATTGGAGTTTTCTTTATATCTATTTTAGCTTTAAGACCACACTGCGACTTGATTAAGACCTGTGTGGAGCATTACTGCAATCACTTAAAGAAAATGCTCAGCACTAATACAACAAGACCCCTAAATAAAAAGCTTATACCACCACCATGAATAATTCCACTAAAATAAATTATTTTAAAAGGTGCTACTCTGTAATGAAAATTAACAACTAATTTCAAATAACCCACAATACATAAACTAATGAAAGTATACAGTATGTCAATAGTTGATGTTAATAATTCATACATGCAATTCTCTAAAAAGTAGTTTCAAAAATTCATTCATACCTAATTATAAAATATAAATGATACAGTCCATATATTAAAGTTATCAAAGGTTCATGATGTGCATTAATTTATATCTGCAATCTTCATAAAGGGCTTGGTACAGTACAATGAAGATTTTAGTTTAACCATAAACACTCCCAGTTGGAAACACCTTTACCTTAAAAGGTAGACCTTAGTATATCTCCACTTTTGCAGTCAGATCTGAGAAAACCCCAATATATTTTTGTTATGTGTTCTCATTCACACAGCATGCTTACATTTTTTTATTTAGGTTATGCTACTTGAATGGAGACATGTAACAAATATGAAGTAAGTGTTGTCCCCATTTTACTGCAAAAGTTGAAATATTCGTTGATAGTATAAAAGGAATTCCCCTTTTCTTAACACACACAAAGAGGTTGTAACATTCAATATCCATTAACAATTCTTTCCAGGAGAGCCTAATGGAAAAAAAATAAAGTAGACTGCATGGTACTCTCAGTTATATAAAAAAACACATTTATATAAACTGCATAAGACTCAGACTCTATCATGCAGAAGATGTCATAGGGTTCCTGCAGAGTTAAATACAAATAAAATAATTGCTAGTCTCCTGGCGCACACTTACTTCCAAAATCGCTGTGTAACTGGGTAGCCTCTAATGTCTACCACTCAGGTTTACAACATAAGGCAACAAAATAATGTACAATATATGTGTTACATGTCCTCATTCATAAAGCATTGAAAACTACAAGTCCGTCTGCTGCGGTGGTAGATGGTACTTGTAGATTATACATTCTCAGGAATCAGTGAAAAAATTGTGTGGTACAGCTACGCTATTTAAATTGTTTTATTTTTTAAATTAGATTTTATTTATAAAAAAAAATTCAATCTTAGACAATGCAGCCTAAATGCACAGAACAAACAAGGCAGGGTGTCACACAATAAAGAGAAGGGGGAAAGTGATGGGGGCAGGGAGAAGAACCCCTGCCTGCTTTCATAGGGAGGGGAATCAGGAGGAGAGGGGGCAGGAGCTGGAACACTCTAAATATGGGTGGAACATGTAACAAGTTGCAAAGGTAATTTTACATTGCAGCTTACCTTATATGCTCTACCTGTATTCTGGACCATCCAACAAGGAAATAAATCCTAGGTAGTTCTCTTGTTTTATGAGGGGGCTGTGTTAGCCATAATTAATCAAGTCTGTACTGTGCAGACAAATCATGATTATCAATTTTAACTCAATTTGAACACAATGGGGTTTATTTACTGAAGGCAAATAGACTGTGCCCTTTTCAAGTGTAGTAGCACTCTGCAATGGGATTTTCTTCAGAGCTTAGTAAATCAGGTAAAGCTTCACCTTACCCAATTACGGAAAATTTTATAAAAACAGCATTTTTGCTTGTACAGTCTGAGAACAGACTTGGGAAAGATTTACTCTAACATTGTTCACAAAATGTTGCAGTCAGCCATGACACCTCCTCCTAAAGATGTTTTCATACACTCATGCTACGGTCAGTTTAGACATGAGACCTACCAGTATGTCTTCTGAGTGTTGGAGAAAAACATAATAAGCCCAGGAAAGCACTTGGAGAACATGCAAACCCCCTGTAGATAGTGTACTGGCTGGAATTTGAACCAAGAACCCCAGTGCTGCAAGGTAGTGATTCTGACCACTCTTATTCCTTAGCTCATGTCATTCTTTAGTTGTACACTGATGTGCCCCCAATGTGTACAGTGAGTGCACTGCGGGAATCCTCCCTCTTGGAGCCTGTGCGTGCTGCATGCACTGCACACATTAGATGACATTAGTGACAATGTTGTCATTTTTCATATGGTGGAGAATTGAAGATTTTTTGGGGTATTGTTATATTTTTCTAATTTTTAATAATAATAAACTTATACAAAATCACTAAGGGTACTCACAGCATTTGCTTTTATATCTAGTATTTGTACATGGCAATGAATCAAGGGCAGCTCTGGTAACACAGGCAAACATCTGGAGGGATCCAAAGCCCAAGGACAAATGGCCGCTCCACTAAAACTGGAGCAATCTAGAAGAAATCAGAGAGGGGCTCACCACAATAGCTGGGTGCTTGAAAAAGCTCCTTACTATTAGATTCCCGCCCAGTTGCCTGCACACTGGTTCTGAAGTTGGAGAGCCACTCATCTGGCTAGAGATAACTTGTCCAGCTATTTTTTTCTCATCAGGAGTGCCCTCTCTGAGATGCTGGGGGAGAAAAACTAGGGTAAAGGGGCCTGAGACTTCATGTGAGTAGGGTGAGTAAATGGACACTACAGTAGCTAGTTAATTTGTACAGTACATTGGATGCCTTACTAGTTCACTTCCTAGTTGTAGAGAGTGCAGCAGGCCCCTTCCTACTAGCAACATAGGTCCCTCGGCTGTCTTCATTTAACTTTGGTCAGCAATTATAACAGCCTTATAGTGAGATGCGTCACAGGTAGGTGTAGGTAGGAAATGAGGACACACTCCAAAATAGAGATCAGGAATTGGACATAACTGGTAAGTGTTCAAAATGACTACTCTACAATTTCACTTAATGTCAGTGAACTGTAAAAGATAATCCAGCCTACAAAGAATGATTGTTTCTATCATTAATCAGAATCAATAAAAAATAGGCCCATTTCACACGGCTGACCCACCTCTCAGTGTTTTGAGCAGAGCTGATCAGACCCTCCAGTCTCTTCTAATGAGCAGCGGATGTCAGCAGACATATGTCTGCTGACACCCACCGTCATCTGATCCTCTCCACCAAAAACAGACCGATTGGGGACCTATCCCCATCCGTCTGGCAGATCGGATCAGATGGCATGACATGTATAGCAAGGGCCCATATGCATTGCTATCTGTAGACTCTGAACTGTTCAAACCCTTTTATCCAGCTATGACCTCCATTACATTGCAACATGAGACATTAAAAGCCATACAACTTACACCAGGTTAAACCATAGGCTTATCTGTGGGAGATGATCGAATTGGTCTGACTATTGCCCAGATGGGGCTTAACAGTTAGACAATGCAGGTAATTTACCAACTTGTTCTAGGTGTCTCAAAAAGTAATGAAACCAGTGGATAAGGGGAATGGCTGGGGAAATATTTCAGAGTTTAAAACACATTGGCTGCTTTTCATAAATCAGTTTTAATTTAACCTCTTGACCACCGCCCCATGTCAAAAAGACGTCCTCTTTTTAAAGTTGAATATCTCGATAACGGCAGCAGCTGCTGCCACAACCGAGATATTCATCTTTTCAGGGGGGCGGTGTACACGATAACGGCGGTCTCCGCGGCGGATTCGCCGCGAGATCGCCGTTATCGGTGGCGGGAGAGGGCCCCCCCCCTCCCGCCGCTCTCCCGCGCCCTCCGCCGCTTACCGGAGCCGTCGGTAGCGGCGGAGGGGATCGGATGTGTCCGGCAGCTGAGCGGGGACGGGACTGAAGGAGAAATCTCCTTCACCCGTCCTCATAGCTCTGCTGGGCGGAAGTGACGTCAAAACGTCAGTCCCGCCCAGCCTCTTAAAGAAACATTTTTTTTTTTGTCATTTGAAAAAATGACATTTTTTTTTATTTTTTTATTTTTTTGCATTTCAGTCTAATTATGAGATCTGAGGTCTTTTTGACCCCAGATCTCATATTTAAGAGGACCTGTCATGCTTTTTTCTATTACAAGGGATGTTTACATTCCTTGTAATAGGAATAAAAGTGATCAATTTTTTTTTTTTTTTTTTCAGTGTAAAAAATTATAAAACTAAATAAAAATAAATAAGAAAACCCAAAAAAAAATTTTTTAAAGCGCCCCGTCCCGACGAGCTCGCGCGCAGAAGCAAACGCATACGCGAGTAGCGCCCGCATATGAAAACGGTATTCAAACCACACAAGTGAGGTATCGCCGCGATCGTTAGAGTGAGAGCAATAATTCTAGCCCTAGACCTACTCTGCAACTCAAAAAATGCAACCTGTAGAATTTTTTAAACGTCGCCTATCGAGATTTTTAAGGGTAAAAGTTTGACGCCAATGCAACGAGCGGGGGCAATTTTTAAGCGTGACATGTTGGGTATCATTTTACTCGGCATAACATTATCTTTCACAATATATAAAAAAATTGGGCAAAATGCATTGTTGTCTTATTTTTTAATTCAAAAAAGTGATTTTTATCCAAAAAAAGTGCGCTTGTAAGACCGCTGCGCAAATACGGTGTGACAAAAAGTATTGCAATGACTGCCATTTTATTCCCTAGGATGTCTGCTAAAAAAAATATATAATGTTTGGGGGTTCTGATTAATTTTCTAGCAAAAAAATTGTGATTTTCACATGAAGGAGAGAAGTGCCAGAATTCACCTGGTGGGCAAGTGGATAAACTAGTTAAATTATAGGGATGCTCAAGGTATTGTGGAAGCTGACGTCACATTTGAATAGAGACTTCTACAGCCCTTACAGTGGAAAATAGCATATGACAGGGTCTTCACTGAGTGAATCTGTGACCTTTTCTTTACACTTCTGCTTATTTTTATAGATTGTATTAAAATTTACTTCTCTCCCTATAAAGAAAAAAACGTTCACTCAAATGTCTTATTTGCAGTTCTGTGCTTTCAAGAAGATTTCGTATTTGCCATTTGCCAAAATGTTATATAAAAGTATGTTAATAAAATATGAAATTCAGGCTCAGTTATTCTGCTTGTATGGCTTTAATCAAGACTTAAGTTCAACAATCATTTTCTTTATGAATAAATGCATGCCTAATATGTGGATCAATCTTTCCTATTAGGCTTTCTATAGATGCAATGTAATTCCATGTTAAGTAGCATATAACATATTAAAAATGTATTCTTGTTTTTCTTGATGTGGACAGCTATATAACCATGTGTACATGGCAAGACCATATCCAGTTCTACTGGTTCAAGTTGAATAGATTTATGCTGTTATATGCTGTTACATGACATAAATACACAAAATTACCAAAAGTATAGGGAATCTTGCCTTTACATGCACATGAACTTTAATGGCATCCCAGTTTTAGTCCATAGGGTTCAATATTGAGTTGGCACACCCTTTGCAGCTATAATAGCTTCAACTCTTCTGGGAAGGTTTAGGAGTGTGTCTATGGGAATGTTTGACCATTCTTCCTGAAGTGCATTTCAGAGGTCAGGCACTGATGTGGACAAAAAGGCCTGGCTCACAGTCTTTGCTCTAATTCAACCCAAAGGTGTTCTATCAGGTTGAAGTCGGGACTCTGTGCAGGCCAGTCAAGTTCCCCCACCCCAAACTCACTCATCTATATCTTTATGGACGTTGCTTTCTGCACTGGTTCTAATCATGGTGTGGGGTTGTTTTTCAGGTGTTGTGCTTGGCCCCTTAGTCCCAATGAAGGGAACTCTTAAGGCATCAGCATACCAAGACATTTTGGACAATTTCATGATTCCAACTTTGTGAGGACAGTTTGGGGATGATCCTTTACTGTACCAACATGACTGCACACAAGTGCACAAATCAAGGTCCATAAAGACATGGATGGGCGAGTTGGGGTGGAGAAATGGAGAAGTGGAGAAATTTGACTGTCCTGACCTCAACCCGATAGAACACCTTTGGGATGAATTAGAGTGGAGACTGCAAGCCAGGTCTTCTAGTCCACATTAGTGCCTGACATCAAAAATGTGCTTCTGGAAGAATGGACAAACATTCTCATAGACACTCCTAAAGCTTGTGGGCATCCTTCCCAGAAGAGTTAAAGCTGCTATAGCCACTTCAAGGGTAAGCCAACTCAATATTGAGCACTACGGACTGAGACTGGGGTGCCATTAGGCCTCGTACACACGATAGGTTAACCAGAGGACAACGGTCTGAAGGACCGTTGTCCTAGGTTAACCTATGAAGCTGACTGATGGTCCGTCGTGCGTACACACCATCAGTTAAAAAAACTATCGTGTCAGAACGCGATGAGGTAAAACACAACGGCGTGCTGAAAAAAACGAAGTCCAATTCTTCCAAGCATCGACTTGATTCTGAGCATGCGTGGATTTTTAACTGATGGTTGTGCGTACTAACGATCGGTTTTGACCTATCGGTTAGCAATCCATCGGTTAAATTTTAAAGCAAGTTGCCATTTTTTTGACCAAATGTTAAATAACCTATGGGGCCTACACACGATCGGTTTGGACCGATGAAAACGGTCCTTCAGACCGTTGTCCTCTGGTTAACCTATCGTGTGTACGAGGCCTTAAAGTTCATGTGCGTGTAAAGGCAGGTGTCCCAATACTTTTGTTACGATAGTATTTATATATATATATATATATATATATATATATATATATATATATATATATATATATATATATACAGTATATATATAAACCAGTACAACAGAATAAGAAAAGTTTACATAGACAAGGAATATTAGATGTTGTAAAGATTAGAATTACATTTTTTAACCGCTTCCCGACCGCTGCATGTACATATACGTCGGCAGAATGGCACGTACAGGCACATTGGCGTACCTGTACGTCCCTGCCTTTCCGCAGGTCGGGGGTCCGATCGGGACCCCCCCCCCGCTACATGCAGCAGTCGGACTCCCTCTCAAAATTGTCGCTCTATTTTTGTTTATAGTGCAAAAAATAAAAACCGCAGAAGTGATCAAATACCACCAAAAGAAAGCTCTATTTGTGGGGAAAAAAGGACGCCAATTTTGTTTGGGAGCCACGTCGCACGACCGCGCAATTGTCTGTTAAAGCGACGCAGTGCCGAATTGTAAAAACCCCTTGGGTCATGTAGCAGCATATTGGTCCGGTCCTTAAGTGGTTAAAGACAGATGGTACTGAAAATGCATACAAATGTCATACACATTTTGAAAAAAAATTAAGTTACTGAGGCTAAAGAAGGAAAACACATTGCTAATGGGTTTATATTTAGATAATTGCAGAAGCAATTAGAAAGGCAACTAGTCTAAAATAAATCTGGAAATATATTTGTAGAAGACAGATGCTCTCCATTCAGTACTGTATAATACTAATGTAAGGCCTCGTACAGATGGACGGACTGTCCGCTGAAAACGGTCCGCCGGACCGTTTTCAGCGGACATGTCCGCCCGGAGATTTCTGTCTGATGGTTGTACACACCATCAGACAGAAATCCGCGCGTACACGATACGCGGTGACGTGGCCGTGCCGTCGCCGCGACGATGACGCTGCGACGTGCGCGGCCCTGGAAGTTCAAAGCTTCCACGCATGCGTCGAATCACTTCGACACATGCGAGGGATGGCGGCCGATCGGACATGTACGGTGAGTCTGTACAGACGACCGAACATGTCCGACGGACAGGCTTCCAGCGGACATGTTTGTAAGCATGCTAAGAAACATTTGTCCGCTGGAAAACGGTCGGCTGGACAAATGTCCGCTGGAAACCTGTCCGGTGGCCGTACACACGACTGAACATGTCTGCTGAAACTGGTCCGCGGACAAGTTTCAGCAGACATGTTCGGTCGTGTGTACGGGGCCTAAGAGGTACAGTTACACCCAATAAGTCTTAAGAAAGAGGCACTTCTTGATCTAGATGGTATCCATTCCTAATAAAGGAGAGCAAACAATATATACAGTAAATAGAAAGAAACATTTGGCACAAAAGCATTTGTTTTCATATAAGTTAGTTTTTCTTTAAACTGTTTCCTACCATTGAAATTCCTAGCGAGTGCCTTGAATTGAAGATGTTCTATTGATTGATTTAACTGTGAGGACTGTTCTCAAATAGCGGAAGCCCCTGTTTCTCAATTGACAGCCTGTTGTCACTATTTCAGATTCTTCTTGCTTAAGATCTTGCTATAACATTTATTTTTGTACATTGAAAATGCACGTGATATAAAGTACACATGCTTTTTTCAGTGGAATACACTTTGAATTTTGAAAAAATATATACATTTTATCTAAGACAAACGCATTTTTTTATATTTTATTTTTATTAAAATTTGAACATACAAAGATAAAAAGGTAAAAATAAACAATATAGACATAATATAGTTTAGCAATCTTAGCAAATGTAAAGGCACTGAGAAGGGGAAAGATTCAATGAGTTTGTGTACAGCAACAGGCTTTTTTCTCATCATTTGGGCCAGTCTGATGCCCCATACACACGATCGGACTTTCCGATGGCCTAAAATCCGATGGAATTTTTCTTTGGAATTCCGTTCAAGCTGTCTTGCATACACACTGTCAGACCAAATTCCGACGTCCAAAATGCGGTGACGTAAAACACTACGACGAGCTGAGAAAAATGAATTTCAATGCTTCCGAGCATGCGTCGACTTGATTCTGAGCATGCGTGGGTTTTTTCTCCGTTGGAGTTGTACACAGACGATAGGACTGTGAAAACAAAACATGTTCTATTTCTAAACACCAATGGAAAAAAGTCAGATGGGGCCCACACACAATCTTTTTCATCGGAAATTCTGATCGTGTGTACGCGCCATTAGTGGAGAATGACCCAAAAATTGTACTGAGAAAGGTGGAATAAAAGGTTGGCATTTAAGCGAGCCTGCAAAGCAATATATTATTCATTTTCTAAGCAATTTTCTGGCAGCATTCCGTATGAGATGTGGGCCTCACTGGATGTAGCAAAAGCATTATATTGACGAGACAATTCACTGATAAACTGGTAAACCCTGATGTTATTAGACATGTGCATTTGTTTTCGTCCAAATGCATTCGTGGATTTTCACGTTCATTTTAACAAACGATAACGAACGCTCAGAATCCGAAATCTGAAAAATCTCATATAAAAAAAGCTTTATTTTCGTTTCATTGCAACAACAGTTCGATATAGATAAAGATTCGACATGACGGTGACAATAGCGATCTGTGTCTATCGAACCTGCGGTTTAATGTGCCTAACCTATTTCTATTAGTCCAAGAATATTTGACATAGAGAGAAAAAATTTGACATTATAGAGACATGAAGATTCGACAAAGCAGCTAAAAACATACGATCACCGCGTGCGGATATTGATGGTCAAATGCTCCGCCGATAGGCTATAGAAGAATTCTAATGTTGGTTGTTTAGTAATAACAATTAATAAATATAATTATTACCCGTCATACAACATTAGAATTCTACTATAGCTTGTGGGCGGAGCATTTGACAGGAAATGTACGATTGCGGCATCAAACAGTTTAGCTGCTTCGTCAAATCTTCTTAGAACATTTGACAGACACCATAAGTCTTCAATTGACAGAATCGATCTTAATTCGGATTTTCAAACAAATGCATTTTTTAACAAAACAAAATATTTCAGTGATGTTATACTAAACATGAACAACAATAAAATGGCATTTTTCCACATGGTAATACACAGCCCCCCAAAGTAGTCATCACACAGCAATAATTGAATATATGAGAGACAATGAACTAGCTCACAACTGATTTGTCCCTAGTCAAACACATTTAAAAATGTACTAGCTAAACCCCTGCTGTGTGAGAACACCAGCCTTTTTATATGGAAGAGTCCAAGTAAGTGTGAAATACATTTTTTTTTACATGTTTATAACATTGACAGTAAATGGCATGCACCCTTCTATGCTTCATTGCCCATGCTTACCATGCTAGTCTTTGCTACAATGGTGAACACTGGTCTTCGGTAACCGACTGCTTGTCCTGACTAGATTTGCTACCATTATGTATCAGGTTTTTGTTTTTTTAATCAGAGTTGAATTCAACTTTAAAATATCCTCAGAGACATTAAAATAGTGTAAGATGTTTTGTGACAAATACTTTGCATTGATCAGTGTTTCATGTTTATTTCTATGGATGACTCTTCTTCTAGGCAGGCTCAGCTTCTAAGCTTTGGGTAAAGCCTACAGACACACAAATATTCCCCAATCCAATTCTAGATAACAGGATTCAGCTCTGTCCACAGGCAGCATCAAGCCATCTCACAATTTTAAGAAACAACATGAACATCAGGGCCATGAGATTACTCGGGTCATGAAGTCATTCATGTGGTCAGAGTGTCTTTTTTTTTTTTTTTTAAGTGTATTTTGTGCGTGTACTCGAGAAAGGAGCCGGACTGCAGGAGTTGGGAGGCCTCCCCCAGAGGCAATCTGCCACCTTTCTCCATGCCCCGGGTGGCAATGGTGGGTGTGTGAGGGGGTCCTTCCACACAGCCCGCCCTACCTGCTTCGCTTTGAAGCCCAACAGGGCAGAGGGACTTCCTATAAGGGAGTGAGAGGATCTAGCCCGTTCAACCAGCCCCGTTAGTCCTTCGCCTCTCTTTTTAGAGACCGTGTGGTCAAAGTGCATGCATGTTAACCCAATTTCGAGTGTGTGTAAGTGTGGTGGTTTTTGTGGGAGGGGGGTGGGCGTACTAAGCGCAGGCTTACCTCGCATAGCACACCCACTGGGAGCCGGGCTGAGACCACCAAACTCAATTCACATGTAGCTGAGACTGGGATCCGAACCCCTAGCTGCAGAGGTGAATGGCTTGTCAGCGCAGTGCCAATCGCGTTGAGCCACCACCAGCTGTGGTCAGAGTTTCACAGCGGGCAATACGTTTTCCTTAAAGGGGTTGTAAACGTTTGTTTTTTATTTTCTAAATAGGTTCCTTTAAGCTAGCGCATTGTTTGTTCCCTTACCTTTTCCTTTGACTTCCCTTCTAAATGTTTTTTTTTCTTAGTTTTCTTTGTCTGAATTTCTCACTTCCTGTCCCTCCCCAGAACGGCTCGGATGATGGGGGAAAGCTTACTGAGGTGAAACAGGAAGTGAGAAATTCAGACAAAGAAAAAAACATTTAGAAGGAAAATGAAAGAAAAAGGTAAGTGAACCAACAATGCACTAGCTTAAAGGAACCTATTTAAAAAATAAATAAAAACAAACCTTTACAACCCCTTTAATACATTTCCTTGCAAAGCTAAATTAGGACTTACAGCTTGGACTTTCTAACCCTATATAGATATAGGTTTTCATGAATCGAATAATTTTTTTTTTTTTAGTCTTTCACAAGCTCAAACAGGTACATGGTATACGCCAAACCATTATTATAGTATTATAGTAGGTATGTTTTATAAAGAAGGAATTCACCTGCTTTTACTGTTCCTGCCATAGGCTTTCTGTAGTAAAGACCTCATTATTTTTCAGCGTTTTTGTTATCAGATCCTGGTTTGGACAGCTCTATTAGAGCAGCATGTAGAGTTGATAGGGTCAGAGTTAAAAGATTAACTGGTTACACTGTGATTGTGTTTGTACTTGGGAGAGGACATTTAAAGAAAATGTGGAATCAATATGTGATATAACCAGACTTTAAAAAAAAAATCAAAGCAGTGAAGAACATATATTTCTAAATGCCTATAAAAATAATAGTAATTATGCATTGTTTGAGAAAGTAATGTTATAAGCAGGATCAATTAAGTATTACGTTCTAAAGCAGTTATTTTAGTGAATAATGTGTAATTAAACTCCTTTAGAAAATAATAACGTGTTTTCTGCCAGATAATTTAAAAGGTCATGATTATTTTTTGGTTGTTTGATAGTACTGACTTTACAAGGAGTTTGTTTAGGAGTTGAATAACATGTAGATACAATTGACTTCTTAGCTTTAATAAAATTTTATCATAGCTACTTGATGTTGGACTATTAGGGTTTTCAAAGATTAACCACTTCCATACCAGGTACTTACGCAGCTTCCCGCCCAAGCCAATTTTCAGCTTTCAGCACTGTCGCACTTTGAATGGCAATTGCGCGGTCATGCTACACTGTACCCAAACAAAATTGGCGTCCTTTTTTCCCCACAAATAGAGCTTTCTTTTGGTGGTATTTGATCACCTCTGCGATTTTTTTTTTTTGCGCAACAACTAAAAAAAGGCTGAAAATTTGGAAAAAAAAATACGTTTTTATTTTTTTCTGTTAATTTTTTTGTAAATAAGTTTTCTCTTTCAATTACGGGCACTGATATGGCGGCACTAATGGGCACCGATGAGATGGCACTGATGGACATCGATGAGGTAGTACTGACGGGCACAGATGAGGTGGCACTGATTGGCGGCGCTGGTATGCGACACTGATGGGCACACATAGGCGGCACTGATGGGCACACATAGGCGGCACTGATGGGCACACATAGGCGGCACTGATGGGCACACATAGGTGGCACTGATGGGCACACATAGGCGGCACTGATGGGCACTCATGGGCGGCACTGGGCACTCATAGGCGGCACAGATGGGCACTCATGGGCGGCACTGATGGATACTTATGGGTGGCACAGATGGGCACTAATAGGTGGGCACTGGGCATGGATGGGCACTGTGGGGTGGCACTGATGGACACTGGGGTGGCACTGATGGACACTGGGGTGGCGCTGATGGACACTGGGGTGGCGCTGATGGACACTGGGGTGGCAGCACTGATTTTTGCCCTGACTGGCATCTTTTTTCTTTATGCTTTTTTTTTATTTATTTTTTAGACTTGGGCATCCCTGGTGGTCCAGTGTGGCGATCCGAGGGGGGGCTGCGCTGATAAACAATCAGCGCGAACCCCCCCTGTCAGGAGAGCCGCCGATCAGCCTTCCTCTACTTGCGTCTGTCAGACGCGAGTGAGGAAGAGCCATCAACGGCTCTTCCTGTTTACATCGTGATCAGCCGTGGTTGGACACGGCTGATCACGTGGTAAAGAGTCTCCGCCGGAGGCTCTTTACCGAGATCGGAGATGCAGGGTGTCAGACTGACACCCCGCATCACCGATCGCCGCGATGTGCGCCCCCACGGGCGCGCGCGGCATGAAATCCTGCAGGACGTTCTAGAACGTCCTGTCAGGATTTCATAACCACTTCCCGGACGTAAATCGGCCATAGGCCGGGCGGGAAGTGGTTAAACTACTCGGCAAAATTGCTGCTTGTGTAAAAAAGGTTTAACCACTTCAGCCCTGGAAGGATTTACCACCTTAACGACCAGGCCATTTTTGTGCAATACAGCACTACATCACTTTAACTGACGATTGCCTAGTTATGTGACGCTGTAACCAAACAAAATTAATGTCCTTTTTTTCCCCACAAATAGAGCTTTATTTTGGTGGTATTTGATCACCTCTGCGTATTTTATTTTTTGCGCTATAAACAAAAAAACACTGACAATTTTGAAAAAAAAACACTATATTTTGTACTTTCTGCTATAATACATATTAAAAAAAAAATATATATATATATAAATATATATATATTTATATATATATATATATATATATATATATATATATAT